>NC_141689.1:1577916272-1578426982 GCF_964263255.1 Lissotriton vulgaris
AAAAACCAGTGCGGCACCCAGGTGACATCACCTGGGTGCCGTCCAGAACTCAGCACGTTGTGCTGCCTTGAGACTATTCGCACAAAAGACAGCTTCTGACCATTGTTGCTTTTTTTGTCAAAAATGTTTAAATGTTTGTTACAGTTTTTGTTCCGTTCGTTATATTTAAAAGTTAATAAAGTTTTATAATCCCACTTTGTTGGAGTGCTATATATTTTTAAAAAATCGGGTGAATGGGGCCTTGAATCGGGTTATTGTCATGTGTGGGCTTTGCAAGTGTACTGCTACAGGATCGGACATTTCAAACTCAAATGCACGTTCTTTTTCTTACCTTTCCGAAGCATGGAGCGCAATAGCAGGCAGAGAAAGGGTGATGCAAGTGTTGAACACTGCCTGGCCTGGAAGTTGCTGGCAGTGCCCCCCCACCCCGCCCGCTCCTGAAAGAGGACACACACACACCGCCGCCCCGAGTACTTCACAGATCATTAAAAGACCATGCGCTTGTTCATGAGGCTTAAATGGTTTATCACCCCTTCTAGAACCCCTGCATCGACCCTCTGACGTTTCCTGGAAAAATTACCACGTAACACAATACCAAGCCCTGTCAGCTGAAACCCCTGAGGAATCGTGGGGCATATTATCAAGGGGGTTTATCTCCGCTTTTTTGGCTTTAAAAGCCAAGAAAGCGGAGATAAAATTATCTCCCTATTACCAAGCTGTCGCTAACACCAGTTAGTGACAGCTAAAAGGAGATAGCGACCATCTTGGGCCCCGCTTTGCATGTCAGTGATATTTATCACTAATGACATGCAAAGTGGGCGTGCCAAGATGTTACCGACTGGAAACAGTCCCTAACATCGCTATCTCCTATTACCAACTTTTGGAGATATTCGCGCTAAGCGCGAATATCTCCAAAAGCTAACACCTGACCTGAGCAGTTCTTAGCCATGTTATCCAATGGGAGGTGGATAACATGGCTAAGAGCATTTGCTCGATAATGCATGAATATCGCTGACTTTTCAGCGATATTCATGCATTGCGGCCGTTTTTTATCGCATTTGCGATAAACCTTGCTAATAGCAAGGTTTATCTGCGATAAAAATCGCCGATGTGCGGCGATAATTTTTGTCTCTAAACAAGTTAGAGACAAAAATTATCGCTAGTTGTTGGTAATATGCCCCCGGGTTTTTGCTTGCAGAAATCGGGAGGCGGGAGACTAGCACTGAAATCAGTAGTCTCACGCCTGAATCGGGAGGGTTGGTATGTCTGGATTCTCTACAGCTGGGGCCATAAACTACATCCGCAGGGCTAGGTGATAGCCTGGGTCCGGCCTGGACAATCGGACACAGAGGAAGAGGAGTGTCAGAGGGTGCGGTAGTGAATAGGGTGAAAGGGAGGTGTCGGGTGGGCACAGGGTGTGATTCTCAGGGAAGAGCAGCGCAGATGGGGAGAAGTATATGGCCCATGCATGAGAGAGAGAGCGGGGGTGACCAGTGCGTGGGGGAGATGCTTGCGAGGGTGGGGAGCCGTGCTGAGAATCGACAGCGTGCAGAGAGTGGGTCTGGTCAAGGCATCTAAAATGGCTGCCGTGCACGACAAAATTGTGGCATTGGACAAAAAGGCAAGATGGCGCAGACAATGTTTATCAATAAGGATTCATTTATAACAAAATATTTACTCGCAGTGACAAAATGGTGGTCAACACTTCCTGATTTCCATCGAATCGAACGTTAACAGACGTCACGCAGCAAAAAAAAAAAAAAGCTCACGCACAGCCGCTGGAAGACATGTATCAACATATATGAGCCTCCTCAGCCACCCTCAGAAAACATAAGGGGTCAGGATATGTCTCCCGCACTAAGCATGGGCGAATTTTGCGAATCTCGCGTTCGCGAATTTTGCGGATTTGCGAACTCGCAATCCACAAAATCCGCGAATTCCCGCGAATTTGCGGATTTTTTTTTGTGTTCGCCCGTGTTTCTGCCAGTTCGCGAGGGTTTTTACAATTTCGCAATTTGCGAACTTACCTGTCGGGTCGCAAGTTTTGCGAACTTGTTGTTTCTACGTGTCCAGCCTGTTTGGGACACTCTTCTTCATCACTGCCACTCTCTGTCACCACTGCCACTCTCTGACTACTCATGCCACCCTCTGGCCCACCCATGCCACCCTCTGTTTCATCACCACACCCTCTGGTTGTCCAGTGTACATTATTTTCGGCAAAGCAAAGCACACCTTCCCTGCCTCAAGTGACCTGAATTAATTTGGGGCTGATTAATGTGTCACAGAATATTTTTTTAGCTGGCACCTGCTTCCTTAGTGCGCCCTGATTAGTGATCTTTTGCACTTGCTAAGTGCTTTCATTGTTGCAAAATTAGTTACAACACCTGCCCTGCCCCAACTGACAATAATGAATTAGGGGCTGATTAATGGATTTTAACTTCCAGCCTGGCTCCTGCTTGTCTCCCTTAGCTGTAATTCAGGACCTTTGTGGCATATGTGTAACTATTCTGAGGTTCAGAGCAGGGTCACATAATAGTTGCAACTGGCAACTGAACTCTGGAGGGGCCCCTCAGGAAGCACTACAGAAAATGGCTACTAATGATGAGCCTGAACTTTTGAACCTGATAAGTAGTTTCAGTTTTGCTAAGATCGTATTTCTGCAATTTAGCACTTATTCGCGGGGAGCGAAGTTGTACTGGGAAGCCGCGAACTCACGCGAACAGTGCGAGCAGTGCGAGCAAAATCCGCTGCTCGCGGATTTGCGGATTTTGCGGGAGATTCGCGAATCTCGCGGATTGCGAATTTCCCGAAAATCTGCAAAATCCGCGAGCGAAATGGATTTTCCGCCCATACCTACCCCCTTATACCTAGTAATTTAATTAAAACGAAACACAAAATGGCGAATTCCCGTTTCGCTACCAGTTTGCGGCCCAGTTCGTGGCCCGGGAAGCGCTTCTACCGTGAAAAATATATATTTTTTTATTTTCCCCACGGGACCCTTTAATAACCCCAACATCATTCCTAGGGGGTCAAGAGAGGTATACCTTGCCCCCTTTCATTAAATTCCCCCTTCGTTTTTCACCTCTTCTTCTCTCTCGATCCTACCGAGAGATAAGATGGCGGCCGCTCCGGACTGTTTAGAATGTTGACAGACACCGGAGAGCCAATCAGCTTTCTGCGCGCAAAGTTCCGTTTCGCGAAAAGTAAGCGGACCGGAGCGCAGCCCGGAGCGCTGTTACAGATATATATCTTGTTTTGAACGTTAATTTCTCAAAATCCACTGGAGCACATATATTGAGACCTAGCAAAGGCACATCGGGCTAACAGTCCCTACAAGTTTGCCAAGTTTCGTGCAAATCCATTCAGCCGTTCGAGCTAAAAGTGAGGCCAAAGGCCCTATGGAAATTAACATGGGAAAAACGCGTTTTGGGACCCCCCTTTTTTCTCGGCCCCCCCTTGACGAAACCCCCCCAAATTTTCGGGGGCTGCTCAGAAACAAAATGTGCCATTTTCCTGACAATTTCAGCCGATTCCGTCCACAAACGCCAAAGTTATTAGACATAGAATTTTCAAAAGTTCCATAGACAAATAATCCTAACTATATATACCTACTGGCGATAGCCAGTAGGTTATATATATATATATATATATATATATATATATATATATATATATATATATATATATATATATATATATATATATATATATATATATATATATATATATATATATATATATATAAAAAAGCAATCCCAACCTGTCAATGGATGACAGGCAACGGCAGGGTGCAGACCTCAATACGCCTCAGCAAACAGTCGTAAAGGAGCTCACAAAGGATCCAACTCGAGTGAGTAGCAGGAATAAACGTTTATTTTATAAATGACGCGTTTCGCTCCACAAGGGAGCTTGTTCACATATAGGCACTCAACAGAAAAGTAAAAGTATATATACATAACACAGGGAGGGGCTTAATTGAGGGAACACGCCCAAAAGTAAAAAAATAAAGGAACAGTGCAAAATAAATGTTATTTTTTAAAATATGCAGAAACATGAACATTATCTTTCGTGTCTGGTTATAAGCTGATCATGGCAAATTTGAGCAAATATATACAATGTGTGCTGAGTAAAATTACAAAAAGGCTGACACAATATGGGCTGCTAAAATATAAGCAATGGCCATAGGCGAATAAAGTTCAAACAGCTGGCTAGAAAATGGTCTAATGCTATAAAGAAAGCACAACAACAAGCAATAATGCAGGTATAATGGCATAGTGCCAGAATCTGTATAAAGTGCTAAAATATAACACAAAGAAGCAAAATGCAAGCCAGCAGCATAAGGAAAAAACCCAAATATATATATATGTTTCACACCTTGTGCAAATCATCGTCTTTTCTTTTCACGACTACCAATGTCTCCGCAATGACGTAGGTAGTCGTGAATATGACTTTTTTTTCTAAATGTGGTTTTCTCCTAAATTGATCACAGACAGGAAAGTAAAAACAATATATCACTAAATATTTAGACAAAGTTTATTTAAAAAATGTCTTTAAGTGAATTTTTCAGTATGTGAAACACATTTACTGATCACAGATTCTCCACAGTAAATGTAACAATGTTGTGTCGACTCACAAAATTGTTAAAAATAAAACCAGTTATTATGGCACTTTCTGATAAACACATACGAATTCCAAAAATTTGTGGTATATAATATAAATATAATACACAATATCTTATTATAGACAGAAAATACGAAAATCTTAGAGAGGTTCACATTAAAAAAAACTGGACAATTAAGAACTAGAATTTAAAAAAACCTTAGAAACTGATAAAACCAAAGGTTACAGGGATTCTATAGTTAAGAATTAGCATATAAAAAAACGTAGAAATTTACTGAAAAAAACAAAGGTTACAGGGACATTATAGTTAGGAAATATACTTTTTTTCAAAACCTTAGAAATTTACTGAAAACACCAAAGGTTACAGGGACATTATAATTAGGCTGACATTTCACTCTTACAAAACCAGAGAAATTCAGCAGTTATAGTTAGCTGAGCTAACTATAACTTGCGCCCCCGAAAATTTATTTTTTATTTTTATTTAAGATGTTTTATATAGCGCTAGCCTCACCGGAAGAAATTTTATTTTTTATTTTTATTTAAGATGTTTTATATAGCGCTAGCCTCACCGGAAGGTATCGGAACGCTTTCCAAGTAGAGATCAGTGCAAAAGAATGCAAATATAATACAGTCAGCGAGGCGTTCAGGATACAAGTCAAAGTAGAGATGGCCAACAGCATCGTAGAGGAGAGCAAAGGCGTTTTGAACACTCCAAGCGGTTCCTATCTGTTCGATAGGGAGCGGTCGAGGAAAAGGATTTTCAGTTGGCTTTTGAATTTCGGGAAGCAAGGATTAGTTCTGATGTGGGGGGATAGAGTTGCATATCTTGGGAGCATTTCCGGCAAAGGACCTGGCCGTGGTTTTTTGTTTTCGTGCTTTGAGTGGGATAAGAAGTAGGTTGTTAGAGCTTCTGAGAGTCCTGTTCTGATCCGCTTTTCTGAGTTTGGATGCCAGATATTCAGGTTTGCCTGTGTGAAGGGCTTTATGGGTGAGGCAGGCTGTTCTAAAGTTTGCCCACATTTCTATAGATAACCACTTGAGTTCTTTTAGTGCTGGAGAGATGTGATTGAATTTCTTTATTCCAGTGACCATTCTGGCTGTCACGTTGAGGGTAGTTTTCAGAGGATCAAGGTGAGTTTTGGGTATTCCCGAGAGGATTGTATTTCCATAGTCCAGTCATGACAGAACCAATGCTTGGGTGGCTTGTTTGAGATCTTTGGATGGAATGAAAGGTTTAATTTCGTTTAGAAGTTTCAAGTAAAGGAAGGCACTCTTGGCCGAAATCTTGATGTGTTTGGTCAGAGCAAGTTTAGAGTCTAGCGTGATGCCTAATGACTTGACGGAGTCAGCCAAGGAGTTGTTCCCATTGAGCGCATCAATATCTTTTAGCGATTCGTTCATTTGTGGGTTCTCTTCTTTGTTCGAGATAAGAAGTAGTTCAGTTTTGTCTGGGTTAAGCTTTAACCTCTTAAGTGCTGCTGACGGCCAACGGTCGTCAGCAGCGCTACCTCCCCAGTGCTTCGCACGTCCATTGGACATCCATTCAGCACTACTTCCAATGGACAGCGCAGCACTGGGGAGGGATATTTACACGCAGCTAAGGTGTTAAATGGTTGCTTGTTAGCCAACGTTGGACCTCCTTTAGTGTTTCATTTAGTCTATGGATGTCTTTAGAAGAGGACATTTCCTGGTAGAGTTGTGTATCGTCAGCGTAGAGGTGAAAGGGCATGTTGGCTTTTCTGAGTAGGGTGGTGAGGGGAACCATGTAAATGTTAAAAAGTTGGGGGGAGAGCACTGAGCCTTGGGGTACTCCCCTTATGACTGGGTGGAGGTCAGATTCGGAGCTTCTGATTTTGATTCTTTGTGAGCGGTTGTGTAAGAATGAGGAGAACCAGTTAAAGACCACGTCGTCAAGTCCGGCCCTTTCTTCCAGAGCTTTGAGGAGAAGAATGTGGTCGACCGTGTCAAAAGCTGCCGATAAGTCTAGTAGAATGAGGAGGGAGCAATGGTCTGAGTCCACTGAATTGTGTAGGTCATCAATTACTTTGAGGATTGCAGTTTCTGTGCTGCACCCTTTCCTGAATCCCGATTGATGTGAGTCGAGGAGACTGGTATTGTCCAAGTGCCTAGTTGGTTGATGCCGAACACATTTTCCTAGGATTTGGAGAGAAGAGGAAGGTTAGAGACCGGTCTGAAGTTGTTTAAGTCATTTTTGTCCAGGCTAGGTTTTTTTAGTGACTTGTCCCACTTTCAAACAACCTGGGACTACTCCAGTTTTTAGGGAGCTGTTGGTAATCCTGCACCACAGTGGGGCAAAGGAGTGATTCACTTTTTTGGTGAGTTGAGCAGGAAGGGGGTCAAATGTAGGTTTGCAGGTGGCGAAAAGTTTGACTATTTCTTTTTCTAGAATGGGCTGAAAGAGTGACCAGGGTTTAGTAGAGGGAGGGTGGCGCTATCAAGCACCCCACCTTGTTTGCTGTGGGGGGGTGGGAGTGGTTGGTTGCCAGAGAGTGCTCAATCTTGGAGATCTTATCATCAAAGAAGTTGGTAAAGTTGTTGCATCGTTCTTTGGAGGCCAGCTCCAGGGAAGTATCTGGTTTGAAGGTTTGCTGTCTAATGATACTGAAGAGTTTCTTAGGTCTATTTTTTGCACTCTCCAGAGCAGAGCAGAAGAACATAGATTTTTCGTTCTTGATGTGATTCTTGTATTTCTTCCGGATAGTTCTGAGTTTGTCACGATGGTGGTAGAGGGCAAGTTCCTCCAGCATCTTTCTGCGGCCCTTAGTTGTCTTCTTTCTTCATTAGTGTCAGAGTCGAACCAGGATCTGGATGGGGTGACTCGCTTTTTTTTTTGTTTCAAGGGTGCTAGTTGGTCAAGAAGGGATCCCAAATTCGCGTTGTAGAGCGAGGTGAGGTTGTTTGTGGAGAGATCTTTGTCAGTGGGTAGGAGAAACTTGAGTCTCTCCTCCATGATGTCCAGGGGGATCTGGTTTAGATTTCTTGACCTTTTGGGGGGATCTTGAGCAGAGGGCAAGGATAGGACTCTTTGGTTCATGCGAAATAAAATCATGTGATGATCCGACCAGTCCACTGGGAGGATGTTGTCGATCGTGATTTCGTCTTGATGGGCAATGATGGCATCCAAGGTCGCTCCTTTGCTGTGGGTTTCTTCAGAGCAGTGTTGGGAAAGGTTATATCACAAAGGAGATTCTTGAGAGATTGAATTACATCACTAATGACATGGTCAGTAAAAATCACTGATGGCATCTTAAAATAACATCTCTGATGACATCATCCACAGAGTCTTTGATGCACCCACTCACGGGGAACATCCTTTACAACGCAACTTTTACCACGCGTTGCCTTTACGACGCAACTTTTACAACACAAACCATTACAACGCATTGCGCTGGGGGGGCGCTCTAGGATAGGGAAAATGGTTTAATTTACTATCCAACACCTTCCCTACTATCCACGGGGACTGGAGTTGGAATAGTAAATTAAACTATTCACTATCCAGTGCCCCAAAGCACTATGCGATGTAAAGGCATGCGTTGTAAAAACCGCGTTGTGAAGGCATGCGTGGTAAAAGTATGAGTTGTAACGTCATACATCCCCCACTCACACCCCATATAGCCTTTCATACACCCACTCCAACTACTACACTACCATTCTCAAAAACATTGACACGCCCATACCAGTACTTACACACCCACTCCCTGAATCATATGTCTACACACATATCTACTCAGTCACAAATACAGCCACACATATACCAACTCGCTCACTAATAATTAAGCCTCTCATACTCCCATACAGCCACTCACAAATTGTCATCACTCATAAAGGTACATACACCTATTCATTCACCTAGAGAGTCACTCACTCAGCCATTTATTCACCTTTACAGTTATACACAGTCACTCACTTATTCATGCAGATACTAACACATACTTATTCACCTAAACAGTGACTGACACAAGCACACACTCACCCATACAGCCACTATCACAATCCCTCACTCACACATACAGTCACTCATATACTCCAACACTCACTTATACTGACTTTCACAAATCCAATTACTCACCCATATACCACTGATGCATTATTTCAATCACTAACAAAGCCACACACACACTCAATCACCTATACAGCCCCTCACTTATACACTCACTAACCCAGACAGCCACTGACTCACCTACTCACTCATCTATGGGGGCAGTCATGCACCCTCTCACTCAGCCACACAGATACTCATACACCTACATAGGTACTCAGACACCCAATCAATCACCCATACAGCTACTCACATACCCACTCACCTACCCATACAGCCACTTAGACACCATCTGACAGACTGATACAGATATTCTCAAAACCTAGTCACTCACCCATACATTCACTGAGACACGTATAATCACTCACACAGTCACCCACTAAATCTACCATACAGGTACTCATACACCCACTGATTCATCAATACACCTTTGTATATATATAGTTAACACTCATAATTTTTTTAGAAACATTCTCAGTCACCGGCTGATGTCATCAGTAATTACATCAGTGATGTCAATGACCATGTCATGAGAGATGTAATATGTGAGGCAATCAGCAGGGCATTTCAGTGCTCGAGTTATAGTTAGCTCACCCAACTATAACTATAAATAAATATATATATATATATATATATATATATATATATATATATATATATATATATATATATATATATATATATATATATATATATATATATATATATGTGTGTATATGCATGTATGTATGTATTGATGTCATCAAGTCCGGTTTTACCGGACAAAACGCATCATGTCAGCATGGTGGAAAAATAAATCACCAAATGCTTAAAACTTGATGTTGTGGTCCGTTTCCTGGTTGGTGCCTCGAGGTGCTGTACTATCGGGGATCGTGTTTGTATATATACATATATATATATATATATATATATATATATATATATATATATATATATATATATATATATTACCTGCTGGCGGTCGCCAGTAGGTAGTTATAGTTAGGATTTTTTTCAATGTTAAATCTCAAAATTCTATTTGGAATAACTTTTGCGCCGGTTGACGAATCTGCCTGAAAATTTCCTGAAAATGGCCTCGCGGCGTTCCGGTCCTTCCCTGAAAGTTTGGGGGGGATTTGTCAAGCGGGGGCCGAGATAAAAGGGGGGTCCCAAAACGCGTTTTCCCCATGTTAATTTCCATAGGGCGGTCGATTTCACTTTTAGCCCGAACGGCTGAATGGATTTCCACCAAACTTGGCAAAATTGTAGGGACTGGTAGCCCGATGTGCCTTTGCTATGTCTCAAGATATGTGCTCCAGTGGATTTTGAGTAATTTAGGTTCAAAAAAATATATATATCTATAGCAGCGCACCGGTGCGCGCACCGGGGAGCGCTCCAGGCGCGCCACGCGAGGTGCGCATGGAAAGCTGATTGGCTCTCGGGTGTCTGTAAACATTCGAAACAGTCCAGAGCGGTCGCCATCTTGTGTCTCGGTAAAATCGAGACATAAGAGGTGGCTAAAACAACGTGGGAACTGACCATAAGGCGTCAGGGATAGACCCCTTTGACCCCCTAGGTTTGATGTGGGGGCTATAAAAGGGCCCCGCGGGGCATTTAAAATATTTTTTTTTTTCGTTTTGCGCGGGGGAAGCGCACGGTGCGCGCACCGGGGAGCGGCCCTGGGAGCGCACTATGATGAAAAAAGGTGACAGAGTGTTTAAAAAATGAAGTTTTGATTTAGAAATTGGAGGTAGTTCTAAAAAGAACTTTTTTTTTTCTTCTTTTTGTTGTTTTATATTTTTTTTGTGTTTTTTGAACTTTTTGTACTTTTTTTGGCTTTTCAAAACAGTTTTATATATTTTTTTGTATTTTTTTGGGGGAGAAACAAAAAAAGGGAATTGAAACTGGCTCAACTGGAGCAAAAAAACAAAAAACCCCAAAAATTACTTCTTTTTGGGGCACTTGTGATTATCACCTGCAAGGACGATGAGTTTCACACTTTGTTCCCCATAGGAGATAAGTTTGCCACAAGCTTTGCAAGTAATTTTAAAATCAGCAAACCTCGGCTGAATGCAAGGCATCACCTCAGATGTTTCTGGTTGCGAGGAAGTGGGTTGGTTTCTTTGGGAGGGGGTCCTTGATGAATGGGGGAGGTTACTGGCCAGTTCCCGGAACTCTGCACGAGAGTAGTTGTTTGGATGCTTTCTTGTCATGTGCCGAATCATGGTATAGTTACCAAAAGAATATTTCTTATTTGGGTTGCCCCGTGAAAGTTCATCATTGCAGATGAGGCAAGTGACTTTGGGCGCATTCACCTTTTTTTTCCCCTCTGGAATTGAAAAAAACTCCCAAATGAAGTGTGGTTTGGGTTTATAAGGTGTGTTTTCTTCAGGCAGCCATCTTCTTCTCCCCTCCTCCTCTTCCTCTTCCTCTTCCTCCTCCTGTTCTTGACCACCAACATAATTTGGAGCTGGTCCTCTTGGTGGTTGTGGTGGTGGTGGTGGGGCAGATGCACCAGCTGATGCTACTAATGAAGCCATTTTATAGTACAAAATATTACTCAAAGAGCAAAAAAGTAGACAGAGCAACAAACAGGTCTTCCTCAGTCAAAGGACAAAGTCAGAATAAGGAAAAAAGGTGGGGTCTTTCATCATTTAGAAAAAAAACTGTCCTGAACCAATGAGAAGTGTTATTTTCAGGTCACAAGACCAGGGGCTTCATCATTATGAAACCAAAACTGTTATGAACCAATGAAAAGTGTTATTTTCTGCTCACATGACCCGACGCGCTTACGCTACGCGCCCCGGGTCGCGCAGCGTAAGCGCGTCGGAAGTTTACGTTGTGCGATCGTATTCGCTCGAGTACTTCCGGGTGCGCTTACGCCGTGCGTATCACGCGGTCGCGGCTACGCGATACGTCACGATTGTTTTCGTTTGCGATATTGGCGCTTACGGGACGCTCCCCGGAGCGCGCCCCGGGGCGCTTTGTAAAAATACGCTTTTCGGGGCGCTCCCCGGGGCGCGCTCCGGGAGCGCTCCCCAAAATAATTTTTTTAAAAAAAATTGGGAAAATTGTAGGGACAGGTAGCTCTATTCTGAAGTGGTTTGTAAAAAACATTAACTTTAGAAAAATATGTATTGTGCTACATTGGGCTTAATATATGTTAGAGCCAAAATGTAGCCCAAATGTAGCCCAAAGTAGCCCAATGTAGCCCAAAGATGGCCACCAGAGATCAAAAATTGAAAATGTAGCCCAAAATTCAACTAGATGTAGCCCAACTGTAGCCCAATGAGAAAATGTACCAGAGTGTTAAAAAGAACAACTAGAGTGCTAACAGTCTTATTTATAAAGTGAAACTTATAGTTAGGAATTAGCATTAAAAAAACCTTTGAAATTCACTGAAAAAACCATAGGTTTCACACCAGTTATAGTTAGGAATTAGCATTTAAAAAACCTATTAAATTCACTGAAAAAACCATAGGTTTCACACCAGTTATAGTTAGCTGGAAATTTTACTGATATAAAACCATTGAAATTCCCACGTTATAGTTAGTCGGACTCACTATAACTTGCGCGTGCAATGCACTGCTGATGACATCACATATTACATCACTCATGACATGGTCAGTGACATCACTCATGACATCACTGATGACACCATCCTTGTGACACAGTCACAGACCTCCTCTCAGTGTAAAGTAACCCTTGAGACACATATTCAAAAATAGAAACTGAAATTTTTAAAAAATGGACATACCTATATCAGTTACAACAAGCAATTCTGTACTTCCACTATCTATATACACATCCACTCATTCACCAACAGTTCTATATAGTCACTCATACATATACTCACTCATCATATGAAGAGATACACCTATACATCCTGTTACACACCGACATTCATCCAAAAGTTACTCACACACATATTCACACGTGCAAATAAACTATTGAACAACCATTTATTTGAATATAGAGTTATACACACACTTCCACCTTACTTTTATTGAAAATTACACATATTTATTCTCTTAAACAATCACTTATAGAAACACATACTTATTTAAACAGGAAATCTTACAATCTCTTACTCTCACATATACTCACTTATATACATCAATATTCATATATACTAGATTAAAACATATGTAGTTACTGATAAAGACACTAGTGAGACAGTCATTCACTCACTAACAAACACATATAGACACTCATCCACCCATACAGTCCTGTACATATGCTGTCTTCAAAACACATACAAACAAAGAGTCAGTCACTCATGCATCTATGTGCTAAGTAATACCCCCACCAAACCATATAGACACTCATACTGATACTAATAAAAATATCAAATAACCCATATACATACGCATGTAGCTACTTATCAACACATGTAGTCACTTATACACAAAGTGAAACACTAATATATGTATTTAAATATTTAAACATAACTCACTAATATTTATTTTTCAGAAAGACACATATTCACTGGATGGTGTCATCAGTGATGTCATGAGTGATGTCACTGACCATGTCATGAGTGATGTAATATGTGATGTCATCAGCAGTGCATTGCACGCGCAAGTTATAGTGAGTCCGACTAACTATAACGTGGGAATTTCAATGGTTTTATATCAGTAAAATTTCCAGCTAACTATAACTGGTGTGAAACCTATGGTTTTTTCAGTGAATATATATATATATATATATATATATATATATATATATATATATATATATATATATAACATCACCTCAGGTGGCAACTCGTTCTTTTTGATTTTATGCGGCCAGCAGATAGCAGATCCTGGTGTTTGATTTCACGAGCACCGTGTGGAATTGAGGAGGCCTCATCTTTGGGAGATATTGGTGTCAAGGCATCTGCACCCTGTTCACTTCCAGATTTGTAACGGGGCAAGCGTCACCCACTAGGGTGCATTTTGGAAACTTTGGGGTCTTTGCAAGCTCATGGACTGCATCTACCACAATGCTGTGCTTGTTTACCCTATTGGGGCGGGGACTTTAATACCAAATAAAGTGAGCTGCTGCCTCCCCGTCTCAGTCATTACCAGTGATCAAGGGCTTACTGCCCAAACCGCATTTGGTGATTTGAGGGAAGTGACAAGAGCAGCTGGTTTGCCACCGCCAGGGATGCAAGTGCAATAACTCTTCGTTGTGTGACATCACCTCAGGGGGCAACCCGTTCTTTTTTATATATATATATATATATAACTATATATATAAAAGTCACTGAAAAAACCATAGATTTCGGGGCGTTATACTTAGCTGGACATTTCACTCATGCAAAACCATTGAAATTCCCCCATTATAGTTAGTTTAGCTAACTATAACTCGCGCGCCCGCAATGCACTGCTGATGATGTCACATATTACATCACTCATGACATGGTCAGTGACATCACTCATGACATCACTGATAACATCTCAAATGACATCACTGATGACATCACTGATGACATCATCCAGTGAATGTGTGTCTTTCTGAAAATTTCATATTTTTTATGTATGTATATCTCAAGGTCGATGGAAGAATAAGTGGGTATATAAGTGTCTAAAAAGATGATTTTGTTTTGTAAAATTTACAACGGACTGATTTAGTGTCTCATAGTGAATACATGGGTTAGTGAGTAATGTTTAAATATGTAAATATCTGTATCAGTCTCTCACTTTGTGTATAAGTGGCTGCATGGGTTAGTGAGTAGCTACATGTGTGCCTATATAGGTTATAAGTTGGTTTTTCAAGTATCAGTATGAGTGTCTGAGTGTCTGTATGGTTCAGTGGGGGGTGTTACTTAGTGCATAGATGCATGAATGAGTGTGTCACTGTTTGTATGTGTTGAGACAGTATGTGTGCAGGACTGTATGGGTGCATGAGCGACCATCTCATGAGTGATGTAATACGTGATGTCATCAGTAGTGCGTTGAGGGCGCGTGAGTTATAGTTAGTTGAACTAACTATAACGGGGGTATTTGAATGGTTTTGTACGAGTGAAATGTCCAACTAACTATAACGTCCCTGAAACCTATGGTTTTTCAGTAAATTTCTAAGGTTTTTAAATGCTAATT
Organism: Lissotriton vulgaris; assembly: GCF_964263255.1. NCBI lineage: Eukaryota > Metazoa > Chordata > Amphibia > Caudata > Salamandridae > Lissotriton > Lissotriton vulgaris. The sequence continues at coordinate 1,577,931,018 of NC_141689.1, forward strand.
CCTAACTATAACATGTCTGAAACCTATGGTTTTTTCAGTACATTTTAAAGGTTTTTTAAATGCTAATTTCTAACTTTAACGTAACTGAAACATATTTTTTTAATGAATTTCAAAGCTTTTTTACATACTAGTTTCTAACAATGCCTACAGAGGAAGGACATGTGAAGAAAGAAGACAAAACACACAGAAAGAAGAAAAGGAAATGCAGAAAGATGCAACAGAAGTCCTCAAAGATGAAGAAAAGAGCAGGAAGAAGGAAGATGTGCTGAAAGAACAAACAGAGTAGCAGAAAGAAGCTTTGTTGCAAAATCATCCTGTACCTTCAACTTTTTCAGATGCGCACTGGTGGTAACTGACTCTGAAAAAACTGTCGTAGAGCCAGTGCTATGCTAAAAGAGACTTAGAATACAGTTAAAACACCTAAATACACTAGGGAACACTATGCGTTGGGGTACCCCTATTATTAGCATGACCTCCTCTGTAAGCCCCTAGTATATATTAGGGCAGAGGGATTAAAACTACCTCCTAAAATGTGCCACAGGGTGCATTTGCACACTGGTGAAGTGAGGGGGGATGAGCTGACGTGTGCAAACACACCCTGTGGGCGTTTTAGGTTGGGAGATTAAGTCCCCTTGAATCCTGGGGGGTCCCTTGGGTCCAACTAGCCCACTAGGTACCTCCAGTAAGCGCCACAGAGCTGCGTTGCAGAGAGGTGTAAAAATGGGCACGGCCTGGACCACCTCTCTGCAACGCAGCACAGTGGCCCTTACTGGAAGCACCTGGTGGACTAGTTAGCCCCCATGGGCCCTCAGGATTGAAGGTGAATTATTTCTCCAACTTAAAATGCGCCATAGGGCGTGTTTGCACAAGTCACCTCAGGCCCTGTCCCCTCCCTTCCTTACTGTGTAAACAAGCCCTGTGTCCATCTTAAGTTGGGAGATTAACTCCCCTTGAATCCTGAGGGTGCCTATGGGCAAATTAGCCCACTAGGTATGTCCAGTAAGCACCATTGCAGAGAGGTGTAAAAAAGGGCACAGCCTGCACCACCTCTCTGCAACGCAGCGCAGTGGCGCTTACTGGAAGCACCTGGTGGGGTAGTTGGCCCCCAGGGGCCCTCAGGATTGAAGGGGAATTATTTCCCCAACTTAAAACGCGCCACAGGGCATGTTTGCACACGTCACCTCAGGCCCCGTCCCCTCCCTTCACCACTGTGTAAACGTGCCTTGAGCCCATTCTAAGTTGAGAGATTAAGTCCCCTTGAATCCTAAGGGTTCCTAGGGTCAAACTAGCCCACTAGGGACCTCCAGTAAGTGCAACTGCACTGCGTTCAAAAGAGTTGTAAAACGGGGCGTGGCCTCTGAACACCTGTCTGCAACGCGGCTCCCTGGCTCATACTGGAGCTACCTGTTGGGCTAATTCAGCCTCAGGGACCCTCAGTATTCAAGGGGAATTAGTTCTCCATCCTACAACGCGCCAGGGGGTGCGTTTGCAGAGTGCTGCAGGGAGGGGGCGGAGCCTCTGGTGCGATGCCGGTCTTTTTTTTATTTCTTTTTTTAAGAAGGGGGGCTGTGTGGTCCCCCTTCTTTACCTATTTTATTGGCTCTGGGGACCCATTCCCCCAGGGCCTGACCCCTATTTTTTTTTTTTTATTGGAAGGGGCATGTCCAGTTTTTTTTAAATGTAATTATTGGAGGGGGCATCCCCTGGGGCCGGCCTTTGCATGTTTTTTTTTATTTATAATGGGGAGGAGGGCCACGTGACCCTCCTCCCTGGACTCTTATGGATCCGGAGACCCCATCCCCTTGGGCCGGCCCTATCTGTTGGGGACTGTGGGAGGGTCCCCAATCCCCCCCATGGTCCTGTCGGCTCCCCCGTCCGGCAGGAGCCGGCATTGCTTTTGCACATGGGGAGCTGCTAACATGCAGATCCCCATGTGGAAAAGCAATCTGCTTTGCTTCATTGAAGTAAGAGCAGGTTTCCCTGCTCTCTTCAATGAAGCAAAGCAGTTTGCAATGACAGAGGGTGGGTACCCCGGGACACTGCAGGAGCTGGCCCTGGGGGGGGGTGGCGGTCCCCAGAGCCATCATTGGCTCCATGAGGGGGGCCAAACGGTCCCCCTCACAACCAATACACAGCCCCGGGGGTGGTGGTCCCCGGGGCTCGGGGGTCCTTAACGGACCCCGAAATTAGAATATTAATGCCCTGGGGAGGTGGCCGCCCTGGGGCTCAAGCCCCCCCTACACAGGAGTATTTTTTTTTAAAGCCCCAGTGGGGTGGCAGTCCCCGGGGCTTAGGGGGCCTTAGAGGTCCCCCACTGATTAAAAAAGAAGCCCTGGGGTGGTGGCCCTCCGGGCTTGAGGGGGCCTTAGAGGGACCCCACAGATTAAAAAAGAATATCCGGTGGGGGCGGTCCCCGGGGCTGCGGGGGGGTCGTGTACCCCCACAAATATTTCTGGAAAGCCACGGGGGGTGGCCGCCCCCAGGGCAGTGTGGGGGGATTGGGCCCCCCACACACATTTTTTAACTGCCCCCGGGACCTGGCCTACCTGGAGGCTTAACTTAAACAAAGCATGGGAGCCTGCGCTTTGTTTTTTTTCATTTTTGCGGCCGGATCAAGCACGCACCTCACTATTTATGGGGGGAAAATGCTTTTTTTGGCCCTGGGGTTCTTGTGGGACCCCTGAGCAGGCGTAGGGGGTCAGGGTGTTTCTACCCTGCCCCCTTTTCTTGTTTTGCACCTTTCTTTTTCTCCTTTCCTGTGCCTCGGTTCTACCGAAGCACAAGATGGCTGCCAACACTTCCTGGTTTGAAGTGTTGACAGACAGTTAGCATGCTGCTCGTGATCGGCAGGGTGCACGGATCCTGCGCTTTTCTATATAAAAATAAATGTAATTTTGATTTTCTCAGCAACTGCTGAATGGATTTATAATATTTAACAAAAAGAGTTCATTCTGAACCAAGGGCTACCTTTTTGCAAAATTTGGTGTAATTCCGTTCAGCAGTTCGGTCTGTAGCGTATCTAAAATTTCGTATGGAGAAAACATGTTTAGGGACCTCCCTTTTTTATCGGCCCCGCTGGCCGAATCACCCCAAAACATTCAAGATAGGAGTGGACCGGAGCGCCTCATGAGTTTCGAAAATTTCGTGAAGATTCATCAACCGGGGCCAAAGTTATTGGGAATAGAATGTTACTATTTTCTATATGAAAACTAGGTCCTAACTATAACTACCTATATATATATATATATATATATATATATATATGAACAGCAAAATCCCAACTGCTCTGGACGCAGTTACAGCGGGCGCAGACCTCCAAAGCAATCCCTCGATCAAAAAAGATGAGCCAGCACAACAAAGATATTTAGTTGTAGCAGTGCATTTAATAGGCAGTAAATAGTGCAGAGCAAGTGCCCTCCATGACGCGTTTCGCCCCGCGGATGGTGCTTGGTCACATATATATACCAGCACAATCTTCAAACCTCCACAGGCAGCGGCGAGAGAAGAAACAGACCCCACGTAATCCAGGCAAGATGTTATTTATTGTTCCAAGTGCCTTCCAAAATGCAACGTTTCAACTACAAATGTAGTCTTGTACACATATATATATATATATATATATATATATACATATATATATATATTTTCACTAAAAAAAACATAGGTTTCAGGCCATATATAGTTAGGAATTAGCATTTAAAAAACCATTGAAATTGCTCATATATAGTTAGTTGTACTAACTATATTTCGCGCACCCGCAATCCAGTGCTGATGATGTCACATATTACATGATTCATGACATGGTCAGTGACATCACTGATGACATCTCAAATGACATCACTGATGACATCATCCAGTGACTGTGTGTTTCTGTAAAGTTTAAATATGATTTACATATTGAAGAATGAGTGGATGTATAAGTGTCTGGATGAACGATTTAGTAGGTACATGACTGAATGTATGAGTGAGTGATTAAATGTGTCTTACTGAATGCATGGGTTAGTGACTAAACTGTCTGAATGTGTGCATCAGTATGTCTGTTGTTGTGTAAGCTACTGCATGTGTTGATCAGTAGCTATATGAGTGGCTATATGTGTTATTGATTGGTTGCCCGAGTATTTGTATGGGAGACTGAGTGTGTGTGTGGGTGGCTGGCATATATAAATGACTATACATGAGAGCCAGTGAATGTGTGAGTGGCTGTATGGATCATTGTGTACTTGTATCAGTAACTGTATAACAAAGTAAGTATGTGTTAGTATATGTTTGAATAAGTAAGGTGTTGTGTGTATAACTGTATAGTTGAGGAAATGAAAGTGTGATTGATTCTTTGCATGACTGACTAAATGTTTGAGTAACTCCATGAATGAGTGGCAGAGTGTGAGTGTCTGTATAGGTGTTTGAGTGCAGATGATAGTGTTGTATTGATGAGTGACTGTATGTATGAGTGATTCTTTGGGTGAATTAGTGAATGTGTGTGTAGACCTAGGAATCGGTGAGTGCGTATGTAATAACTGGTACTGGTGTGCCAATGGTTTCAAGAATGATAGTCTGTGTTTTCACACTGGGTGTATCAAAGGTTATATTAGAGTGTGAAGAGGTGCATCGTATTATCACATGAATGATATCATCAGTGATGTGATCAGTGATGTCAATTGAGATGTCATCAATGATGTCATTAGTGATGTCTTTGAGATGTCATCAGTGATGCCATCAGTGATGTCACTGGCTATGTCATGAATGATGTAATATGTGACATCATCAGCAGTGGATTGTTGGTGCGCGAAATATAGTTAGTACAACTAACTATATAGGAGCAATTTCAATGGTTTTTTAAATGCTAATTCTTAACTATATATGACCTGAAAACGATGTTTTTTTCCGTGAATTTGCATGGTTTTTTAAATGCTAATACCTAACTATATATGACCTGAAACCTATGTTTTTTTTAGTGAATTTGCAAGGTTTTTTAAATGCTAATCCCTAACTATGTAAGGCTTGAAACGTATAGTTTATTCAGCGAATATATATATTTAATATAATATATATATAATTTTTATTTTTAAGTTTTTTTTTATGTGATTACAGGGTCCGCGCACCGTGAGCGCTCCGTAAGCACACTGTAAATGCTCTGAGCTCTTACCCCGACAATTTTTTTAAGTTTCTAAAACATAATATCTACGTTTTTTTACGTTGATTTTAAAGGTAGACAATATCTGCTTAAATATAGAAAATGTTTTTTAAAAACTTTTAACAACAGTATATTACTTTTTTGAGTAGTAACAAATCTCGCGAGGGTACATCGCACGTGCACGCAATGTAAGAGCATCATCCGCGCACCGTAAAAGCTTCCAGCTATTACCCCCGAAAGTTTTATAAACTTGAAATTGTTATATCTACGTATTCATTGCACAATGAAAAGATACACATTATCTGGGATAATAAAGAACATGTTAGTTTAAAATGTTAAAGACCATATATAACTTTAGGCAATTATAAATCTCGCAAGGGTGCGTAATACGTAAACGCATTGTAAGATGACATCAGCGCTCCGTAAATAGAGCGTAAACGCAACGTAAGCTTACGTAAGCGCTCTGCAAACGCAATGTAAGCGCTCCGTAAGCTTACGTCAAACCATGTGACCTCAAAACAAAAGATTTAATTGGTTTATAATACTTCCTACTCCAATTGTTAAAGACCCCTCCCATGTTCATCATTCTTCTTTGGCTTTCGAGGAAGAAACACCTTTTTTCATCAGCACTTTGCTCCTGAAAAATCTATTGAAATGTCTGACCAGCAGGAACCTGAGCATTCAGAACATGAGGAACCTGAGCATTCAGAGCATGAAGAATCTGACCATTCTGAAGATGAGGAACCTGAGTTTGTTCCTGAAACCCCTAGATTACCAAAAGAGGCCATAGTTTGGAAATGCTTTTAATTCCCAGAAGAACAGAAAAAGGTAAATGCGCATTTTATCACATGCAAAATCTGTGACACAGTACTTTCCAGAGGGGATCCACAGAAGAAGTACAGCTTTGGAACTTTTAGCATGGAACGCCATGTCAAGAATATACATCTAAACAATTGGGGTAGAGCTGTAATGAAAAGATCGAGAGGGAAACAATGAGGGTTTTGGCTAAAGCGCAGTAAGGCTGCGCCAATTCAAGAATCAACAAACAAAGTGCCAGTACTGCGCATTGAATTCAAGCTGACAATAATTGAGTTGAGAATCCTCAATTACAAAGACCACTCTTTCAGTCTGACTTATCAAACATATTTCATTTATTTTGTTTTTTCTTTTTTCATATTTTTTCTATTTGATTGTACAACTTTATCTGAATTGTTTTTTGGGGGGGAGGGGTTTTTTACCAAGAAACTAGTAACATACAGGTGACTCCGACTGGGTCAAGTAACTTTTCACAATTCAAACACAATATAACCAAATTATTGCTCAAAACATTGGTGAAGGGACACACAACATTGAATGGACAACAAGAAGTGCACTTTTTAGACATACACAAGACAAGAAAAAACAAAATAAATGAAATATGTTTGATAAGTCAGACTGAAAGAGTGGTCTCAACTCAATTATTGTCAGCTTGAATTCAATGCGCAGTACTGGCACTTTGTTTGTTGAGTAATGAAAATATCATCAGAGGAGCAGGGCTCTGCTCCCAGCACTTCTTCTAAACCAACAGCACCACCAATGCAAGCATCAATGGTTGCAAATATCCAACCAGAACTTAAGAATTTGATGATGCAATGCATTCGTTGCCAGAAACTGATAGCCTTTGGACAAGAGTCCATTCAAGTTATCCTGCAAAAAAACAGGAAGCACAGGTGCACCCCATAATTGTTTTCTTTATTTTTCATAGTTCGTTCCGGTTGAACAATTATCTGCCTTAAAAAGTTTATTTTTTTTACAACGTTTTTCCTGCAAAACAAAACAAACAAAAAAAACAGTTCTTTTTAGAACTACCTCTATTGGTTAAAGAAATAACTAAATTTCTATGTTTGTATGTAAAAGTTTGTCATAGTGAATGTCAAAGTGCAAAACTAAAAGAATGTGGTACAGCATAAACCTATAAGGTGTTTACCTATAGTATACTGTACTACTTCCAAAGCACTGAAATGTAACATATGTATATAAATATGTTACAACTCAATGGGCCAGATGTACGTAATCTCGATTTACCTACTCATAAATAACGAGGGCCCGATGTAGGTAATCCCAGATTACCACTTCTTAAATATCGAATCATACCGATTCGGTATTTAATAACTGGCAATGGAGATGTACGTATTTTTACCGAATTAATTACCGATTCGGTAAAGTTCGTTAATTACCGATTCGATAATTACCGAATCTGTATTTGCCATTGATTCCTATGGGCCTTGAAGCCCATAGGAATCAATGGCAAATACCGATTCGGTAATTACCGAATCAGTAAATACCGAATCCTGCCAGGGTGAACAGGGTGTCACTTTGACACCCTGTAGCACCCCTGTTTTTGGCTTGTGAGCAATGTGACACACATACATGCCCTTAGGGAATGTATGTGTGCCACATGGCACAGGTGTACATGCACAGATGTGCATGTACACAGGAATTCCTTATTTACCACCCAATTGTATTGAGTGGTAAATAACGAATTCTTAGAGGCCTCTAGCACTATCAACAGTGCTACCTACATTAGAATTGACAGATTTGGTATTTTTACCGAGTCTGTATTTACCGATTCGGTAATTTTTCTGATTCGGTAAATACAGAATCGATAAAAAATACCAAATCTGTAAATAAATGCCTCCTACATAGGAAAAGGCATTTACTGGTCGGTAGCAGCCAAATTCAGCCGTTACCGACCGGTAAATGCCTACCTACATCGCGTCCCAAATCATACCACTTCAATATTTAAGAGTAGGTAAATAGGATGTATGTAATTTGTCTTTTGAAATTACCGAATCTGTATAATTCAGTCACTTTACCGAATCAGTATTTACCGATTCGGTAAATATCATTGATTCCTATGGGCCTTGAGGCCGTATAGTATTCGGTGGTAACTAACGAATATTTAAGGGCCTGTGGCACTGTTTTAAAAACAAAGAAGTGTAAACAAATGTGAACACAAAAGGGAAGAGGTGTGAGAAACAGAGAGAAGGAAGTGCACTGGAGGAAGTGCAGTGCCAATAAATGAAGGTTTACTAACAGGTAAGAAATGGATAACAGAGTGAGGGAAGGAGAATAAGATCAAACCTAACAAAATAAAGAAAGAGAGAAACTGACTGAGGTAAAGAGGAGGAGTGGTAGAAAGAGAGAGCAATGAAGATTAACTGTAAGGGAGACACATGTAGAGAGAGAGTGAGCAAGGGACTGAAAAAGAGTGAGGCAGTTATTCTGTCACAATAAGAGAGTGATAACAAACTTATTTTTGATTCTCATACTTACCTTATAAATAATGAAAACTTAGACACTGATGCGATAAAAGTTTTTTATTTCTTATACTTACCTTCTAATATATAAAAAACTTAAAGAAATTATTTTAAAAAATATATAATATCTGTAAAACACAAGAAACAAATAAATTATAATGCATATAATGTATATTTCACAATACAAGAGAGAAGGAAGGAGATTAAGAGTCAAGAAAGATGGCACATGCAGAGGGAAACATGCCACAGGTAGAGAGTAAGATGTTGCAGGCAGAGAGTGAGATAGCACAAGTACAGGGTGAGATGGTGCAAGCAAAGGGTAAGATGACACACGCACATGCATATATTGTGCAAACAGAGGGTAAGATGGCACACACACAGAGAAACATGGAAGGAGCAAAGGAAGACATAGCACAGCCAAAAGAGAGATGGCAAATGAGCGTGAGACAAGGGAAGTAAGGACACAGAGGGAGTGGAGGAAAGAGTGAGAAAAGGGGACTGAGTGAGGGAGCAAAGAAAAACAAGTGATGGAGTGTGGGTGAGTTAAAGAGAGTGAGTGTAAGGGAAGGGCAGTGAGACAGTGAAGGGACAGAGGAAGTAAGGCTAACAGAGAAACAGTGAATAAAGAGAAGTGAGGATGTCAGAGTTCAAAGGGAGTGACAAAAGGAGTAAGTGAGGTGGACGAAGGTAAGTGAGGGAAGGTTAATGAGTAAGGGAGCAAAAGAAGGAAAGAGAGGTGAAGGGGAGTAAATCAGATGAACTGAGAAAAGGTAAGTGAGGGAAACAAGAAAGGAGAAGGGGAGTGAAGGATAGGAATAAAGGGTACTGACGGAAGCAGCCTAACGAAACAAGGGTGAGGTGAGTGAGAGAAGGACAGTGAAGTTGAAGAAAGAAAAATGATAGAGGGGGGATAAAGTCGAGTGAGTGTGAAACAATGGGACTGAGTGATTGACTACACACAGAGAGTGAAGGAAGGAGTGATAGAAGGAGACTCAGTGAGGGATCAAAGAACGGATGATGAGGTAGTGTAGGTGAAGGAAAAGGAGTGACAGAATGAGGTGATGAAGAGAGTCACGCTAAGAGACTGGGAGTGATGGAAGGATAGACAAAAAGAGATGAAATATCTGTGGAAACGAAAAAACAAATCAGTTATAATACATTATTCACAATACAAGAGACAAAACAGGAGAAAAAGGAAAGAGGAGTTAGGGAAGGAAAATGAGGGAGAGGGAAGGGGGAATTAGTGCAGGTGCGTTAACAACAATGAGTCTAAGAGAGAGGGAGTGATATAAGAGTACAGAGAAAGTAAGAGGACACAGGGAGTTTTATGAAGGTGTGTTTGAAGTGCAGTTAGATGAGTGACAGAAGGGGAATTAGTGAGTGAGCAAAGGAAGGAAAGAGAGGTGAAGGGGAGTGAAATAGAGGGACTGACTTAACATGAGTGGGTGAGAAGACTAAGAAGAAGGGGTGTGAAGTATAGGGAATGAGGATAAGTAAGGGAAGCAAAATAAAGGGACGGGGTGACGTAGGGTAAAAGAATAACAGTAAGTGTGACGAAACAGACGTAAAAGAGGATGAATAAAGGTGAATGAGCATGAGACAAGAAGAGTCAAAGAGTGAGGAAATAGAGGGAGTGAAGGAAAGAGTGAGAGAAGGGGACTGAGTGAAGGAGCAAAAAAAGTCAGTGACAAATGTGGATGAGTTAAAGGGAGTGAACATAAGAGAAAGGGAGTGAGAAACTGAAGGGATGAAAGCAGTGAGGTTAAGAGAGAGGTAGTAAGGGAAGGATAGAGAGAAACAGAAATAAAAAAGTAATGAAAATGTATTTTTTTATTAGTCGTACTTATCCTATAAATGTAATATCTGTAGAAGAGAGTAAAGAAATCAGTTATAATATATATTTCACAATACAAAATGCAAATTAACTTATACAACATGTTATATGGTTTATTTTTGCTGTTCTCAGAATATATTGATTTTCACTAAAAACAGTGAGTTCAATTCTATTCATCATATCACAGCGGGCAAAAAAAAATACAATCAAAATGATTGTGTTTAAAAAAAACATAAAACTTAGAAAAAACATATCTTAAATGTTTTCTTCCAAGCAGCAATTTCTAAGATACAGTATCTCATTATTATCCTCTCAAACTAAAGTGATATAGAAACATATATTAACCACATTTACCCGAAATACGTATTCTTCATTTACATACCTTTCCACATGGCCAAATGGTGTACAGAAAGTCCTCTTTTTGGAAATTACTTAATAGTAGTTTTAAACTTCCATTTACCCGACTTTCGGAATGAAAAGTCCAACATCTATTTCATCATCTAACAAGAATTATATTTACACCTCTGACTTACTCTTGATAAACATTTCCTATAATACTGATATCACTCCCTATGTGATACACTTATACTAACTCTGTGACAACTACCAGTTTACTAATTATCTTGATCACTTTCACTCACAAACTAATTTTGAACAACACACTTACTTTTATTAACTGCTCCAGTCTTCATTGTCCAATTACTTTCACTAAAATGTGGGTTCTAAAAACACTAGGTAAGAATGTGTTAAGTCAGAAGGCAAACATTGTTTGAAAATCAATTGAGTATCATTACAAACTTATGCAAAAACATATATTATCAACATTTACCCGAGAAACTCATTTTTCATTGATGTACTTTCCTACATGGCCAAATAGTATGTAAAAATTCCTTGTTTTGGAAAATACTTAATAATACTCTTGACCTTCCATTTCCCAACCTTCTGCATGAAAAGCTGCAACGTCTTTCATAACACCTTACAATATTTATATCTCCACCCAAGGATGTGTATCATGTCCATAAAACCTTAAACAACCAGTAAACTATCAGAATCTGAACATCAAATAGTATCCTGATGACTAACTTTTATTAATTGCTCCAATCTTTCTAGGCCAATTACTTTTCCTAAAATTTAGGTTGTCAAAACACTAGGGGGCCGTACGAATCGTATCCGGAGCCCTTTCCGTACGAATCGAATCCGTCCGTCCGAGTCACGTAGTATGATCCGCATTCCGTGAATCCGTCCGAATCGTCGCGATCCGTACGTATTGCAAGGCTGAAACCGTGAACCGTACGACTTGTACACACGCCGTACGACCCTCCGAGTACGATCCGGACACGGGAATCAGGACGCGATTTGTACGGTCGACGTCAGGTAAGGGCGATTCGTACGGAAAAGCGCACAATCACATACACGCCTACCCCCCAAGATCACAGGGGACGGCAGGTACCCCTGCGATCATGGGGGGTATGTGCCGTACCCCGCGATCGCAGGATGTACGCACCGTACACCCAGCGAACATGGGGTAAGGTGCATACACTCCGAGATCGCGGGGTACGGTACGTACCCCCCATGATCGCAGGGGTACGTGCCGTACCCCTGCGATCATAAGGGGTAGGCGCTATACCGGGGGGGCCGTTCAGTACCTGTTTTGGGGCGAACTCTACTTTTATGGCACTTTCCAGCTCCCTTAGAAAAAGGGTCGTATGGAGCGTATCCAACACGAATCGTACTTGCCGGGTCGTACAAAGCAGCCGCGAACCGTACGAACGTCGCGTACAGCGGGTTCCGGGGGCGATTCGTACAGGAATTCTATTTCTACGGTTCCTGGTACGATTCGTACGGATAGCTGCATTGGGTGTGGATCGTACTACGTTGTTCGTATGGGGACGGTTACGGCTACGATTCGTACGGGAAAAACACTCTGAACAGTTATTCGGAGCGCTTTTTACCGGATCGGAATCGGCCCCTAGGTAAGAATTTTTTAAGTCAAAAGGCAAACGTTTTTTGAAAGTCAAAACAGTATCATTACAATAAGACCAACAGTTTTGACATTTTAAATAAGCTGTATACTGTCCAGATGTTGTTGAAGGACCATCATGGAAAATAATTGCTACCGTTACGAAGGTTCTTCCTGAAATTGATAATTGAAAAGCCACAAAATTTTTAATTAAAGTTGTCAATTTAGTTCCATCAGGTCTACATCGTTGGAACATTAAAATGACGTACTGTCCATAACTTTGTATAAATAATGTTGATAGCATTGCACAGTTACATTGGGTACAAACCATGTTTTGATCAGCTGCTCTAACTAGAATATTATAAGACACTGATTTGCAGTCTGGTAAAGTAAAATATATAAATCTTTCGGTATCTACTGCTGTACTACTTGAAAAGGAACAATTATCGCAGACATATTGCCATTTATAAGAAAGGCCAAAAAGATTTTCAACATCTATACCTTCCTCTTGCAATACAACAAGCATGTACATTAGAAATTCCTGATAATCTTGCTGAATATCCGGAGAAAATTTAGTTATACCAGAACATATGTCTAAATCATTTCGGATATCAGAAACACTTTGTATATTTGTTCTATCACTGCTACATTTCTCAAACACAGTATTCAACAAACAACAAAAACTTTGATCCCGATTTTCAACAATCTGTTCTTGCAAACTTTGGAGAAAAAAAACAACATTAACCACTACATTTGCATAGCAATTGACACCAGAACTGTTCTCAAACTGAAATCCAACAATATCTTCAACAGAATCCTCTTTGTTTCTGCTTACAATTACTGGTTCATCTAGTTTTCTTTTTTTTGCTACAGCCTTGCTACAATTTTTCTCATTTCTTCTTTTTCGGCCCACTACACGCTTTTCAAACAGAGGATATTGAGGTAAATTTGGAGCATACTCTTTTCTTAACCTATTATATTCCTTTACACAATTAAGATCTGCACTAATTTTTGTCTCATCAAAATCAATCAAGTACAATCCAGATAAAGTTCTGACTCAAGATAAAGCAACATATGCCATACTCTCCTTGAAGACAGAACTTCCAATATTCATCAAAGCACTATCTACACTTAAACCTTGAGATTTATGAATAGTTACTGCATATGACAAAGAAACAGAAAACTGTTTTCGGCAGACATATAAATCTTTCACAAGCAAAAATTGAACAGAACAACGACTAAACTGTTGTACTTCTTCAATTCCATCAAATTTAATTTTCACAAATTCAATTCCATCTCTATTTCGATAATTCACAAAATCAACAACATGACCCATTGCTCCATTTACTAAACCTCTTTCCACATTTAAATTCCGACGTAAAATTATACAACACTTTAAACATACATATAGAGTCTTTTCAAAACCAGCAGTTTTAGAAATTGTCTTCTCTAAGGAATCCAACTTTGATTTAAACTTTTCTGACAAAACAATAGTAACTCCTTCGTGCTCTATTTTATCAATAGCTTCCAGTTTCACAATCTCTTGATGTTCTAACTCTAACATTTTGTTGTTGAAGACTGAACATTCTCGAAGAGTTGGCATCAAGCATATTACAGTTTTGTTCTCAGCAACTTTCTGATAAATAATCTCTGGGAGAATATTTTCCTTTGGAAACAAATTTGAAATTAATCGTGACTGTAAAGCTTCTTTGCCATGTTCAGTTACTTTTCCAATTCTTACATCTTGTGGAATAATTTTATAATCTTCATCCTTTGCCTGTCGCATGTTTTGAAGCAGTTCTGCATATTTAAAATATAACCAGATATTCACATTTCCAATGCTTCCTAAGCACTTTCTTGTATCTTCATGCGTAAGCATCTTAAACAAGCTGCAGTAGATCTCCAAAGACAATGATGTATTTGCCTCCAAATAACACATCATACTCTGTTTTAAGAATTTGTTGCATTCTTAAAAGCAAGCATCACATTTGAAGCCATGCTTACCTCATCAATGATAAGAAGTTTCATTTTCTTCAGGACTCTACCAACTTCACAACAAGCTTCTCCAGAGAGCTTGTGGTATTGTAATTTATTATCATGCTCTACTGGTAGCATCAATAAACGATGTAAAGTAATCTCTTTAATGTTATGTGCTGCCAACCCATTTGGAGCAGTAACAACACAAGACAGTGATGACTCTGTTCTTTTCTGCAGATAAGTTGCAATTGATTTAATCAGAAAACTTTTCCCAGTTCCGGCTTCTCCACTTACATACAGTCGGACAGGTTCAAATGACGTACATGAGCACTCTTTTTTATCATGACGAAAACCATGCTCAATCTGTTCTGTGACTTCATCATATATTTTTTTCTGCTCCACGTTTAGTTGATTTTCCAAATCTTCTAAATTAACTACATCCTCCTGAGCTTGTTCCATGGCTCTTTCCACCTCTTCCATGGCAGTGGCAGCTTCATTTTTGATAAGTGGTCCTCCTAGTGGATCCTGACTCAACGAAGCAGAACTCTGACTGTCTTGAGAACTGTCTCTAGCAATCTCTGCTGCAATGATAGCTTCTTGCTGTATTTTATCGTTCAACATTTGCAGATAACTTGAAAAAACAGGACATTCAATGGTATCCTTAGTTGCATTGAAAGAATCTTCAAAACTGAGAAAATCTCCAAGTAGTTCCTCTTCTGAACGCCATGGCTTAAAGAGTTGCAAAAGAGCTAAATAGTAAAATTCCCTTTTATCAGGAGATTCGCAACTCAATTTACGATGATTAATCAAATGTCCTTTTTTTTGTTTCACCAGACATCCTTCACATCCAATTATAGCATATACTCCTTTATTGATATCTTCTGTCATATTCTTCTTAAAAGTATAGTTTTGCAGTACTTCATAGAGACAAACGTTCTCAAGATGACTATTTCTATTTGGATAATATGTATCCAACATGTTTGTCCTCAAAATATCTGTACTGTTTGGTTGAAACTCCGCCTAATACTCAATTTCTTGTGTAGACTTCAAAACTCGGTTTCGTGTTGCAGGAAGACCTAGACTCACCCAAATGATGGATCTCGATTTGGCATACAGACTTGCTGATGATAACCGATCTGAACATTCATATGCTCCAATTTCTCGATGCGACGACATCATCAGACTTTAACTGTATATTTTCTTACTTAGGCTCTTTTCATGCGAAATATCCTCCCACATTTCCTTCAGTTCCATCTTTTCTGATTTTGTGATGTAAGACGTTACATATCGAGCCACAGCAATAGAGTTGTCAGCAACATATTAAATATCCATGTTAGCATTCCACATGGACAAAATGACTGGGTTGTAGTCATTTATGTATTTGGACTCTTCATTGTTTTTCAAGTTGTACGTATTTTTCGGTGATTTTCTTGTCACAGTATGTCGCAGTGAAGACATAAAATTGTCCACTCTTCCTTTAGATATTACTAGTCGTGGAAATCCAAAACGACATTTTGTGTAGAACTTCTCCTTGGATTTGAACTTTCGACGACAGTACTTTCCAGAGCGATGGGTTTGAAAGCGTAAGACTTCATGTCGTAAATTGTCTTCTTCTGTACTTTTCGGAACAACACATGTGGAATATTGTTCAATGAAACTCATCACTGTGTCATCCGAATCTGTTCCAAATTTGGGAGCATCTTTGATCCATAGCAGCGTATGTATGTGAGGAGCACCTCTTGCTTGATACTCCTTTCTCCAAAAGAAATCCAAAACCTCTCCAAGTGGAGTATTTTTTTTGTTTGTGATGAAAGACATCATAGGTTCAAATCGATGATTAAAAAACCTACAAACATTAACTGGATCCAAAGAATACAGTTCTCCAGGTGTCTTCAATTCAATATTTTCTATGTTTCCATGTGCCTCTCGAAGAAATTCAAGTAAATCTTCCCAGGCATACTCAGCACACCTAAGAGTGAGGAACCATGTAGTAGTTCCTAAGTTTCTTAGCATACATTTCAATTCCCCATGACGACGGTACCAATACTCATTCGTACCACGCTGACATGCCATGAGATTGATTAGGTGAGATTCCAAAATACTATCTTCCATCTGGACTTTATCCATAAAGTCTCTTGCCGAAACATTTTGAAGATGTACTCCAGATTTCAGTATATGGTTCACAGCATAAGATAGTCCAGAGAAGTCACTCTCAAACAGAAGATGAAACAAATATGGAATGCATTGACGAAATCTTGGATCTTCTGCATATAATCTTAAAGTCCGGTATTCTGACGCAGGAGTTTGAATAGGTCGCTCATCATATCTTCCACCTTGACCTGTTGGAAACAATTGAGGAAAACAACGAGCTTCCAAGCTTTCTTCCCATACACTTATGGGACTTCCTTTGGCTTCTTTCATTTGGAACAACTCAATAGCATTCTCCATTACTTCTTTGGAATACAGAGGATGAACACTATAATGCTCATAAATCTGTTCACTTCTAGAAACATCTACTTTTTCAATCTGTCCAGCTGATGAAACACTGTCCTCTTCTACAGTTGTTTCCTCTTTTCGTACATATACATTTTTGCAGTACTGATTGTTTGTTACTAAATACAACGTTGCCTTTTTGACTTTCCTAACATCCACTAATTCTTGCCAGATTTTCTTACTCTTTGTAGGAACGCCATTAACTAGAATAACCAGAGGTTCCTCTTCCACTTTTTCTACGCCAATGGTGTCAATATTTTTCTTTAAATCTGAAGGCAAATAAACAACTCTTCCCTTTAATCCTCTCTGTAAATATGAAGGAGGCAATTTCCCTGTCTTAGGCTCCATGCGAACAATAGCCTGAAAAGGATGCACATATTGAATCAGAATACACTCATAGGTATTTAAACCCATCAATTCAGACGGAATCTTTACCAACTCAAGATTATTATGTACAGCTCTAGCAGGCATTCTGTTTTCATTTAATTTAATACAACAATATTTACACGTAGGTAGATCAGAATCCAAATCAAAACAATTATCAACCAACAAATAAGTTGCAAAATCATTCCATTCATTATTATTTTCCATTTCACTTTTAACATATCAACTATCCGAGTCTGATTCTTATAATTAGTTTGTCGACAACACACACAAGAAAAATTTGGCCTTTCACTTGAAATGACCTTAAACTTTGTAATTTCATGATCAAAATGTTGAGTACTTACAATCTGTACATTCTCTTCCACATTACTTTCTATTACTGTATCATTTTCGGCAGTGTCCTCTTTTTCACCAAAGTAACAAAACTATTTCTTCACAAATCTTCTCACATCTAATTCAGATCCATGCAAAAGAGCACTGTTTAACTGTTTTAACTTAAGTGCTGGACTTTTTGCATAACACAACCTTCTCACTATTATCCTCACTTTAGTTTGATGCACTGCTAACATCCTAAAATGGTGAAAAGTACTCTGACATTCTTTTCTAGAAAGACAAGCCAGTGAATGACCATGCAAACCTGTTTTTCCCTCACTCTGCAAGGATCTAAGTCTTGCAACATCCTAAACTTTTGTTTTAGACTTTTCTTACTATATGTACGTAAAAAATTGCAAAACAATTAATAGAATCCTGTCGCACACTACAAATACTACTACAATTCCAAGTATACACCGGAGCCTTAGGACGTCTCCCTAAAACTTCATCAGCTAACACCTCATCTGCATTTCTAGGCACAATTTTTTCTTTTTCAACTGGACAACCGTCCTTCACCTCATATGCTCGACCACTGGTGTCAACTGCATGCACCAAAACATTATCTTGAAAGTAACTCTCGTCATTAAAAAATGGCTTACAACTTGAACTATGCTTCCATTCTCCCGAAAAAACATCACAAAAATTAGTCCGATTAATTACTGTTTTCCACTTACATTTTGATTTCAAATCATTGATTGCCTTACCTAGTGTACGAACTCTATTGATTACTAAAATATACAGCTTTCTATTCACTTCAAAAGCCTGATCAACAAACTTTTCTAATCTTTTCTTTTTCTTGTAAAAAGCCGTTTTCCTATTATTTTTCTTAAGATTTTTTAATAAATTCAAAACTACTCTGTTACGAATCATTTGTCTACGAATGTCAAAAAATTGATTTGTCCTACGGTTACCAGACACACTATGATCTCCTCGTACCATTATACCATTTTTGGTGACCCCTGCTTTTTTTTCTAGTATCACCTTGTTTCTTTTTCGTTGAAACACTTTCTTGACTTTTTTTGCTTTTTAACAATTTCCTTAAAAAATCCTTGGTTTGCTTACCAGGAGCATTTTTTCTTTTCTCTGAAGATTGTCCTTTGGATGAATCTTCTAATTGAGTCCTCTTGAAGCTTTCTTATAAACTCTTTTTTGGCGGTCTTTCGTAGGCATAATCTATTATGACTCTGTAGATATTTACAATCTGTTGAAAATAAAAATGTAACATATTATAGACCACTACTAACATAGCACATAGCAATTACATTAACTAAACATTATACATACTAGTTCACATCTCTCTTTGTGTGTCTCTTATCACTTTTTGCCTGCACAATCTCCCTCTTTGCATGCCTCATCTTACTCTCTCCTTCCACCATCTCTCTGTTTGTATGTGTGTGTCATCTCAATCTCTGCCTACACCATCTGTCTGTTTGTGTGTATGTGTCATCTCACTCTCTGTGCCTAAAACGATTTACCATGCTAAATGTTTTTTGCTGAAATTACTGGCTTTAAGATTTTTGACAAGCATCACACTGAGTGTATATATGAATTAAGGAATTATATGTTTATCTTTTTCCTTAATGTTAGCTGTGTGTGCTTACAGTTTGTACCTTTTACCTTATAGGGTAGACTTCTTTTTAAAGTATTTCTCATGCTTGAATTCAATGCTGGTATAGAGATAGTGCTAAAGGTTTCGTTGGGCTTGTAAATATGCTCCTTTTTTACAACCGCTTTGCTCTACCTTTGACATGGATAAAAGAAGTAAATGTATGCACAGGGATAGGAATAGCAGATAGAAAACAATATGAAATGCTGTAAGAGATGCGTAAACGATTTTACTAATGGCATCAATTGAGATACAATATACAAAAAGAGGGGCATATTTAGAAGCCCCTTGCACAATGTTTAACATGGATGCAAGCAGAAAATGCATACAGAGTAATAAAATTTGCATTACACTAGCTCTATACCAGCATTAATGTTAAACATTGTGCAAGGGGCTTGTAAATATGCCAATGAAACCAATACACTATCTCTATACCAGCATTAATGTTAATCATTGCGCAAGGGGCTTGTAAATTTGCCAAGGAAACCATTACACTATCTCTATACCAGCATTAATGTTAAACATTGTGCAAGGGGCTTGTAAATATGCCAATGAAACCGTTACACTATCTCTATACCAGCATTAATGTCAAACATTGCGCAAGGGGCTTGTAAATATGCCAATGAAACCGTTACACTATCTCTATACCAGCATTAATGTCAAACATTGTGCAAGGGGCTTGTAAATATGCCAATGAAACCGTTACACTATCTCTATACCAGCATTAATGTTAAACATTGCGCAAGGGGCTTGTAAATATGCCAATGAAACCGTTACACTATCTCTATACCAGCATAAATGTCAAACATTGCGCAAGGGGCTTGTAAATATGCCAATGAAACCGTTACACTATCTCTATACCAGCATAAATGTCAAACATTGCACAAGGGGCTTGTAAATATGCCAATGAAACCGTTACACTATCTCTATACCAGCATAAATGTCAAACATTGGGCAAGGGGCTTGTAAATATGCCAATGAAACCGTTACACTATCTCTATGCCAGCATTAATGTCGAACATTGCACAAGGGGCTTGTAAATATGCCAATGAAACCGTTACACTATCTCTATGCCAGCATTAATGTCGAACATTGCGCAAGGGGTTTGTAAATATCCCAATGAAACCGTTACACTATCTCTATGCCAGCATTAATGTCAAACATTGCGCTAGGGGCTTGTAAATATGCCAATGAAACCATTACACTACCTCTATGCCAGCATTAATGTCAAACATTTCACAAGGGGCTTGTAAATATGCCAATGAAACCATTACACTATCTCTATACCAGCATTAATGTCAAACATTGCGCAAGGGGCTTGTAAATATGCCAATAACACCATTACACTACCTTTATACCAGCATTAATGTCAAACATTGCTCAAGGGGCTTGTAAATATGCCAATGAAACCATTACACTACCTCTATACCAACATTAATGTCAAACATTACGCCAGGGGCTTGTAAATATGCCAATGAAACCATTACACTATCTCTATACCAGCATTAATGTCAAACATTGCGCAAGGGGCTTGTAAATATGCCAATGAAACCATTACACTACCTCTATACCAGCATTAATGTCAAACATTGCGCAAGGGGCTTGTAAATATGCCAATGAAACCATTACACTATCTCTATACCAGCATTAATGTTAAACATAGCGCAAGGGGCTTGTAAATATGCGAATGAAACCTTTACACTATCTCTATACCAGCATTAATGTTAAACATTGCGCAAGGTGCTTGTAAATATGCTAATGTAACCAATACACTAACTCTAACAATACTGGGCATTAAGACTAACCTGTTACCCGCCCGAGAACGTGCTTGACTCCACTTTTTCTGGGATCGTGCTTGTGCTCTGTCCATCCCACGCGCTCCCCGCAGTACCAAGAGGCTGACCAGCCGGGCTTTGCTCCACCGGTCAGCTAGGAAACTACAGGCCCCAGCAACCCTCAGGGCACGAGACCCATCACCGCAGTGCGCCAGGAGGTGCATAAAGCCACGACTGGTCCCTCGTCCCGCGAGGACGCGCACGGGACGCGCTGGGCTAAGCCCGGGCAAAGGGCGGGCCCTCTGTCGTCCTCAGAGGCCAGAGGAGGCTGGGCTTGGCCTCCTCCCTAACATCCAGATTGAAAGAGCTGAGAACTAGTACCTGTCAGGTGAGACTGTGATCTTGAACTTACTCATATTGACTAGTGGTTCCCTATAGAGCAAAGTGAGATGGTTTCTAAATTAAAGAAAGGGAAAAAAACTGATCCTATGATATCAGGCGGCAGCATAATTGGGACCTTAGAAAGTTTCTTTGCACGGACTGCTGCTATGGTGGGGAAGGAAATAGAAATAACAGAGAAGCGGTTATCCCTAGAGCTCGGATCCACTAAAAGATCGTCTCTTGGTGCAATAAAAGATACAGGCACTCCAGATCATAATGATGCGCCAACATTTGCGCCAGTAAGCCTGTTAACCCCACGTAACGAACGAAATGAGACAATCTCTTTTATTTCCACTATTGATGACAATTTGTCAACTTGTAGTACTATCTCCCTAGAGGAATTCCATCCAATAGTGCTAAACAGTAAAAGTGTGTCAAAAGGTAACAGACCTGCTTGCTCTAAGCAACCAGGGAAAAGGAAAAGGGTTGGGAAGCGTCAAGTAGGTGGGAAATCCAAGATACCGAAAACTACCAACAAATTGGTGAAATCCTATCTGGGAAAAATCTTGGCGACACCACCTACTCCTTTAAATCAAAATCCGCCCCTAGTTTTACCTACTCCCTCCCCAGTGATTGAACATCAGCAATGTGTCAGAGTCGACAGTAATGGGGTTTGCACTATAGCTCATATGGAGCACCTATTAAGATCATTCATACTCCCACTTAACGAGAGGTTGAGGGTTTTGACTAACAAGGTGGACAATATCCATAAGATTGCAATGAGCAATACTATTGGGTCAGGGAAACCTGTAACTGATAATGAGCTAGGCAGACAGGGTAATCATATACATGCCACTCCAAGGGTGAAACAGTAAGTGAACTTGCTAGGAAACGACCGAGTAAGACAGAGAGTGATACAGGGAATAACACTGGGAATAAACCAGGTAATGAGGAGAAGAACACTAATACTAAAGAGCAGAGGAATCCTGGGTCAAACTGTTGTCCTTTAATGGTTGAGGGTGTAAGAAATGTATTAGAAACAACAAGTACCCCGGTTAAGCTCCAGAGTCTCAACCTTACTCCTCAATCTGCTCCACTAGTCATAGTACTTGCAAATGTGCCTCCCCTTACAGAGGGGGCTATTGAGAATTACTTCCAGCTGAGAAACAAGGTCACGCATTGGCTATCAAATAACACATCTGAGGGTAAGATGGCAGGGCCAAATATTATAAAGGCTAGACGGGTGTCCTGGCTTGGTAGATCTAAGAAATTAATAAAGGGTGACTCCGTGGTGGTTAATTTTAATACCCAGGTACCAGTTGAGAGGATAATGAGTGAAGTGGGGTGTGGGGGTGGGATTAGGGGTCAGGGCATATAGATCTTGCCATTAGGCTACTTTTATTGGCCAATGAACCAAGCCAGACCAGTAAATGGAAATAAATGGAAAGCAGTGCCGAGAGCGCCCCAGGTATATTTTCAGACTGGGACACCTAGAGGACTGAGATGGGGTATACAGGGGTTAAACAGGTATCCAGGGCCCAACAGATTTACAGTTTTGTTAGGCCTGAATGACTGTGACTGACGGTGTGAAAGAAATACAGGCAACATTAAACACAAGGATAGTGTTCCAAAGCAGAAAGTGGATAAGGCAGTATTACCCCTGAAAGGAGATGAAATAGGAGGACCATCCGCAGAACCCGATAACCCACAAGATAGTGTATTAGGATTTATATCACTCACAACTCCAAATGACATGAGAACGGACCCTATCAGCCAGATTAGAACACGGGTAACCCCCAAAGCAAGAGAAGATAACCCCATCAAGAAACCAGCCTGTGATGCTGTTTCTGCGGCAATGGTAGCTGCTCCATCGTCTAACTGCCCACTAAATAAAATAGTGGCATCAAGAGAAAGGGTAAGGTTTGTTTTCTGGAACATCTGTGGCTTGGAGAATAAGGTTTCTAATACAGCATGGAGGGACCTTATAAAAGACTTCGATATTCTTGGTATCCAGGAAACATGGCTTATAGGGGAAAAACATCTAGAGGGTTACAAGACATTTCATACCCCAGTGGTATACTCCGCACATGGTAGACACAAAGGGGGAATTTGTGTCTATGTATCCAGCTTGCTAAGAGTGCGGGCATAAAAATGCTGAAGTGTTCCCCCTACTATCAAATGGTGTCCATTTATCTCACATCTGGGTTGTGTTTGTTGGTGGTGAACTTCTACAACAATATTAAAGGAATGTTTGAGGAGGTATTGAATAATCTAATGGAAGACTTACACCACTTGTACCTCACCAATGAAAGATATATAATTGTTGTGTGGGGAGGGGATTTTAATATCAGCATCTGTAATTACCATGCTTGCAATGCTAGAGAAGTCGAATGGGAAGGGAGTAATGATGTGAGTCATTTTATTCACTCAGGGAAAGAGGAGAAATTAAATGATATATTGGCCACCTTCGATTTGGGTTTTGCTAATAAGATGAGCTCCCCTGTGGTGGAATTTAGCCCGACTTTTATCTCAAGGGGCTTACAATCGGTCATTGACTTTAAAATTGTTCCCAATAAAC
Organism: Lissotriton vulgaris; assembly: GCF_964263255.1. Classification (NCBI taxonomy): domain Eukaryota; kingdom Metazoa; phylum Chordata; class Amphibia; order Caudata; family Salamandridae; genus Lissotriton; species Lissotriton vulgaris. The sequence continues at coordinate 1,577,954,808 of NC_141689.1, forward strand.
ATCAAACCTGGGTGGAGAAGTTTGAGATTCACTCAAATGGCCTTAGTGACCACTTGCCCATTAGTCTTACTCTATCCCTACCAGCTTCCAATAAATCCACTACCATTGAGGCTCTGGCATGGGTGAAGGATATAACATTAGCCAGACAAAATGGCTTTACCTTAAAATGGAGTGCGCTAGATCCAGTGGAAACAACTAAGGGCATTATCGCTAAGGCCCAGTCACACATTCAGGTTTGTCTTGATGAAAAGGCCTTTCATAAAGAAATATTGGATGCTTTTGGGGGTATTAATGTGATAATACAGGACACCCTTACTAAACCAAACAAAAAGTGTGCTAAGTCTACAGGGTGGTTTGATAACAAATGTACAAAGGCTTATACCCTATTAAAAACCGCCCTTAGCTCCAAAACCAGAGATCTTGAATTAATAAGGAACTGTAGAAGGGCGTACAACCTTGCAAGGTCCCAGCGGAAAAGGGAGCTTAAAGAACAAGCATGGCAAAAGCTGCTCCAGGCCTCTGAAAGCAGAAACCCCAAACTATTTTGGCAAGCAGTAAATGCACCCTACTTTAAAAAAGAGGATAATGCAGCAATAGAGGTTGCCATTGATGAAGAGGCATGGATTAACTTTTTCTCTAATGTGTATAAAAGGGAGGGGGAAAGTATGTGCAATACCACTGAAACCGACGCACCAATTTCGGCCCACTCGCCGATAGACTTAGAAATTTGCCTTGATGACGTCCTGGTGGCAATAAATAGTAGTAAAGGGAACAAGGCACCAGGCCCAGACGGAATACCGATCGACGTTTTTAAGCTGATTCCGGATTTATGGGCCCCAATATGCACATGAGTCCTGCAGGCATGTTGTGCAGTAGGATTTATCAAAACCTGGACGGTCAGTGATTATACCAAAACACAAAAAGGGGGATAGAGAGAGTCCTTCCAATTATAGGCCAATTTCCCTGCTGGACTCCCTTATGAAGCTAGCAGTCAGGGTGGTCCTAAATAAACTCCATACATTGACAGAAGACAATAACATCCTGAGCCCCGTTCAGTATGGTTTTAGAGAAGGGATGGGTACGGTGGAACCGGTTCTTAATTTTGTAATTATTCAGGGGAAATACACACGGGCGAAGAAAGAACCCTTATATGCCATCTTCGTAGATCTCACAGCTGCTTTTGACTGTGTGGATCATGCAAAGTTATGGCATACCCTTGAATAAATAGGGGTGGATCCAACCATAGTACCATTTCTTCGCCAACTGTATTCCGGGGCTACAGCAAGGGTGAGATATGGGGCCAAGGGGGAGTGCACTGGGCCTTTCCGCATTGAGAAGGGGGTGAGACAGGGCTGTGTGCTGGCCCCATTCCTTTTTTCCATCTATACCAACGCTTTGGAGGGGGACTTGGAGGCCAGCACCATTGACTCCCCTAGATTCGGTAAGAGACAGGCAGTCTCACTCCTCTATGCGGACGACGCAGTGCTTATGGCCCGAACAAAGATAGGTGCTAAAAGGGCTTTAGAAAAATATAATCATTTCATGGGGTCAAGAAGGCTAAACATCAATGCAAAGAAATCATTTATGATGGTGTGTAGGAAAGGGCGGGCCGAACATAAGGAAATAAAGGTGGATGGCCATAATATTGAATGCACAAAATCCTTCTCCTACTTAGGCGTATTGCTTGATGGTTCGGGCCTGTGGGGGGCAGCCATAAATTTCAGGGCCTTGCTATTTAAACGCTCTATAGCGACACTTCTGAATTATGCTAAACAGCTGGGTAAAAGACCACCGGAAATACTTTTAAAAATCTATAAGGCTAAGTGTAGGAGCATTGCCCTATATGGGGCTGGTATCTGGGAGATCCAGAATGCAACGATCATTCAAATTGTCGAAAATGGTTTCTTTTAGCACTGCCTCAGGGTGTAGCAACATTTAACTGCCATGCAGAGTTAGGTCTGGAATATATATCCGATCTTATCAAACTCCAGCCATTATTACTCTGGTATAGGGTATGGACGACTGAAGCTCTGGGACTCAATCGGGACATCATAAAGGATGCGATGGCCCTTGACAATGTTAAATCTATTCCCTGGTTAATGTATGTTAAGAATACCTTTTCTGATTTGCAAAGGCCAGAGTTATAGAGTAACCCAGTTAAAAATCTTGGAATCTCAAGGAAAGACTTGAAAAAATTATGTATGAGACACTTTGATATATTGAGAAGTTCAGGTGAACTCCTGAAATGTTCAGTCATCCAACACCAAGGGACCCTGATATGCCAGTGGATCCAACCTTATATATCCATTTGTACTGTGGGTTTTGACCGTTTTATATTAACACGGTCAGGTTTGAGCTATTCTTCCGCTTGGTAACCTTCCCCCTAAGAAACGATTGGTCACGGAACCTGGCACCCTGTACCTGTGACAATATGTCGACACAATCTACCTTCCATCTAATTCTGTTTTGCAAATAATATAATGTTGAACGCCGAAGGTGGATCAGACAATATTTGAGACAGAACCAATGGCGACAATGTAGACCAGCATATTTAAGTCTATTGCAATTAGGGAGTGAGAAATGCATAATGGTTATGACTGGCTTTTTAAAAAGTATTTTAAAGAAACGGAAATTAATGATGTTATCTGATTGATGAATTAATAGAGATAATTAGTGTATGTATTAGGAATTGCTTTATATTACTGATGTACTAATTTAATTAATTTTAAATCAACAGTTTTTACTGAATGGTGATTAAGTGTTTTATGGAATGTGTATTTGCATTGTGAAGCTTTTATGATTTTATACTTCATTTAAATCGAATAAAGCATTTTCTGATTCTGATTCTGATTCACTATCTCAATACCAGCATTAATGTTAAACATTGCACAAGGGGCTTGTAAGTATGCCAATGAAACCATTACACAATCTCTAAACCAGCATTAATGTTAAACATTGCGCAAGGGGCTTGTAAATATGCCAATGAAACCATTACACTATCTCTATACCAGCATTATTGTCAAACATTGCGCAAGGGGCTTGTAAATATGTCTCTTGTTTGTATATTCTATCTCAATTTATGCCATTAAAAAACCCTTTAAGCATCTCTCAAGGCATTTCATATTCTTAACTGTGTGCCAATTTTATTACTCTGCATGCATTTTCTGCTTGCACCCATGTCAAACATTACGCAAAAGGCTTGTAAATATGCCTCTCTTTTTTGTACATTCCATCTCAATTGATGCCATTAGTGAAATTCTTTATGCATCTCCCACACCATTTCATAAGGTTTTCTATCTGCTATTCCTATCCCTCTCCATACATTCACTGCTTCCACCCATGTTAAAGATTGCACAAGGCACTTCTAAAAAAGGACCATATTTACAAGTCCAATGGAACCATTACACTATCTCTATACCAGCATTGAATCCAAGCATAAAAAACAATTTAAAAAGAAGTCTACCTTATAAACTAAAAAATACAAACTGTAAGCACACACAGCTAACATTATAGAAAAAGGTAAAAATATAATTCCTTAATTCACACAGACACTCACTGTGATCCTTGTCAAAAATCTTTAAGCCACACATGTAATCCAAAAACATTTAGCATGGTAAATCTTTTTACACACAGAGCACAACCCATGTAAATGAACACTACAGTACAATGCAGAAACCTGACTCATTTTCAAAATACAACAGGAATGAAGCCCAATATGCTTGTTATGCTTCCCAATACTGCAAACAGCACTCTCTCTATATTACTCACCTTTAAAATCACTTTTGAAAATATAGAGGTGTCAAACACACAGCAGATTTTCTTAAGAAGAATCTCTGAAATGCACCTCAGACACTGAAACCAGAAATGGCACACTTTCCCACTCATCCTTCACACATATCTCAGGTCTTAACCAATGAAATGTCTTCCCACACTATTTCAAAACTAAACTAACATTTCAATTGGTTCTACATTCCCACACTTTCAAACTCACATAATATTCACCCATCCCCCTAGTGCTCTTTCAACCTGTTACCATGGTAACTCCCACCTAAGAAGGACACAGGTAAAAAGTTCATCATACTATGTTGCAAATGAATCCAGCAAGATTCTTTGAGCTTTCAATATAACAGCTAATCATGTGCAATGTTCCTTTCAATGACATTTTCTGTACCATTAGAACTGCTTCTTTTAAAAAACAAAATTATGCACTCTAATATGCTGTGCTGCATTTTCAAAAAGCACCAATCATTTCTTAACTTTCAAGTGCAGTGAATGTCATCCTCTTTTTTATCTAAACTGCAAGCTTTACAAATGCCATTTCATTTACAGCCCTCATCTGAGTACAACCAGATCTACCTTAGTACTCCTTACAAATTAACAACTCACCTTCTAGAAAACTGTAAATTGTGTGTCAATCTCACACCTCAGAAGTATACCTCAAACACTAAAATCTCAAAATGCCTGAGTTTCCCTCGCATTTCTTATACATATTCACATACCAAGCCAATCACATTTTATCACACACAAAATCAAAACCAAAGTAACATTTTAATTGGTTCAAATTATCAACACTTTCAAACTCACATAATGTTCAACCTACCCCCAATGCTCTCTACCAATTACCATACTAACTCTCCACAAAACACCTACCTAAACCCAAAGGTGAAAGAGTCATCACTCAATGTTGCACTCAACCAACATCTAAACACTGAAACTTGGTATTTTAATGTATTTCTTTTTTGTCTTTTTGAGCCGCGGTCCGCGCACAGACCACATGACAAAACCTAGGGGGCTCAGGAATCTCTACCCTGCCTCCTTGTCAACTATTACACTTCTGTTTACAACCACTATCATCTGCCACAAAAACAAGATGGTGGACAACACTTCCTCATTTCAACTGACTGGAATGTTGACAGATGTCCAACAGCCAATCAGAATTTGGTGCGTGTACGCTAAGGTCCACGCACGTGCAAGGACAATGCAAGGACGGATCATGCCCATGCACACACCGTGTCCCACCCATACATATATAATTTGAAAAAAGTCGATTTTCTTAACAATTACTGGAGGGATTTTGACCAACTATACAAAAGGCACTTCTGCATACCAGGCTCTACCATTTTGCCAAGTTTGCAGTAATTCCATTCAGCCGTTTGGGCTGTAGCTGTGTCTAAAGGTCCTATGGAAAATTGCATTGGACTCAATTTCACATTCAATTTTCTCATAAACTACTGGAGGGATTTACACCAAACATACAAAAGGCACTGCTCCATACCAGTCCCTGCCATTTTGCCAAATCTGGTGTAATTCTGTTCAGCCGTTCGAGCTGTAGCCTTGTCAGAATGTCCCTATGGAAATTAACATGGGGACCCCCCTTTTTTCTCAGCCCCCGCTTGACGAATCCCCCCGAACCTTTCAGGGAAGGAGCGAAGCGCAATGAGGCAAATTTAAGGAGAATTACAGGCAGATCCCTCAATCGGCCCCAAAGTTATTCCCAATAGAATGTTCTGCATTTCCTATGGTAGCTAGGTCCTAACTATATATACCTACTGGCTATCGCCAGTAGGTAATATATATATATATATATTACAAGGCTCCTGTGAGCCGAAATGTCATGAGACTACCCTGCACTAGGAAATAAAAAACGCAAGCACTTAACTGGTCCGTGTCTGTGTACTTCATATCCTGGCTGGTGTAACTCCAGAGCGTGTGAGAAGTGGCGGAGCATTTGATATATCTATATGTATATCCAACACGAGTTGCCCAAAATGAGGAGGTCACACAAAGAAGGGTTCACGCACACAACTGCTGGCAGCAGACCCTTTAGCCAGCCATCCATCTCAATGCTTTATGATTGCCAAACGTGTTTCGAGCATGTAATGCTCTTGTTCACTGGCTCTCCCCCACGAATATGCTGGAAAAACAGGCCCCCGTTTTATAGTATGGGGATGCCCGGGTAAACATTACAAAATCTGGAAGCGCTGGGCGGACTAGAGGGTATTGGAATTGGAGCCCATTCCAGCACGGGAATTGCGTGGGCTGTAGTCTTCTCCTTCCCTGCACTGGGGGGGTCCATATCATACATGTACCAGTTGGCATAGTGTCTCTCAGACATTTCTCATGGCAAACATTGGCCTACCGCTCTGATTATACATGATGCTAATGCTTGGTTGACAGTGCGATGGGGTATGGGGTGGGGGATGTTACTTGTTTTTTCCTTTTGTTAATTTTTGTTGTATTTCATATGCATGTCCTTCCATTATTCCTTTTATTTATTATATGAGAAAACTGTTGAAATAAGGAAATTGTACTTCAATGCTACAGAAGCCTCTGGTTGACAGTGCTCGGCTTTATGTGCATTTGACAAATAAAATATGTTTTAAAAAAAAAAAGTTGAGGAGTGATAACACAATGTAAGTGATGGCAAGTTTTCATTTCCAACTCAAGACTATGTAATAAATTGTTGTGCGGTATTTACATTTCTGAAAAATTAAGCTAGATATAGGTGTGACCTTCTGTGTTTTTGTGTTTTCTCTGCGATCATCGCAAAACGCGCCGACAGGAACCTCATTTTGAAAGAGAGGGAAAGGGTTAACAGATGCTAACCATTAAAGGGGAGATGCAGTAGTCTAAATTGAAAGACGTATTCATTTGCTGCTTTTGTCTTTATGATAGAGTGGAAATTTGAAGAGATTGCCATTTTAGAGTTGCCTTATATGAGAGTGGTGTACCATTCTTCAGCATAATTTTTGCAAATCTTAACAGTGTCAAAACTATGCAGAAATAGCTAAAACAACAATATAATCTACAAACTGAATTATGTGGTATGTATATAACTTTGTAATTATTTTCAAAATGTATATTAGAAATGAAGATGCATATGGGAGTATCACAGTGGTGAGAAAAATACATCAGATGACGTGTATGTGTTAGAGGGCATGTGTTTGAGAGGTTAGTGGTGAATGTTTTGGGAATAAGTGAAAAATGAACTAGTGGCTATGTGTATTTTTTTGAAAAATAACAGTATTGTCTTGTGGAAAGTTGCAATAAGGAACAAAGAATATTTAAAATGTCTAAACATCATGTGCAGAATAGATACATCTGTCATTTGCATTCTGGGAGTTGTAGCACATTTAGTAATATCTTTAAACAGGAATAGAGTAGTGATGAATTTAAGATGAGAACATGTTGTCCGCCTGTATATGAATTAGAAAGAAGTAATACATATCAGGTATGTATTATGAAGTGTTTGTCAATGTTGTTCTTAACTTATATGACTACTTTGCATATGCTTAGATGGTGAGATTTAGTTTTTTGCACATAGTTATATATACAGTGGGAATTTTGAGTTTGCTTAAAGATGCAGAGATGTATATATTTTGGGAAAGATGGCTTGAAGGTGTACATCTATTAAAAAATCACATATATGTTTCCATGGTGATCTATGTACAGTAAGGCAAATGAAAATGTCATGTATATGGTGAGTTTATTGTTTTTCTCTGAACGTGCTTTGTTTAAAATTGAGTAGGATTAATATGGGAGAATGCCTCAAGAATTCTTGTGCTAGCTTCATTTCAAGTGTAACTTTTGTTTGAGGTATGCTGAAATTATGTTTTAGAAGCAGAAGAAGAATTTATGAAATGATGTAGGTATGCCATTCACAAAAGGTTTTGTGCTTTCAAAAATTTCAAAATGTTTTCAGAGCGCCTCCGCCCGACTCATCCTGGACATACCTCGATGCAACCACATCTCCGGCCCCCTGAGGAACCTGAACTGGCTCCCCGTCAACAAGAGGATCACATTCAGGCTCCTCAACCACGCACACAAGTCTCTCCACAACCTGGGCCCCAAGTACCTCAACGACCGCCTGACCTTCCACATGCCCTCCCGCCAGCTACGGTCCGCCAGCCTCGCCCTCGCCGCCGTACCACACATCCGAAGAGCCACCGCCGGAGGCAAATCCTTCTCCTACCTGGTGGCCAAGACATGGAACTCCCTCCCCATCCACCTTCGGGTGACCCAGGACCACCTCGCCTTCAGAAGACAGCTCAAGACCTGGCTGTTCGAGCAGTAGCGGCCCCCTTCCCCTAAGCGCCTTGAGACCCTTCCGGGTGAGTAGCTCGCTATACAAGTGCTATGATTGATTGATTGATTTATTGTTTTAGAAACGTACTGATGCATGTGCATGCTCAGTAACAAATCAATGTATGTTTCTAGAGGGCCATATATGCAGGTATATATCAAGTGTGATACCTAGATTTCACTCACACATAGCTCAGAAGAAAGGCATGTATATTTTTTGAGATGGGTGGGCCTCTCAGACCCCCTATCCCTGGGGACAGCCACCTCACCAGACCTTAATCATAAAGCAATGCAGGGGCCGTGCGTACCCACTTCTTAGCCCCGTGGGCCACCACTTCCCCAGGGATTTAATGAAAATTAATGTGGGAGGGACGCATAGACCCCCCTGCAGCCCTGGGGAACACCACCTACCAGGGCCATAAGTTTAATTGAAAGAGGGGAGACCACATGACCTCCACAATACCTGGGACCACCACCTCCACAGGGCAAATTAGAAGAAAGGAGAAGATCTGCACGGACCCCCTTTTGGAGCCATTCATGGACCCAGGGCAGTACTGCTATTTCCTAGGATGCCCAACCCTGGGACATAGCTGTTTCTTATGGCATGGTGGGAGTTTTACTTCCCCTGCAAAGCCATATCAAACTGTGCTCCGCTTTGAGCAAGTGAGAGCATTTTGGGCCTCAAATGCTCAAAGAGGAACAGAATTTCTTTAACAGGGAGGGAGGGCTTTTTGTAATTTGGTGTAAATCTGTTCAGTAGTTTGGAAATTATTAAAGGAAAAATATTTATTTATATCTAGAGATGTGGATCCACCGCCGAGGATCCGTGGATTGACATGTAAACAGCAATGGCGTCTTTGGTTGACCACAACTTGAGCGAAATGTTCTAGCCATCATTTTGTAAATTGGGATATTCTTCTTGGGGGGGAAATAAAGTGGAAATAGAATATAAGCGATCAGGATAGAGGTATCCTGACCCCTTGGAATGGATGGAGGGGTCAGTGATGGGCCAATCATGGAAGAGAAATTGTGTTTTCGAGGATCCGCACATCCACTGTGGCACTCAGTGCCATCCCCATGTTAATCAGTGGTGGATCCAGACCCCAATTAAAAAGATACATACACCTATTCACAGACCTACACATCCAGTCACACACCCACTCACGCATTCATTAATATGCTCACACACTTATACAGACACTCACACACCTACTCACAGATGCATAAAACCACTGCCATACCCACTCACCAAACCCACACAGCCACTCACACGCCTACTCACACACCCATTTATACATTCACACACCCACTTGCACACCCACACAACCACTCACATGCATGCGCACATCCATATAGACACTCAAACACCCAGTCATATACCCATAACACCACTACCATGCAAACTCATAAACCCACACAGTCACTCACACACCCACGCACCCAGTTGTGCACCCACACAATCACTCACACAGCCACTCAAAAACCCACAATGCCACTCACGCAGCCACTCACACAACCACTCACATATTCACAGACCTGCTTACATACCCACACAACCACACACACATCCACTCACATACCCATACAGATATTCATACACTCACTCATTGACCTATAAAACAACTATCACACCCACTCACAGACCCACACAGTCACTCACACACCCACCCATACACCCAATAACACACTTAAACACCTACTTGCACACCCAAACAACCACTCACACACCCACTAACAGATCACAAAACTACTACCACACCCACTCACTGATTCATATAACCACTCACACACCCACTCATGTGCCCACTTATACACCAATACAGCCACTCATACAGCCACTCACAGACCCACAACACCGCTCCCATGCATACTCACAGACCCACACAGTCAGTCACACACCCACTCATACACCCAATCACACACTCACACGCCCACTTGCACAGCTACTCACACACCTACTCACACACCCAAACAGCCACTCCGACACCCACTAACAGACTCACAAAACTACTACCACACCCACTCACAGACCCACACATCTACTCACACACCCACTCATACACCGACTTGTACATCCACACAACCACCTACACACCAATATATCCATTCACATACCCACTCACACACCCACTTGCACACCCACACAGCCACTCACACACCTATATAGCCACTCACACACCCACTAAAAGACTCATAAAACAACTACCACACCCACTCACTGATCCATATATCCACTCACACACCCACTCATGTGCCCACTTATACACCAATACAGCCACTCCTCATACAGCCACTCACAGACCCACAACACCGCTCCCATGCATACTCACAGACCCACACAGTCAGTCACACACCCAAACACACATTCACACACCCACTTGCACAGCTACTCACACACCTACTCCCACACCCGAACAGCCACTCAGACACCCACTAACAGACTCACAAAACTACTACCACACCCACTAACAGACCCACACATCTACGCACACACTGACTTGCATATCCACACAACCACACACACACCAATACATCCACTCACATACCCAATCACAGACCCACACACCCACTTGCATAGCTACACAGCCACTTGCACACCCATACAATGACTCACACACCCACTAAAAGACTCACAAAACCACTTTCACACCCACTCACAGATCCATATATCTACTCACACATCCACTCACACACCTACTCCCACACCAATACAGCTACTCATACAGCCACTCACAGACCCACAACACCACTACAATGCATACTCACAGACCCACTCAGAAACCCACTTGCACAACCACACAGCCAGTCACACACCCACTTGCACGTCTATGCAGCCACACGGACTCCTGGTCATGTGCCCACAATATCACTACCATATCCATTCACAGACCCACAAGGCCACTCAGACACCCATTCACACACTCTTTCACCCACTTGCACACCAACACAACCACTCATGCTCATATACCCATGTTCCTAGCCACTTACCCACTCACTGACCCACAAATCACTCACACCCCCACTCATAGACCCACAAAACCACTACCACACCCACTCACAGACCTGCACAGCAGCTCACACACCCATTCATACAGACACACACCCATGTGCGCACCCACATAACCACTCAGACACCCACTCGCACACCCATACAGCCACTCACACACTACTCAGACCCACAAAAAACTCACATACCCACTCACAGACACACACAGCCCCTTACACAGCCACTCACACACCCACTCAAAAGCCCATTCACAACCTTGTATGCTCACACAGCCCCTTACACATCAACTCACACATCCGTTCACACACTCACACAAAAGGGAAGGTTACAGGGATGTTACCGTTAGGTAATAACAGTTAAAAAAAACTATAGAATTTCACTAAAAAAAAACAAAGTTGACAGGGACGTTATAGTTAGGAAATAGAATTCTAAAATCCTTAGAAATTCACTGAAAGAAACAGAGGTTACAGGGACGTTATAGTTAAGTTCAAATTTTACACACACAAAACCATAGAAATTCAGCAGTCATAGTTATCTCAAGTAAGTATAACTTGTGCCCTAATGGAACTATAACTTGCTCCCACACCATGCACTGCTAATTACCCCACATATTACATCACGCATGACATCTTCTATGACATCATTGATAAAATCTCTGCAACATTTGCAATGAAATTATTGATGAGAAAACTGCATGGTGGGGTTGCGGGTTTTAGGTAGCTTAAGGCACGAGTTATACTTTCTTGAGATAACTTTATCTGTAACTGCTGAATTTCTATGGTTTTGTGTATGTAAAATCTGAACCTAATTATAACGTCTCTGTAATCTCTGTTTTTTTCAGTGAATTTCTAAGTTTTTTAAAGTTCTATTTCATAGCTATAACATCCCTGTAACCTTGGCTTATTTCAGTGAATATACATTTATGTTTATATTGAATATACATATATAGGATGAGCACTTTTTGTTTTGCCTATATTTTTTATTCTATATACAAAAGCTTCACAAAACTTTCCCAAAAAAATTTAATCCATCTAAGCTTCTTTCGGGAACGTTTTGGGGTGATCTGTCAAGCAGGGACAGAGAAAAAGGGTGAAGGACTGGATTTCAGAACCCAGCAGCGTCAGGGAAAACGCCCGATGCCTTTGAGTTCCCCTGCCTTGGCAAACAGAGACACGGGACACTTCTTGATGACGGCAAAGACCAAAGTTTTTTGGCTGCAACCAGGAACAGAGGTCTACGAAGCACACACAGGTGGTTCGCTAGAGACTGCACAAATTCAATGAGCGGAGCATAGTCTTTTATGCCAAAAATCAAGCCTCAGGCAACATTCCAAATTAGCATTGGGTTCATACAAACTGACCAATAGAAATGTTACATTTTGAAAGTAGCGTATGACGACAATCCCACTTTCCTTTGTCCAGCCCACCAGAAATGACCAAGCACATTCCAATATTCTTGTTCGATCAGGCCGGACAAACCCATCATAAAACCCTCAACCCAAATCAGTGATTATGTGGTAAAGGAAGGAGCAGAAACAGATTGAAAGCAAGATAGAAAGGTGGATGCAGTGTACCATAAACTTCGGCGTGTCCTGCTCTTTGATCTTTATCTGACCAGCTGCTTGACAAGGAACTGGCTCAGCGAGGTCAGCCTCGGGCAAGGGTGTCAGTTCGGCCAGGTCACCCAAAAGTCAGCTAAGGTGTACGTGTCCCAAGGACTCGTTCGGCCGTAGTCATCGGCCTATGTGAGGGCAACCACACAAAATGGCTGCCGTACACAAAATGGAACCCGAAGGTTCAAACGAAATCCCTGAATACGTAGTGTTCTCATTGATCAATTAATGCGAAAACACTCGTACACACTACACTCAAGATTTGCGGTCTGCTGATACCAAAATCGTCTATCTCCGACGATCTTTATTGAACGGGTTCGGAACCTCCGAACCTCACCCACAAACTAGGGAACTACAGCCCCTCCTTTTGCCCTTACATAGGCAACAGACCCAAACCCATGTCAATCTGAATCTGGATCTATATTCATCAGATCATCAATATGTTGCTGTAGCATCATCCTATTACTTAGTACCTCTCTCTGGACAGGTCTCCTTGCACACGAAGTAGCACAGAGGCCACAAATAGCAGGAGCACACTGTACACAGAGACAGAACAGGAAAAGGATAGCTAAGACCATCCCAATAACCATCAGAATCTTCCAACCCCAAGTGGATATCAATCCCCATAACCATCCCATCAATGACCAATCCCCTTTAAACAAATGGACAGAATCGGAGATCTTATGTAGCTTGGAAATGGCCTGGAAGACTGACGGAGCGTTGTCTGGAAGGAAAACGCAGCAGCTCGATTGAATCAGTTTGCATACTCCACCTCGATCTGCTAGTATGACATCAAGGGCAACTCTAGTTTGAAGTGTCATAAGTCTATACGACTGGAGCTCAGCAGTCAAATTACTAAGGGCACCGGCAGTTTCGACTATGGTGGACTCAACCACTCTCGTCAACTGGCAAATGTTCCTGCTGTTAGCCATCGGTCCCCAGAACGGCAGAAAACCCTTAAAGAAATCTCCCAACTCTTGCCCTGCGGTGTCTTCCTGACTAAAGACACCTCTAGCAACTCTTGTCTTATGGTAATCTGCTGCAGCTGTAAAAGTGGGAGGCAACAGGAAAGAAACAAAACATGTGCCCGCAAAATCAGGGGGCAACCATGTATAAGCTTTGTCATAGCAAACAAAGTAGGTACCCTTAGCGGCTAGAAGACTGGGATGTAAATACGTAAGTATCAGTGGGGGGCGCTAGAGGGCGCACTGCGGAATGGCCGCACTGTCGTGAGGCTCCCGCTGCCCGGAGCTATTATCCGTCTAGGTATCCTGATTACCATCTTTGCGCCCTGAACTGACCCCACGGATCGGTTGGGATATCGACTGTCCACCCGCGGTCCAACTCCTGAGTCATTCGAAGGTTGCTGGCCGAAGTTACGAGGATCCCAAGTTTCTCCGACTCGCGCTCTGGAAGTCTGATGCCCTCTTGCCCGGCATCACTGCTCATGCCAGTCCGGGGCTCTGCACGTGGGGTGTAGGCCTAGCTCCGCCCTTCTCCGCCAGGCCCGTTCGCTGGTCGGGCAAGACGCTTGGCTCTTCCTTGTTGTCGGACCTATCTCTCGGCTATCCCATCTGCCTGCCCAGATACCATTGCTTACGGAGGCGCAACGGATCTTCTCCTTGGATCCTGAGGGTTTTGCCCCTTGGGCTGGAAGCGAAGACGGCCATTTCTCGTCGTTGGGAGTGGCGGGCGTGTTGGCCTGCTCGTGCCCCCACGATTCGAGCTGCTTTCTACTTGGCCGGGTCCCTTGTCCGACCTCTATCCTGACTCCTATTTGCATCGGTCCCCCACTGCACCACCGCTATGGGGAAGCCGGACACTAAACAGTCCAAATTGTCCTTTGACTCTGGAGGGGCTAGGCGTGGGACGCGTTTGCTCCAGGAAGCTGGGACTTCGCGGCCCCCCCCCCCCCCCGAATGTCGCTGAGAGTGTCCCGCACCCATCACCACCGGACTTTGCCCAAATGATGCAGGAGATGAGGCAGGGGTTTGCCACTATAGTGGACAAAGTGGACAAAATATCGTCGCGCATGGATGCGGTCGTCCAGAAATTGGACGTGCATGAGGAGCGCTTGACGGCGGCGGAACAGCGCATTTCAGACCATGATGACACGGCGGCCACCCATACCACCCAACTGGCGAGAATGGACAACATCTTGCGTGTCATTGCTGCTAAAAACGAAGAGTTGGAAGCGAGGAGTAGGCGCAACAACGTGCGCATTGTAGGTGTCCCGGAGTCCACGAATGTGGGCAAAATGGAGACTTATGTGGAGAGGCTACTGATGGGCGCCATTGGGACGGAAGTTTTCTCGTCCCAGTTCATCGTTGAGAGAGCGCATCGGACGTTGGGGCCTCGCCCGGCCTCTGGGGCTGCACCGCGTCCCATCATTGCGCGCCTTTTGAATTATCGTGATCGAGACGCTGCTCTTCAGGCTGCCCGCACTAACAGGGCTCTCTCCTTCGAAGGGGTGTCTTTTACCATGTACCCCGACTTTACGCCGATGGTGCAGGACCAGCGTCGGAAGTTCTTGGGGGTGAAAAGGAAGCTTCGGGACCTCCAAGTGGACTACGCCTTGCTTTATCCGGCTAAACTTAGAGTGACGCATCAGGCTAAACAACATTTCTTCACCAACCCACAGCATGCTGAGGACTTTGCAAAGCGCCTCCAGCGCGAGCGAGCTGCTGCGGATCGGGGTGACGATCGAGATCCGGAGGGTGAACATTCGGCGGCTGAGGAGGAGGTCGCCTGATTCTGGTGACTTTGGACTTTGTCTATCTTCTGTCTGTTTTTCTGGAGTACTGTGGACATGTATCTTTTGTATTGAGGCCTGCTGTCTTCCTTCTCCGTATTTACGGCCTAGCTATCGTCCGTTGTTGGGTTTTTTTGCTGATGCGAGGGTCATTTCTGTATTGTGATGAACGAGTGCGTTTTTGCTATTTATTTTTGTGGGGTCGGTATGGCACCGCAGGATGGTGATATTTGGTGTTGCGCTCTGGGCACCCACCCCCCCGCGCTGTGCCTGGGGCCGCCTGATACTTGTTGGTGCGGACACTGGCGTGGCGTGAGGGAGTGGCGTCGTGCACCTCTGGAAGGTTCCCCGGAGGGTGTGCCCCATGTTTACCTTTGTTTTGGATTCTAGTCCTCTGTTGGTTGACTGGTTGTGTGTTGGGGGACGGGGGGGGGGAGGGGTATGCGTGGCCTGATGGTTGGGGTGGTATCAGGTGGGTGGATGGGGTGGGAATGAAGCTGTCCATGTCGGGACTTCTGGTTCGCTATCGGAACTGTTGCTGTTGTTTGAGTGCACGGAAATGTTGTGGCGCCCGCTATCCAGGCTGTTCCACTTTTCTATCCGGCGGGATTGGCCCTGGGGTCCGTGCTCCCGTCCATTTTGGGCCCGAGTGCAGCGGCCGCCATTTTGGGCTGCCACGTGACGGGGCGCACTCTGCTAGCGTAGCATGTGTGCGAGTTGTGGGCCGCGTGCGGCGCGCAGTATGTCCTGAGTGCTTGATGCATGGATGGATTGGTTGGGGGGGAGTTGTGTTTTTGTTTGGATGGTTTGGAGATGACTGTGAAATGTGTGGAGTGTATGTGGGGGTCTGTCCGTGCCCTGAGGCGTGGACCTATCGCTGGCTGTTACTGGTAGTTGGATGCCCTGTATTTGTCTGTTGGGTCCCATGGGGCCCTGAATCTGTGTGATGTCGACTGCTGTTGTAGACCAAATCTCGATTTTGTCCTGGAATGTGCGGGGCCTTAATGATGCCAGGAAGTGTCGTAGTGTGATCCAGTATCTGGACAGGCATGCTATTCATGTTGCTTTTCTCCAGGAGACGCATCTGCGCCCCGCTCCCTCCCCCACTTTTGGCGGGAGGTGGGCTGCGGCCAGGGGGTTTGCTTCCTATTCTTCTTATGCTCGTGGGGTTGTCATCCTTGTAAAAAGATCGCTTGCATTTCAGGAACTTGGATCTGTGGGGGACCCTGAGGGGCGCTATGTGCTGCTGTGGGGACGACTTGGGCAGAACACTGTACTGTTTGTTAATTGCTATGCTCCTAATGTTGATACGCCAATCTTCTTTGTCACTCTGTGGGGTCATGTACTTGCTGTGGATGCTACTCACATTGTGTGGGGGGGTGACTTTAATCTTGCATTTCAGGCCCAGTTGGACAGATCGGAGGGTAGTCCTCAGTACAATGTACAAGCTAGAGAAGTGTTGCGGGGGATAGTGGAAGAGGCTGGGATGGTTGATAGTTGGAGGTACACCCACCCTGCCACCAAGGAGGGCACTCATTACACCACACATGCTCGCTCATGGGCGCGACTGGACTATGTGTTCCTCTCTAGAGGGTTGATGGCTGGCCTACGGGAGGCTACACATCTGGCTCGGACGTATTCTGATCACTGTCCGGTGAAGGTTGTTTTATCCGTCCCCGGGCTGCATAGGCCGCGCCCCCCTTGGCGTTTGTTTCCGACTGCTTTGCTTGACCCAGTGTTCAAGGAGGAACTCGGTGTGGAGGTGGAGGCGTTCTTCCCTAGAAACAAGGGCTCTGTGGACAGCATTGAGGTCATTTGGGAGGCATTCAAGGTTACGATCCGGGGTGTCACTATTTCTAAAAGTTGTGGAGTACTCCGTCTGATTGTTCGGACCCTCGAGAGCTTGGAGGCTGATTTGCGAGACTTGGAGCGCAGGATGCAGGTTGACTCGGACCCTGCGCTTCTGGCACAGTTCCGCGCTAAGCTTTCCGAGTATGAGGAGGAGGCTGCTCGAGAGGCTAAGCATAGGGGGAAATACTGGACGTCGAGGCGATACTGCGAGGGGGAGCGACCCGGTAAGGTCCTCGCTGCCCTTACTAGGCATCCTAGGCATGGGTCGGACGTGTTGGAATTGGTGTCTCCGGATGGCACTCGCTGTCGAGACACTTCGGAGATTCAGCGCACTTTTATAGATCACTATGCACACCTTTACACGACACAGCAGACGGGAGAGACTCGCTACGGCGGCTTCCTCGATGAGTTGGCGCTTTGTTGGTTATCGGATGGTCATCGTGAGTTCTTAGGCAGGCCCCTAGAGGTGGAGGAGGTCAGGAATGCCATCATGTCTCTCTCTAATGGGAAGGCCGCCGGGCTGGATGGCCTTCCTGCTGA
This sequence comes from Lissotriton vulgaris, assembly GCF_964263255.1. Classification (NCBI taxonomy): domain Eukaryota; kingdom Metazoa; phylum Chordata; class Amphibia; order Caudata; family Salamandridae; genus Lissotriton; species Lissotriton vulgaris. The sequence continues at coordinate 1,577,972,652 of NC_141689.1, forward strand.
ATTTTATAAGTGTTATGTGGACACCATGGCCCCTGTGCTCCGTGAGGTGTTTGAGGAGTCTCTGGAGGAGGGACGTCTACCGGGCTCCATGCGGGAGGTCGCCATCACGTCGCTGCTCAAGCCGGGTAAGGATCCGTTGGATGTGGGCTCCTACAGGCCCCTCTCATTGCTCAACTGCGATGTTAAAATTATTGCGAAGGTCCTGGCGGTGAGACTAGCTGAACTCATGCCCGTTATCGTGTTGCCTGACCAGTCGGGATTTGTGCCCGGCCGTGCTACCTCTCACAATCTTCGCACTTTGTTTTCGCTTGTGTCGACCATTGATCCCACTGTCCCGGTTGCCGCTATCTTTCTTGATGCCACCAAGGCGTTTGACTCTGTTGAGTGGGGCTACCTTATTGATGTTCTTTGTCGGATGGGTTTCCCCAGGATTTTCATCTCTTGGGTTAAGCTTTTATATACTGATCCGATGGCGAGGGTAGTAGTGAATGGGGTGCTATCCCCCTCGTTCCCTCTCACGAGTGGGACCCGACAGGGTTGCCCCCTCTCACCCCTCTTGTTTGCTATCGCCATTGAGCCGCTGGCCTGTAGGATTCGTCAGTTTCATCAGCAGAGCGCCTTTAATTGTCTTCAGCGACAGGTCGGCATTTCTTTATACGCCGACGATGTCACACTCTATGTTAAGGACCCTGAGAACAACCTTAATTCGCTCCTGCGGGAGCTGGTCGCTTTTGGAGGTGTCTCCGGGGTTCACATCAACTGGCGGAAATCTCAATTTTTCCCCCTCACTGCTGCGGTGGCCAGGTTTCCCCTTGACTACCCTCTGGAGTGGTGTGACTCGGAGTTGCGATACCTCGGTGTTGTCATATCCTTGAATAGGGAAGACGCGGTTCGGCTTAACTATGGTGTGGCCATTACTAAACTGGCGGATGATGTCACCAGGTGGATGTCTTTGCCTCTCTCCATGGCCGGTAGGGCGTCTCTTATCAAGATGGTAGTTCTGCCCCGCTTTCTTTATCTCTTTCAAAACCTCCCATATCATCCTGGTGCTTATTTCTTTCGGAGACTTCGCTCCGAGCTCCTGCGGTTGTTCTGGGGGGGCAAGCAGCCACGGGTGGCCTGGGCCACCCTAACGTTGCCTTATGCTGATGGCGGTTTCGACGTCCCTGACTTTGAACTTTATTATCTCAGCGCTCAGGCGCATTATGCTTATCACTGGATGCGCCCCACGCCGTTCATGCCCCAGATCGCTGCTGAGCATTGGGTCGCCCACCCGCTCCCACTTGAAGGGATGGTTTTGGGCAAGGTGTCAGATGTGGAAACTCCTCGCGCGACGGTAACGTGCACGGTGGATGCTTGGAAGCGAGTGGCTCATTTGCTAGGCGTTTCCTTTCTCTACTCACCAGCCTTGCCTCTGTCGTATCATCCGGATTTGTCGCTTTTGTTGGAAACGGGGTTTCAGCGAATGTGCAAGCGGCTGGGTGTCCTCACGTGGGGCGACTTGTTTCATGACGGTGCCTTCCGTACGCAGGCTCATTTCTTCGGTGCGGCTGCTTGCTCCCCTCTAGACCTGTTCTACTTTGTCCGCCTGCGGCAGGGCATGCGTGCTCTGCTACCAGACTACCCTTCGGAGCCTGGGGTTACCCTCCCCCTCCACGTGCTGTTGGTTTCAGATGGGCGACACCTGGTGTCGAAATTATACGGGGCTATTCGCCGACAGCGATTGGTCCCGGCCAATCGGGTGCGCGAGCAGTGGGTTGCTGAATTGGGTGCTCCTATTACAGACGAGCAGTGGAAATATTGCTGCGGGCTCACGGCCAATGTTTCTTCTAGTTGTCGCCTTAAAATCATCCATTACAAGTTTGTTCAGAGGTACTACTATACTCCGGCGAGGAAACTACGGTTCCATTTAGCGGAGGATGACAGGTGTGCTAGGTGTCAGGCGGAAGGCGCTGACTTTTTGCATTTGGCTTGGAGCTGTGCGGGGGTATTGGATTATTGGACTCAGGTGCATGAAGCCCTGCAGGTTATGGCGGAGGATGGGGTGGCGTTAGACCCCTTGGTGATGTTACTTGGCTTCTCTAAGGACGTACCTGCCTCTCACCGTAGATTTGTTGATGTGGCCCTGCTGCTGGCTAGGCGTAGGGTTGCTTGCTGCTGGGGTCGTGGTAGGGTGCCGCGCTTTCAGGACTGGGTGACTGACCTCATATACTGTCAGGATCAATATAATATCTATTCTGACTTGATGCCTGTTCGATGCAGACCAAAGGACTTTTGGAGTCCGCTCCAGGTGTACCTCCTAACCAGGGCTGTGCGGGACTCTGACTCTGAACCTGGGGACCGCGAGGGGATAGGTTGATGACAACATAATAGGCTGGGATTTTACACAACGCCTGCTTTTCTTTCGGTATCGGGAGAGGGGCTGACTGTCTCCTTTTCCTGTGCACTATTGGGGGGTTGTAGTCTCCCTTACGACTGGTGTATTACTGGTAATTCAGAGTGTATCCCGGTGCAGCACCTTTATTTCCTGTGTTCCTCCTATTTGAGTCCCCCCTGTCTCATGTGCTCTCAGCTACGGCACTGTATTCACACTGCATTGTCTTATTGGCTCGCCTGCCCATGCTGGATCATTGTATTCTAACCTCTACTGTACATTTCGCTATTGCTCCTTGTATTGACTTATGCCCTGCCCTGTACTTCCTTGTATCTCCTTGATTTTGTTTTTTTTTATTTTTCTTGGCTCTGACGTACCACTATAATGGCCATATGTGACTGTCTGTTTTGTATGTACAATTCCCTTGAACCTGGTTGTCTCCAAATAAAGGTTTAAAAAAAAAAATAAATACGTAAGTATCAGTACAAACGCTCTTCCCTAGCTGAGCTCTCGGATTCTTGCCATTACCCTGCAGACAATAGCGACCCTGATGGGGCACTCTCCAAATCGGTGGAGAACTTTTCGCTCGCTGGTTAACACTCAGACTAACTCCATACCCAGTAATATCCCAACCACTATATGGTTGCTTCTCATCTATCGGGATAGTTTCAACTGCATTAGTCCCCTTAACCATGTCGACTATGTCTCTAGCAACAGCACTATTCTTCGGATTGTCCTTCGGTGAACGTTGGGGATAGACACTATGGGCATAGATGAACATTGTTCTGTAAGCCCAAATCGAACCATTCAAACTAAAAGGCAAAACCAAGTACGGAATACCCTTATCAGTCGTATGGGGCATTACACCACAGATCCAACAGTTTGTCGTGTTCATCACTAACTGGTGTTGATGCAAAAGTTGAATAAAGGAATTGTTGGCAAATTCCAGTCGTCTAACTACCTCATGTTCAGGCAAAGGGTGAAAAGAATGAGAAGAAAGAGTGGGTGGAGGTGTAGGTTGCACAGTGGGAACAAACGTCACTTAACCAATTATAAATATCATTAAACTCAATAGCAAAAATAAACACGGTATTAAAAAACTCTTCTTCGATATCAGTTTGCATATCTTCTTTTTAAAAACCATTGTCCTTGCAGGTCTCTCCAACTCGAAGAAATCCATCCTATTTAGATATGCTGCTCGCGATGGTAGGGTGTTCTATGCTAAGAAATGCCTCTGTCAACCCAGGGCAAGCCCCTTAGGCCAACCATAACCTTCGACCTAGTGTCTCAGGCTTGCACTCCAAAGTCTTAGGCACCGCAACTCTACAGCTGAACCCGGATGGCGGTTCGAAAAACAAAAATGAGTAGATCCTCGGTGGAGAGTTAACCTGCAAACAGAAAAAAATCATAAAATTTATTTGTACTTTATTTGTCCCACGACTCTTGGTCGCAAATTGTAACGGTCCTTTCCAGGAAATGTTTGGTCTTTAAACAACAAATCAGGCTCAGTGGTCTTCAATCGATTCAAAGGAGGCACAGCTTCTTGTAAAACATCGTCACTTTGTCTCTCAGAGTTCGTACCAATCAGACGAGCATCGCTGAATAGCAAAAATCGTGGAACAGTTTCAGTTTCAGAGTCTGGAAGTCCCTCCTGGGCCCACTGATCGTACGGTAAGGGCAATGGTGCTCGCTTACAGTGTATGCCGTGGATCCAGTTTTTTTTTGCCTTGCACTCCAACTGCAGAACATGTAGACAGGAGCACTTGGCAGGGTCCTGTCCAGCGGGGCTGATCGTTCTTGCTCCGCTGAAAATTATTGATAAACACCCAACTTCCAGGTTCAATAGTGTGGCCTGGATCCTCAGAAGCTTGTGGTAGGCTATCGTGCACCAGTTGGTGTAAAACAAGCAATTTAGTCGTCAGTTCGCGCAAGTAATCAAGCAACACAGGGTACTCAATTTCACTAAACCTGGTTGGCCTTGGAACACCCCAAATATTCGCTGGGCGGCCAAAGACCACCTCGTATGGACTCAGACCCATTCTTGAATGCACAGTCATTCTTGTGGACAAAAGCTCTAAAGGCAAAGCATCTGGCCATTGTAAACCAGTGCTCGCTTGGATTTTAGCTAACTTTAGCTTTAAAGTGCCATTATAGCACTCGACTAAACCAACTGATTGGGGATGATTTGCAGCATGGAACTTCTGCCGGATACCTAATCCCTCACACACTCTCTTCATGACTTGACCCACAAATTCACTCCCATTGTCATTCCAGATAATTCTCGGCATTCCAAATCTAGGGAAAAATTCCTTTATCAGGACTTTCGCTGTGGACAAGGCAGTATTGTCCTTAAGGGGATAAGCTTCTACCCATCTAGAAAAAGAGCAAACAACCACTAAAACATATTTCAAGTTGTTGCATCTCTCCATCTGGATGAAATCTAGCTGCAAAGCCTCGAACGGATACGTAGGAGGAGCAAAATGACCAGCTGGTGTTGGAGTTCCCTTACCAGGATTATACATCAAACACACCATACAGTTCTTAACCAAATTCTCTGCACATTTTGGAAATCCCGCATTCTGCCAAACCGGAGCCAACAACTTGCAAATCCCTTTAACACTGATATGTGCCATGCCATGAGCCATTGTAACAACTGGAAACACATACGCATCAGGCAACAACCATCTCTGATGCTCGGACAAATAAGTCCCACAACCATTCGAATCCAATCTACCCTTACTTTCTCTCCATTCATTCAACTCTTTCTCTGTAGCTTCAGCTTGAATGGATTTCACACTCTCAATCGTATCTTCACACATACTCTTCTCTGGAACCCATCTCGCCAGACCTGCAACATACATCCGACTCATCACATTCCTCGCAGTTTCTTTCGCGACTTCATCCACAAACGAATTTCCGCAACCAACATCATCCGTAACTTTCTTATGTGCACTACATTTCACAATCGCTACTTGCAATGGCAAAGTAAGAGATTCAAGAAGTTCATTCACCAACTGCCCATGTTGAATCTTCGTTCCATGCGAAGTCAAGAATCTACGTTCACGCCACAAACGCCCAAAGCTATGAGCCACGCCAAAGGCATATTGGCTGTGAGTATACACATTCACTCGTTTTCCTTTCGCCAACACACATGCTCTCGTTAATGCAATCAACTCCGCTGCTTGTGCTGAATTATGTGGGATACGTGCAGCTTCTACAATCGTATGCAAAGTCGTAACAGCATATGCTGCAGTCGTATCACCATTCGGCAACTTAAAGCACAAACCATCTACCCACAAAGTACCATCACACTCTGGAAGAGGAGTATCTCTTAAGTCTATCCTCCCTTTCTTCTTCAGTTCTCAGACAACAATCATGTTGTTCTTCAATATCTGTCTCAACTGCAATTGGCAACAACGTGGCTGGATTCAACGTGTTGCATCGTTTAATGTGCACATGACTCGCTAACAATGTCAACTCATAACCCGACAATCGAGCACTAGTTAAAAGATGTGTCTTCGTACGATTCAACAAGGTATCTACTGCATGTGGAACCATTACCACTAACGTGTTATCCATAACCAAACCAGCAGACCGTCGAATTGAAACAGCCGCTGTCGCCGTAGCTCTCAAGCAACTCGGCAACGCTCTAGCTACTGGATCTAAAGTCGACGAAAAGTAAGCACATGGGCGTTGCTTATCGCCAAACTGCTGAGTCAACATGGACAATGCACATCCCTCTCTCTCGTGGACATACAATGTGAAAGGCTTACTGTAGTCGGGAGTACCCAACACAGGAGCCGAACACAACGCATTGCGTAATTCAGAAAAGCTCTTTTGACATTTATCAGTCCAAGGAATAGGATTTGGAGTATCCTTAACAGTAAGAGCTATCAAAGGTTTCGTTAGCAAAGAAAAATTAGGAATCCACTGTCTACAGTACGACATAATACCCAAAAACGCACGTACTTCTCTCTGTGTCGTAGGCACATTCAGTTTCGCAATAGCTTGAATTCTCTCTGGGGTCAGTTTCCTTCCCTCCTTCGATAAGAGGTGACTTAGGTAGGTTACTTCTTGTCGACAATATTGCAACTTGGAGAGAGAAACTTTGTGATGAAAATCAGACAAGTGGCGTAACAACGACAAAGTGGCTTCCCTACAAATCTCTTCAGTATCAGCGGCCACTAGCAAGTCATCAACATATTGAATAAGGGCTGCACCGTCAGGTAAAACCAACAGATCAAGTTGTGTTTTCAAAGCTTGACTATAGATCGATGGACTCTCGCTAAAGCCTTGAGGAGCGTGCTTAAAGTGGAAACTTCGTCCTCCTAAAGAGAATCCAAAGATGTCCCTACTCTCCATGGCAATCGGGATACTGAAGAAAGAATTCTTCAAGTCTATCACCGAAAAACCACGTGGCAGTAGCCGGAATCAGAGTCAACAAGGTAGTGATATCAGGCACAACAGGAAATTGTGGAACAACAATCTTATTCACTTCGCAAAGCTTGATCACAAACCTATATACAGGAGGCTGTGAAGAATCAGTTCTCTTCAGAACAGGCAAAACGGGACTATTACACACATTACCTCTTGTTTCCTCAATGACACCCTTTTCGATCAAATCATAAATAATCGCTAAAAATGCACGCTCACCAACACTCGAAATACGGTACTGTGGAATGTGCTGTAACTTAGCATTCGCCTTCAGCGTCACAACATATGGGGGAATTTCCAGTAAGCCCACATCGTTCGGACCAGTAGCCCACAATGAATCTGATAAAGAAGACAATTCAGGTGGAAGACTATCTTTCGATATGTACATCGGAGAGATCACTCTCTCACCCAAGGTAAGATGTACTCCTAACGGAGAACAATACAGCGTCGCATACAATCTCTTCAATAAATCCAATCCCAACAGATTCTTATTACAACCTGTAGTCAAAAGAAAGGGTGCTTCGAACTTAGGAGGTCCAACAGAAAGAGACAATGGAGCAGAAATCGGATTTGTAACCGGGGCACCAGAAAAACCTACAGAAACATTGTTAAAGCCAGACAAAGGTGCGCCAGGGATTTTAGAGTGCATAATAGAATTCTTTGTAGCACCAGTATCTAGCAGAAAAGGTTCCGACACACCTAATGCAATCACTTCAACATAGGGTCCACTCTGATCTACTGGAACTGAAACAACTCCCTCTCTTTGTCCATGGCTGTCCTAACAATCATTACCATTCGCTTAGTCACCTTCGACATAGTAATCATCCATATAGTACTGTGCTGTCCTACCAGACAAATCTTGCTGCTGATCAAAACTATTCATTAAGTTCTGTGGAGGCAAAGAACGCACATTCTGTCCGCGACCTCTACCTCTAGGCGCCTGCTGAGCACCTCGACCTCTCACACCAGAAGTACCATTCATACGCTGTAACAAAACCGGACAACTATTCTTGAAATGGCCCTCTTCTTTGCAATACGCACACTGATTAGGCCCATACGGGAAACGCTGTTGAGAAGACTCGTTCCGTTGCGAATTTCTCGAATATTGCTGAGGTTGCTGATAATCGCGCTGATTATTAGTACAGGGTGGATAAGCTTGTTGTAGAAGAACTTTAGTCTTTAATTCCCCTAGTCTTCTTATCCGCTTTCTCTAACTCATCTTTGCGCCTATTTTCATAGTACTGGGCCGTAGCTAAAATCTGCGCGGACGTGGAAACGGGCCAAGCACTCTTGGAATCCTTCAACTTAGTGCACAACTCAGGAAGCAGATTATGCATGAATTTGTCAACGAACAATCTCTGGCCACCCTCGGTAGCCATATCCTGACCACTATGATCTACAAAAGTCTCTTCAAACCGCGTGAAAAAGTCAGACACAGTCTCGTCTTTCTTCTGCTTACAAGCAGACAACTTGTCCCAATTAACACGCACTTCAGGCATTAAAGTCTTCATATAGTTAATAATCCTACCAGGGAGTTGAGCAATCAGATCTTCAGGCTTAGCACCTCCAACTTGTCTATCATTCGCAGCAACAATATTAACCCATGTATCACCCAATTCATTATCATGATCCGTGTGCCGAATCACATTCCAGATGGGCTGTGGAACAACATTGCCAAACAACATGTCTATGTCTGCTAAATTCATGATGCACGAACCCACAGTTTAAGTGAGCTCTTTATAATATCCCGCCGGATTTTTGCGCGGATCAGGTAAAGACTACTTAACCGCTAGGACTTCAGCACGCTTCCAAGGAACATGTACCCATACTCGCTGAAAGTAAGGCAGAATGGGTGGATTAGCAGCCGCATCACCAGGTCTCCAAACTGGAGGAACCTCACGCATCGGATACTGAAACACTGCTCTCCTAACTGACGAATTAGGCTCAAACAATCGCTCAGAAGGAGTGTTATTACGGAATGACAACAACGTCGCAACTGCTTTCTCAATGTCGAGGAGACTCACAATGGTCCCTTTCGCAAACTCGGAACGTATACGGTACAACTCAGTAGGAGCTTGACCTACTTCGTCAACCCATTGTTCATGGAGGAACACGCACATCATTTCAAAGACGTACCGTTGCTTTGGTGCTTTCCATTGCCGGAAGACATCCATAATACCCTCGAGATCATACTGGGAAGTATACGTAACCCATCTACGTGCCATGTGATCCAAAACTGTACGTTCATCTGTATCAGGCAATTGACTACGTGATTGTCTACGTTCATTGACAGGAGACATGCCCAATTGGCCCAACAAAGGAGAAGAGAAACCAGAAAAAGCAGCAGTCATTCTCTGTCTAGTAAAAGGAGAAGATGGAAGAATAAGGGAAGACGGAACAATAGTAGAAGAATCCAAAGTCGGAACAGAAGGAGTATTAGGGACAGGCATAGGAGTAGCAGACAAAGGGGGAGGCAAAGTTGGCGGCCCCTGAGGAGGCTGCGCCAAAGGAATAGTAGCCAACGGAAGAGGAGGTGGCTGTGGAGGAATCGCAGGTGGCACAACAACTGGAGGTTGCACAGCCACAACTGGTGGCAGTGGTGCCGTAGCATTCTGTGCATAAGGGGGTGGGGAACTCAATAGATGCGACATTAAAGGATCTTTCGCAAGATCTTTCTTTTCTTCCTGCTCTTTAAGCGGCAAAACTGGGTAGCATATATCTACCGCTAACTTCTTCACCCTAAGCATCTGTTCGCTCTCTTGCTCTTCTTCATTATCCCTATACGCAATAGCAGCTTGTACCATTGACATACCTCGTTCTCGTTTATTCTTCATCGCTAATTTAATTTCTTTCTGTTTGGCTCCTTTGCGCTATATGCGGAAAGAGTCAAACATTGCTGGCCGGGCTTTCTTCTTGAATAGCTTCACTTCGAGATTGTCTAAAATCTCAGCTTCAAAACTACCGTAATGGGGCCACTGTAGGACACCGTCTTTTCTCGTATATTTTACCCAGATTTCATTATAACTGATAGGGCCCACACCATGCTTCATGTATAATTCATATGTAGGAGTTCCAATTGGAGGAACCGGACACGAATCCTCTAACCAGGAATCCTTAGAACAACCACAACCAAATATTTTCCAAGTCTGCTAAGACCAGGCATCTTGCTCACTGGTCTAGCTTCTAACTACAAGGGAAATCTCAAAACGATAGTCTCGCGAATACACGAGTCCCTTGGCTTTGGGGCCTGCAGGTACCAAATCAAAGCGATCCACTAAAGGGATACCAAAACAAACTAAGGACTAGGAGACGCTCCACTCGTACTTAACTGAAATGTCGATGGCGTCACCAGAAGACCCATCAATCGTCTCGTTCTTCAAATCGTCTAAGGCTCCAAGACAGGGCGACAGTCAGGGCAGCAGTCCTCCGTAGCTGTCGGAAGGCGGAGAACCTCGCAGCAAAGACTTCCGGACCACAACGACATACAGGGGTCGATGAAGTGGTTGGCCTTCCTCCAGAATTTTCACACGAAGCTCTCCACGATCTTCGGGCTTACACCGGTACCACTGAAGTCGCCCCACGTTGGGCACCAACTGAAGGACTGGGTTTTAGAACCCAGAAGCGTCAGGGAAAACGCCCGATGCCTTCGAGTTCCCCTGCCTTGGCAAACAGAGACACAGGACACTTCTTGATGACGTCAAAGACCAAAGTTTATTGGCTGCAACCAGGAACAGAGGTCTACGAAGCACACACGGGTGGTTCGCTAGAGACTGCACAAATTCAATGAGCGGAGCATGGTCTTTTATGCCAAAAATCAAGCCTCAGGCAACATTCCAAATTAGCATTGGGTTCATACAAACTGACCAATAGAAATGTGACATTTTGAAAGTAGCGTATGACGACAATCCCACTTTCCGTTGTCTAGCCCACCAGAAATGACCAAGCACATTCCAATATTCTTGGTCGATCAGGCCGGACAAACCCATCATAAAACCCTCAACCCAAATCAGTGATTATGTCGTAAAGGGAGGAGCAGAAACAGATTGGAAGCAAGATAGAAAGGTGGATGCAGTGTACCATAAACTTCGGCGTGTCCTGCTCTTTGATCTTTATCTGACCAGCTGCTTGACAAGGAACTGGCTCAGCGAGGTCAGCCTCGGGCAAGGGAGTCAGTTTGGCCAGGTCACCCAAAAGTCAGCTAAGGTTTACGTGTCCCAAGGACTCGTTCGGCCGTAGTCATCAGCCTATGTGAGGGCAACCACACAAAATGGCTGTCGTACACAAAATGGAACCCGAAGGTTCAAACGAAATCCCTGAATACGTAGTGTTCTCATTAATTAATTAATGCGAAAACACTCGTACACACTAGACTCGTGATTTGCGGTCTGCTGACACCAAAATCGTCTATCTCCGACGATCTTTATTGAACAGGTTCGGAACCTCCGAACCTCACCCACAAACTACGGAACTACAAGGGAGGGTCCTAAATTACAATTTCCCCATGTAATTTTCATAGGAAATTTTAGACAGTGCTTATGCCCCCACTATGCTCTGCTTACAACATCATAGACTGCATCAGTTATGATATGTTCACGGACAATATTGATGACATCACTGATAACATCTCAAACAACATCACTGATGATAACACTGGGCATGGTGGGGGCACAAGTTCTAGGAACTCAGTAAACTAGTAATGGTAAATTTCAGTGTTTTTTCATTTTAAAATGTTCCATTTCAGCTGATATTTTTACCTAACTATATTCTCTTTAAAATATTCATTCACTGAAAAAAACAAATGTTAAAATGATGTTATAGATAGTTGTTGAAATGAAGTTAAGACTAACGTTTAAAAAACTAAAAAACACTGACAGACACCACTTATAGCAGAGGTCTTCTAAATGTGGGGCGTGACCCCCAGGGGTGACATGGATTCCTGGAAGAGGATTGTGCATTCCCCAGCCTCCCTTGTGCCTTTAATATAAAATGTTTGCTTTGGTTTTAGAAAAAAATAACTATCCTGGGACGGTTCATTCTGATCATTAAAATGCTTCAGCTGAAGTTTCATTAATTGAATCTCCTGTGCTGTTAAAAGCCTTCGTACCAGGGTGCCTGTTTTCCTGAATGAAATTCAAATGTGCGCTATTAGTTAATCTGCAAGTGTAAATGGTGCTTGGGATCATGTTCTGGCTTTAATTAATAGAATCACTCCGAGCTCCTTTGTGATGACAAAGATTTGGGTTTTTGGAGTGGTAGGGCAAAGATTTAACAACTAGGCTGTGAAGTGTGTGCTTTTAATCGTGATTGTATTTAAACAGCCCTTAGTAGTCCTGAGGGGGTGTTGATGGAACAGTTATGAAACAAAAACCAATTGCATTACATACACTCTGGCATTTCTAAAATCTACATTTTAGAAGCACAGTTTTATCTTAAAACTATTTGAACATTTTGTAGCAGTCTATCTAATACTGTGTGTAATGCATGTTTAAAATAATGACTTGCATATTTACAGTGATTTTTATCTAAGGCTAAGCCTAACTTGTGCTCCTACCATGCACCACTTAAGATCTCATATATTACATCACTCATGTCTTGTAATTGACACCATTGATGACATCCCTGATGGCATCTCAAATTTGCATTCATGACATCATACAGTTATATGACACCATCCCATAGGGTTTGTGGACATGAAGTAATTCAACTCTCTGCACCAGTGGACAATTTTCTGTTCACCTTAATTAAATTACCCTCTTAAAGACTTCACCTAAGCTGCAATTTTAAATCATGAGGTTGACTGGTATACATTTGCCACCGGAAAAGCAAACTTCTGTCAAGCCCTATGGACAACGCTCCACTGTTTTGTAAAATACACTACACACATTCCTGAGCAAGACCTAATGGCCTACTAGCAATGCTTACAATACCAGGATGAGATAAACCACCTCCAAGAGGCACACCCCTTCTGTCTACAATATTGAATAATCAGCAATATTGTAAAAACATTTATGAAGTTCTGGAAAGAAGCAGGCACAGTTTATGGAATTTGGCACTCAATTTTTAGATATAAGTATGTCTTTTTAAGTTACTTTTGATCAGGTCTCTTTTCAACATTTTGAAATAACAAGGTAGATGTGTATGATGTTGTTCCAAGCTCCCTGTGCCATAGAACTGAAGCCACGCCCTACCGAAAAGGCCGCATCAGACTGAAACCGGTCCTGGGCTGCTTGTGTTTCTGATCAAACTGGACGTCATCTGGCAATCCAGTTTATACTGTTCACACTGGAGCAGGACCAAAGTGGATTTGCATATGATACCTGTCTGAGGTGGCAAGGGGGGGGGGGGGGGGGGAAACAATGTACTGGAATGTGTCCCTGAATAATTCCCAGCGGCTGAGATTAATTCAAGCATTCCACTCATCCCTTTCTGCTTTCATTAGTACAAACATCTGGAACCGCACCAAATGTCCAATTATAATCATAGGTTCCCTGGTAAAGTCATTTACTCAGCTGAAGCTGCATGCATCCAGGAGCAATCACATGCAACTCTACTGCCATCACAGCACTGTTTGTCTGATCAAAGCCATTGGAAACGCCTTCAACCGATACCACCGCATGCAAACGTTTTGCATCCATCGAGCATATTTGGAGAAACAGTTGGATAATAATACTGACATGCATGCGCGTATTAATTTTTTTAGACTGCCTTTATTTGGGTATTGTGTTTGCATCTATGTATGGTACGCACCCACTGTATATAGTTCGTTGGTTAAAAAAAACAAAAAAATAAAAAAATAAAACAACACTGTATATATGGATATGATTGATTTCAAAGCAGGGGGAGCCATGGGTTTCCCGCGAACATCATCAGCAACAGACAGGCGCGAGCCTACACCTCGGCGATCACTGGACCGTGACACGGGGAGGTTCCCTCACACCCACAGCACGCTCCTTCACTTTTCCCCCAGGCACCCGGCGCGCACGGCTGAGCGAGCGCGCGGGGGACACACGGCGGCTTTCCCTCCCCTTCCCCCCCAACCCCTCGCTCTAATTCCTCCCATTAAAACAAACAGCCGAGCCCACGAAACGCGCCAGAAGAGAACGAAGGCGAAAGAGCAGCAGCTTGGCATGACGGAGGGGGAGGAGGGCGGATAAGCTGGCGGCACATCAGGTCCATACATGCGAAACCCTGCGAGGAACGTTTTTAAGACCTACGCCGCTGCACAGAGATGGTTCCTTTACCTCGATCTGGGATTGCGTCGTTTGCGGTGCCAAAGGGATATTGTTACTCCTAGCTGACTTAAACGGCGGACGTCGCAGCGCAGCGAGGTAGGAGACACAATAAACACTGCCGTGGAACAAGTGTGTGTTTGTGACTGCTGAAGCGGCGTGCAGGCTGCGGGAACAGAACCTGGATTTGTTTACCTATTGTGGGCATTTCCCATTGTCCATGACAGGTTTCTCTGATATGTTTTCTTCAAGATTCTCGAATATATGCGTATAAAATGTCTGTCACCTGTGGTTTGTTGTCAGTGAAGGTGGCTTCTGCGGTGAGGAGGAAAGAGAATTATTGCACGGGCATAGCGTTTGCCATGGCACCATGGCGATGCCACCTCCCTGTGGTGCCCAGACGCCGTTGCAAAGAGGGATGCAAGTGCTTGACAGGTTAGCCATAGAGACCAACGGGGATAGTGGGCACTGAGCGCAATGGAGGGTGTAAATCCCATGCATCGAACACAACAACCTGCTTGCTGCCAGGGCACGATTTACTATATATGGAGGAACGTGGTCCCTGCGTGCCCGTCTCCATGATTTCACGATCACTTATGACCTAAAAGGGTGATGCTGAGGTCACGAGCGGCCACATGATGAGTTGTTCCGCTGACAGGGCCCGGCGAAGAAAGGGCTCGGGAAATTAACGACCGGGCTGGTGTTTCTTTCAGATAAAAAATGCCCCGAAATTCCCACGGGTAGGCGCGGGTAGGAAGGCGGCTGGTGCCGGGGGAAATTACAGCTGTATTCTTTAATAAATGATGCTAGGAAGGCAAGGCAATAATTGAGAAAAAAAAGGCGGAAGATGATAGGAGAGGTCTTTTTAGCCTGCTGCTATTTTTGTAGTGAAGGCAAGTGCCGTTTTTCGAGTGGTTCTTTCTTATTTTGAAAAGGCTGATGGCTAAACACGAATATGAAAGCATGTTCCGTGCACCAGGATGAGGATGTCGGGGTTATAGCTTCTCTGCCCTTTGTTGATTTAATGGGATATTGTGGCTAGGAAAAATGTGTCGAATGACATTCTAAAAGCGAGCATTTTGTATTGTAAATACTCGTCGTTGATTTACTGAGGCGTAATTATAAACCACGCTTAGTTTCATGCATGCTTTGCACGAGCTTCTTTTATTGTAAGTTAGTCTGTGTGAAAGAAAATATGTCAGAGTGAGCGAATATCACACCGCTGGCGTCTGCAGAGAAACAAAGATCACGATACGTGAAATTACGTAACGCAGTTATATTAAGGTTTTCACCCAGAGCCTTTGTAGTTCCTTAATTAGCGTAGCTATTAATATCCGCCTTGCCCGCAACGTAAACATTGCAATTGGAAATGAATCTTTTTAGGATTTGTAATTAACTGACGTTTACACCTATACAAACGTTTTTAAGATTTGGCACATTAGGTCTCATGTGAGGTAGGGTGGATTGGTGATATTGGGGAGATGTGCTTACTCCCTGTCTGCATGCATTGTGTTAACTTGAACTGGAGGACTGCAGCCTTTTTCGGGAGAACCTAAAAAGATGATAAGGCGTGCTTCGAATCAGAACAGTCCCACAGAACGTAGAGGGTCGGTGGGTGCAAGCGTATGCTATTTAATGGACTGCTAGGGGCTGATTTTCATGGCGCGCTGCCCTTTGTGCAGCATATCTGCTTGCTTGCAGGTTTCACCAGGATGTGGGCTATGAATTTTTATGCTGGGTGAAGATAATATTTTCACAGGTGCGTTCAAGGTGATTAGTTGCTACACTGAAGAAGCATCAGTCCAGGGTAAGGGCAGGGAAGGGAAGACTGCTCTCAGCCTTCTAGCAGTTCCCATCCTAGGGGACGTTGAATACAATGTGCAGATTTTGTTTCATCTGGTTTTATTGTAGAAGCAGTTTTGATACTTGCAGGTGGAAGGAACCAGTGGTCATTTAGGTGCAGGACCTATTTTTCCTCACCAGACTTTGATGGTTGTATGACAGAGGCACGCATGGCCAAACCATGCGTGCCTCTACACACGGGCCCAACAACAAATGCGTCTAAACCACGCATGCCTTTACCACACAATTTTGTGGTAAAGGCATGACTGGTAAAGGGATGTGTGGTAAAGATCCCACCCGAACCCCCCTGCCCTTAGCCCTAAAATTACCTGACCCCCTGAGTGCTAAAAACGACTCTGCCCGAGCCCTAAACACTACCCTGACCCCTGCTGAGATCTAAACACTACCTGACCCGAGCCCTAAACATTAACCTGACCCGAGCCCTAAACACTTCTCTAATGCACACCCTGCTCCCTAAATACTACTCTGACCCGAGCCCTAAACACTACCCCAATCCCCCCGAGACCTAAAAATGACCCGAACCTAGACACTGCCCGACCCGGAGCCCTAAATACTACCTTAAACCCCGAATCCTAAAAACGACCTGAGCCCTAAAAATGACCCCAACCGTTAAAAACTACAGCCGACCCCCCAAACCAGGCCCCAGCACTTCTTACCTCACCGCATCCTCTCCCGATCCTTCCTGTTCCTGGGCCCGCCCATCCCAGCATGTAGACCGCGCACTGCCTTAACCACACATGTGCGTGGTTAAGACATATGCATGGTTAAGGCATGTGTGGTTGAGCATGAGGGTAAATGGCATGGATGGCTCTGCCTGTGTTATTAAGGCCGTTTCCCAACTTTGACTCTGTGCAAAAGATATCAAGGCAGAAAACAGAGAAAGAAGGAGGAAGAGAAAGATAGGAAAACAGCGACAAAGGGAAAACAGGGATGAAAAAGAACTTGCAAGAGTGAGCTAATGAGACAGGAAGGTAGAGTGATTGAAGTAAGAGAGGTTGTGTAAAAAACAGAAGCAGTGAAAGAATTGTATAACTTGAGTAATGTGTCATTTTATGCACTAATATTATGTCAAGAGGTTTAGCAGTTGGCTCATTATGCAAGGGCCAGAAAAACCTTAAAAGTTGAATACAGTGAGTCATAAAGCTCACAGAAGCATGTTTAGAATAGGCCCACTTAACACAGAGGCTGGTACTGCACAAGTGGCATTAGCAGAAAACTACAGCTAGTGGTAGGCTTCCACCAGACTTTCCAACTCGCGCAGTTCAACTGGGTGTCACAAGTCAAGTCAAGTCAAAAAAGTACTGTATTCGGTTAAAAGACAATAACCATAAAAGTTCACAACATGATTTACAGTTTACACAGGGGAAATTTAAAAAGGAACAAATCTATTATATTTCATTAAAACCAATTGTTTTCCGCAATTTAAAAGCAAGTTTAAAAAAGCCTAAAACTACTGCAACAGTTAAAACAGTGTCCATTCTCTAAAGTTCTAAAAATGCTGAGCGACTTCTATTTAAATTAATTTCTTTGAGAATTGGGATAAGGAATTTTCTACGTGGTAAAATGTAAAATTTACAGAAAAATAAAATATGGATATCAGATTGGGACGAAGATTCATCACATGGACACATAGGCAAATTTTGAAACCATGAATTCATTTCTGGGAAGGACAAGAGTCTAAAAACAATATTTAGTCTAAAACGGGTCAAGAGAAATCGGTCATAGTTGGACATTGGTAGGGTTAAATACGGCTGTATCTTGTCACCAGTTATTAACAGGAGATGCAAGGTAACTGTCTTTTTTTCTTCATTTCATCTCGCCTTCTCATCTCCTCCAGGTATTCCATACACAGCTTACTCAACAATTTCCTAGATGTATTAACCATAGTGAGCGGATCATCATAATATTGTTGGCAACCAATTTCAATAAGAAAACGTTTGATGTAATCTAGCCACTCAAACCTACCCACATTTTCCAATTTTAACACATCCTGCAACATAGCCCGATTCACAACACACTCATTCGTTGTCCACACCATGTGCAACAAAAGGATGGGTTGTGTTCTAATTATATCTGATATATGACGTTGTCCTAGTTCAGTGTGGCAGATATAAGTCACTACACTTTGTGGTACTGCTAACACATCCCTCATAAACTTATTTTCGGCTATTTGAATTGAATTTATGTTCGAATATCCCCATAAACCCGAGCCATACAAAGCTACCGATCTACACGTGGCATTATATATAGTTAGGATTTCTCTTATCGGCTTTTTACCCAGCTTTTTTATAAAATTCTTTAAGGCCATTATTGTTATTTATGAACATTCCTCTCATCTGCTTTCCGGTTCTTTTACCACAGTTCAAGGAGAAGGTTTTACTGCAATTAATTTTAAAATCTAGACTCATCATGAACTTCTCGAAAGATGTTATCAAATTTTGAACGGCCAGGGGCCGTGCCATCAGGACTGCATCATCTGCATACAAGAGTGCAGGGATTGATCTCTTACCAACCCTAGGCATATCCATGCACATTTGTAGCAGATGCCGCTCAAGTCCATTAATGTAAACCAGAGATAAAAAAGGACCCAGGACACACCCCTGGCGTACTCCTCGTCCAACACCAAATTTTCTGGTACATTCGCCCCTCTTTCCATAACGAACCGATGCCGTAGCTCCCGCAAATAATTCTCTTAAGAAGCAAATGATTGGAAGTTCCACGCCCAACCCTTTTAAAATTTGCCACAATTTTGCATGTGACACGCAGTCGAACGCCGACGTAAGGTCAACAATCGTAAGGTACAGGCGTTCTCCTTTTACCCTGGTATATTTTTGTTGAACAATCATTAAATTTAAACATTGTTTGATTGTTCCTATGCCCTGCTGAAATCCAAACTGTAGGTCACTCATTATCTCCTTCTCTTCGGCCCAACTTTGGAGTCTTGCCAAGATAACTCTGCCAAGGATTTTTATAGAAGAGTCCAAGAGGGAGATTGGTCTATAGCATGCACAGTTTTGCCTGTCTCCCTTCTTGTATATCGGTACAATGACCGAGGTAAACCAAGATGGGTTCAACCCGCTTGCCAGTGCTGCATTAAAAAGTTGTAATAGCATGGGGCCCCAGATCTCGCTATTGGCTTTATATAGATCTGCTGGGATCCCATCAGGACCTGCGGCCTTGCCTCCTTTAGTTGCTTTCAAACCCGACATGACTTTCTCCAGAGTTATCACCAATTTCTCATCCCCTGCCCCTATATTACCCATTGTAATAGGACCTATTGTAGGACTATCATCTTGGCACCTATAAAGGTTAGAAAAATGTTCCACCCAACCCTCCTCAGCGATAGCAATCTCTATTCGTGCCTTGCAGTTGTCATAGAGAAGGGGGGCATTTACGGCCCTCCAAAAAGCAGATACATCCTTGGACTGTGACGCTGCACATAAAGCTTCTAGGGCCTCCTTTTTTATTACATCTTTCCTATTCTTTAAGACCTCATTATATATTTTCCTAAAGGCTCTTATTTGTAGGGGATCTCGGGGTGTCCTATGAATAGCGTGTTTCAAATCAGTTAGTGCCCTTGTACATGCTTTGTCAAACCAACTTTTATTACCCTTCACCCTGTTTTTTGCCTCCACCCACAAGCTGTTACAGATTGTGGAAGCTATAATGTTCAAATGCTCTATAATCTGTTCGCTATTAGACTGCTCTTTCAGGCAAATTGCAAAGCTATCCGAACAGACGTTCAACAATTTTCCTAGGAACATTTCTGGGACCACCTTTCCCCATTTTAGAGAATACCCATTCTGTCTCCCAATTACCACATCAGAGACTGTACATAAGGGGTGCATATCATCATGCGGCTCAAGAAATGGGTTGTCAACCTCCATTATTTAAGGCAGATGGTCCCTTAATGGTACCTCCATAATCTTTAACCCCTTAATCTTGTGGCTATAGCTATTTGAGGAAATAATAAAAACAATTGTGGTAAATACCCCTCTACCTATAAATGTGCGGGCAAAAGGGGTTGGTTTTTGGGCAATTTCATTGGCATATCCCAAATTATACATAAACAATATTTCATTTAATGTATCCCCATCAGAGAATGATCGAAGTGCGTCAAATTCATGTCTTGCTCTAACATTAGGCCGCAGATGCCTTGTTTGCCCTTTTTACAGAGTGGACAATTAAAATCCCCCCCCATAAAATTGTTACCTCCCTGTCCTTTTTATCAATTTCATGTTGTATATCCTTCCTCAGCATTTTTAAGGTGCTAAGGATTTCATTTTTAGGGATATTATTATAAAAATTTATGAGAACAAAATTGATTCCCTTATTGTTTAACATAATTACTTGATAGTAACTAGATTTTGACATAAATTGTACCTGCTCGTACTTGAGCCGATTTGAGAGGAACGTAATTAAACCTCCCCTTGCTCTCCTGTATTGACCCCCCACAGCCAGAGTGAAGAAACTTCTATACCCACTTAAAAACACTGGATCAGTGGACCAGGTTTCTTGCAAAGCCAGAATATCTGATCCATTAATAACACTTTCCCAGGATGGATTACTGATTTTCTGCCTCAGTCCTGCCACGTTCCAAAATAAAAGTGTACAGGATTTTCTATTATCATTTACTAAATGATCACACAAAGAATCATTACCCAGATCCTTCCCGCCTGTCGAGGGGCATGCTGTTCTGCATTTTCCCCCTTCTTTTAAATCATGGTTACTAGATATCTTACAACCTTCCTCTTCATTATGACCATAAGTCACAGTGGGCACAGTTGCAGCTTGAATAATGTTCTCGTCACCCTCCCGTGACCACTGATCTCTTCTATTCTCCTTGATTTCATCACTATTCTCCCCTAGTCCTGGTGTTTTGATAAGAGAAGTATCCTGTTTTTGTCAATCCACAAAATCAAGGCCCGAGAATGCGTCAAACCGATTGTGGACAGGAATGTTATAAGCACGTGGAGCTGTACCTCTGTTATCCCACAAATGATTATTTCTAAAATTAAGGCCTGTGGTTGGTGGATAATGCTGCCTAGGATAGAAATTGGGTAATCTCTCTGGTTGGAAGAAAAGAGTCTGAGTATGTCCAAATTGATCAGAGCAGAACCTATTTGTAAACTGCCTTTCTACTTCATGGTTTTTAGGATATTGGGCTGAAGCATATGGGTAGAAGTAGCTGAGATAATGTGTAGAAATAGAGTCGCTACTTCTTGTATCATACCAATCCCCGATATGCCTGACAGCTCTATGATCTTTAAAGTTTATGATGATTACATCCCCTTTCCTGACTTTAGGTCGTGAGCCTACCCACGTTGAACATTTAAAATTTCCCCATTAATGTGGGCAGGCAAGGGTCTATTGTTACGTAACCAATAGGTAACTTTATTTCTTAAGGCTTGGTGGTCTTCCTTAGTGACTAAAGGGAGCTCAGGGACACCCCCCATGACAATCACATAAGGGGCAGCCTCTGACGGTAAATCTACTATTCTGCATGATTGCCAGTCTGTATTATGCGAATTCCTATCCCCATTATCCTTAATAACCTTACTTTGCGGGAGTTCTACCTTTTCTTTTGAAATCAAATTATTCCCCCCAGCCGGCGTTTGATCACTCACTTTAGTTGGAGTTGAGCTATAACTACAGACTTCTTCTTTGGCAAAAGGGGTGTCTGCACCTTTTTGGGGGGGTCACAGGATGCTTTTTTCCCGCCAAGGAAAGTTTTTGTAGAAAGGGTAGAATGTACTGGGACTTGTTTTGTTTCTGGCATCGTTTTTCCGGGTTTTACTATAGGGTTTGTATTATTCAGCCCTTTCGTCAAGTCTGATAATAAAATTGTATTTCATTCTACTTTTTTGACATTTAAGTCTAGGTGCGTATTAATCATCCTAGTCCTTTCTAGAAGAGGGTGCATAGATGATTTTATCAGAATTTCGATTTTTTCCAGCAAGCCATCCTCACCAGAATGGCGATTTGTTGTCATTAAGGGAATCGTGATTGGAGTCAACGAGTCGACTACATTCAACAATGTTGAAGTCGAGCCCTTGTTTTGTATTTTGGCTTCCCTAGTCTTTAAAGGACCACCCCCTCTTTTTTTAGTTTTGACCTTGAGTGGTGTGATGTGGCTGATATTGGAAGGGGATGGGGATGGAGTAGAGAATCTAGGGGAGTTTGATAGTCCTTCGTCATCAGTGCTATTATATAAACCAGCATGGACAAGTCGGGAATGGTAGGCGAGCTCAACAGAGGAACATCAGTATTAGGATTAACAAACATTTCTCCTTTATCCTCCGTATCTCCAGTATTCACCAACCCAATATGTTCTACTATATGGTTTGCAGAGTTTGGCGATAGCACAATCCCCATTTGCCCCAAGGAAGATAGTTTTCCAGTCATTAAATTCAGAGCAGGTCCCCTATTTGATTCGACTGCATCTACTCTTTTCTTGCAATACTTCCCCTCACGTCTCACATGTGCTTTTCTGTATTTTCTCACCGGTTTTGGGGCTAACGGTGTATGCTCTAATTCTTCAATAACAGTCTCAGGCAGATATTCATGCCTCTCAGCATGCACCTGTGCTACAATCGTCATAACCTTCCTTACACCAATATCGAGATTATTTGGCGCAACTGTATCCACCACTAAGAGGGGCGTATCTTCCTGTAACATGTTGGGACTCCCTCGGCCTAGCGATGCCCTTCTATCATGATTGATCTGATTTACCTTTTTAATTAGGTAATTATCCATAGTACCTAAACCGGAAACAGTTTTATCATTTTTAACCCGAGACATCTAAATGCCTTACGACTACAATCAGTCTATCTACCAATATAGCAATACAGTCCCAAAACATGCAAAAACACTTTGCACACACACCATATGTGGGATGGAGTCTCACTTCAATGCATATGATCCTTCCCAGCAGAATCAAAGTCTGTGGCCCAGTCCAGTCTCTTCAGGCCTCTGAGGGCCTAAGAGGGCCCGCCCTTTGCCCGGGCTTTGCCCCGGGCGCTCCCCCGAGCTCCCGTGACGCGGGTGTGCAAGGACTTTTAATGCGCCTCCGGGTGCTCTGGTGACGGCGTCAGGGTGCGCCGCTGCAAATGATGGCGGTATAACGAGTCCTCCGCTCGGCGGCCGCTAGGTTGAAAAAAGCTGCGGTGGGAGGACTCGCGGTGCAGGGTGCAGTCTGGTCCTGGAAGGCACAGCAAGGCAAGTCCGGTATCAGGTCCCAAAGCAATTAAATCAAATATTGGACCCCCAGTAAGGAGATGATGTAACAGTGAAAAACACAGAGAGTGTGAAACCTCTATATAATGTGGGTTTTCAGATCCTGTCCGGAAGCTCTGCAGAGCCAATTTCGTTCAAGGTGAAAAACCTCTTCAGGGAATTGGTGGCAAACTCAGAAGCATTGTTTTTTCATTTTGGTGTTGGAGGAGGAGATGAGAAGTAGTGTCTGAGGCTGTGCTTCTCACAAAGCACTGTCCTCTGGCAGGCTCGAACCCCTCGTGACACAGTAGAAATCTTTCTGAAGTTGGCAGGTCAGTACCACCATTGCTCAATCATTGATAGTTTGGTGCTGACTTCCATCACTCTTTTATCACTGCAACTCACACTGCCACGGTAAGCTCTATACAGGTAGAGCTCATTTGAAAATGTGTGTAGTCATTGCAAATAAACTACACCCATGTCAATGTTAGAGACACATTTGAAAACCAAATGACACATCAGGCCAACAGTGCGGCAAAGTTTCAAAAAAGGCAACCAGATATTTGCCAGTCTTTCTATTTCTGGGGTTGTGTAGAAGCACCTGAATGGTTCCTTGATACTTTCTTTTGTGTGTGGGACCCAGGAAGGACCTGCCTACTCAAGGACAGCAGAGGGTCTAAGACCCTGACCTAATAGATGGACAAAAAGCAAACCCAACCACTGTGTGAGAACACCCAGCATTCAAAAGCATAGCCTCCTGTACTTTTCTACCATCCACCCATGTGAATAGGGATTGTTACATGTGGTCCTCTCTAAATTCATATTTAATCTGCGTAAAACACTGCGATCATATTCCAGTGAACATTTTCCTGAAGAGACCCAAAGGCCAAATTCACACAGCTCTTCTTAGACTTCGTAAACCCTTTAGATCTCAGAACAGAAGTCACTGATTTCCACAAGCAGATTTTACGTTTGTGGTGGCCAGTAAAATGTCAGAATTGTGTTGCAATCCTCATAATGAGCAAGTGGACAATAGACATGTATATGATTCATATATATTTGGGTGCATGTCGAAATCTTGACCACAGAAACATCGTTCTGCCAAAATATCTTAGCCAAAATATCGGAGACCAAAATATTGAGAAGGTATGTGCATAAGGGTAAGGATACATTTACTATTCTTCACTCCAAATCTATATACCTTGAAAACATACATATCATCAAGGAACATGTTGGAAATGGCCCTTTCTCCATGGTCATCCCCAAAACTTTTTGCCTTCCTCCTCCCGGTTTTGCTGAATTCCTTTTTGCTGGCTTTAGGACTCCAGGCAATTTACCTCTACTAGCCAGTGCTAAAGTGCTTATGCTCAGTACTTAAAATAAGGTAACATTGGCTTATCCATAATTGGCATATTTAACACCTTGGGTGCTTTGACTTTTTCCCTCCTGTACTGAGGGATCTGTAAATCCCATTGTTCATGACGAGCTCGGCTCGTCATGAGCACACGAGCAGTGTACTGCATGACGAGCTGAGCTCGTCATGAGCATGGAAGGGGTTAAGTAACTTGCAAGTCCCTATTAAAGTACACTATATGTAACCAGGGCCTGCAAATTAAATGCTATTAGTGGGCACGCAGCACAGATTGTGTCACTCACTCTTTAGCCCTTGAAACCTGGCTCAGGCCGACCACTGCAGAGCTTGTGTGTGTCGTTTTAAATTGCCATTTCGACCTAACAAGATAACCTACTTGCCAGGCCCAAACCTTCCCTTTTATTACATATAAATCACCCCTGAATTAGGTTCTAAGTAGCCCTGTGGGTAAGAGGCCATGTATTTAAAATGTAGGACAGGTACTTGTGAGTTCTAAATGTCCTGACAGTAAAAAACTGCTAAATTAGTTTTTCACTACTGCAAGGCCTATCTCTCCCATAGGTTGACACTGGGATTGCCATAAAACATACTTTTAAGTGTAATTTCCAATTGGGAAAAGATTGCTATTTGGAGTTTAGTGTCTTTGGACTCACAATTTAAAACATGATTCATGGTAAAGTCAGATTTTAAATTGTAAGTCTGAAAATGCCACTTTTAGAAAGTTGTATAGAAAAAATGTGAAATACAGCTGGAGTGCACTCAATAAATCTGATTATACCAATTAACTCTCTGTAACAGCAATAAACAAACTTAACAAATAGTGTTCTGTGCACCGGATGAGGGGCCCAACAAGCCACCTAATTTAAAATGAAAAGGAGATAACACAGATGAATATCTGCTATTCACCAGTGCACTAAATACATTTCATTCAATAGTGTGCACAACATAATCACACACTAATAAAAAATGTATGGATTTAGTCCATAAAACAACGGTAATCAATCAATCTTCAATGAGTCTGAAACTTCGAAGCATAATGTTGATCAAAAATGTGCGTTTATTCTTGATAGTAGCAGATGTCAAGTAGTTCAAACAAAGGCAAATGATACAGCTTCCAATCAGCGTAAAACCAAAACTTCAAATATCCCAATGCATTTCGGGCTTTATGGGAATAGCCCTTCTTCAGGGGAATCTGCAAAGTATCAGTGAACTATATTATTGAAAATCTACAATCAATAGTAATGGACATAGTTGCTCAGAAGCTACTGGAAAAGAACTCATGAGTTGGATAAAAAATACTGCCTGATCCACAAAGTGAAAATTTAACCAAAGTGCGGTGCACTGAAGTGCAAAACACGCACCGAAGTGAACAGAAAAAGGCAAGTGAGCGAGCAAAACTGTGAAAAGAGGCATTGTGAGCGACCATCTAAAACTGGTGTACACAGGTGTGCCAAGCAAAAAGAACACGTGCCTGTAACTAAAAAGAAAAGAAAACTGATACCTCAAACGTATAAAACTCTCAAAGGTCTCCAAACCAACAGATCAATGGCATTCTGCAATGATCAATATACAAAAGTTACTGTGTGCATTAAGACCCTTAAAACAAAGAACAAAACGACATACAACCGCACCTCTTATCTACAGCAAAACATTTACATTTCACTAAAGCAGACATGGGTGGAGCATTAGTGGTAATGTATAAAATACACTATGAGAGCAAGATTAGTCAGATGCTAGAAGACTCTTCTACTTATATACGACTGGTTGAGGATCCCACTAATGATTTCGCAGTGGCATTGGAATCTATTCTTTCTCATGCCGTTGATATGAAATGGATTAGTTTGAAAACCAAAGCATACTTATTCACCTGCTTTCCCCGAAGACCGGGGTAATACTTGCTTCCTAAGATTCATAAAAACTTGTTGGACCCTCCGTTGAGACCAATTGTCTCTGGTTGTGGTTCCGTTCATAAGCCTTTGGGCCATTACCTTGATGTGTTTCTACAACCTATTGTCCAAAAGAGTCCATCTTATATACAAGACACTACCCACTTGTTAAACATTCTTCGTGACATCAATATTTCTGAGACAGGAGAAATTTGGCTGTGCACTATCAACGTTGTGTCCCTTAATACTTCTATTCCTCATCTTGAAGGCATTGAAGCCATTGAGTGGGCATTAATAAGAGAAGAGAACATAAGACTTTTCGGGCGGCGGCAGTGGATCGAGTAGGTTCATGGCGGTGAGCCGTTACGAGCGAATGGCCGTAGCGTGAAGAAAGCCTCCCCCGCTAAGCCTATGATGACAGCACCATAGTATCGTGCTATTTTGGGTCCCTGGAAATACTAGGGTTGCAGAAACCGAAAAATTCCAGTATTTTTTACAAAATAATTTTTCACATACTATATATCCACTGGTTGGACACGCCTTAGTGAGCGTGGACCACCAGGGATATTCACTTTTTTGGTCATGAAGAAAGCTGCATTAATTATTCCAGACAGCTGAAACATGTCGAACTAATTTCGAAGGGATATAAGTGGTCAAGAATATTACCACTACTAATATTCAACACACTGTTTTTAATAATATTAGCTGACCACCAAATAAAGTTGTTTTTGGTACAACTGATATTTTTTAACCTTCACTATCACTTGCACATAACACATACCTATAAAAACACAAAATCTTTTTCACAATAACCTGCTCCGCTGCAAATCAGGCGTTGAAGCACACTGGAGGGACATTCGGTTCCTCCAGTGGGAACCCCATGATGAAGCATGTCACCACTAGGGTGAGTGAGGGTTCTTCCTAACCAAATATGAGTTATTGTTCCCCCATTTTTTGTATGTGTTTCACTCTTTTCTCCATTTCCTGTTCCAATATTGCCTCGTCACTATTGTTGTGAGGTTGGTTTCTTTGGTGTCTCTGGCTTTATTTCTCTGACCACAGCACCGACAAGTCACTCTTTAGTTGTTTTTTGCATTTATTATTGGGGATATAGGAGTGACCTCTTGTTTATCCTCACTCTCTTGCTGTTGATATATAAGAGAACATAGGAGCCAACAAAGTGTTCCTTTTCGAAATTCTCAATTTTTGTTTGTTCCACAGTTATTTTCAGTGAAAAGATCTTTTTTTTCCAGGCCAATGGTACATCAATGGGCTTTTCAGGAGCCCCCAGCTATGCGAATATTTTTATGCTTAATTTTGAAACTGAGCACATTTTATTTGTTCCCAAATGGACATCTAAATTAGTCATTTATCATCATTTCATCAATGATATATTGATTATTTGGCATGGATCACGTCATGATCTTGAAACTCAGGTTCTTGAACTTATTAATATTAACCCACAAATTCAATTTACTCATCACATTGAGCCACAGTGCATTGCTTTTTTGGATGTCTTGCTCACTTTGTCTGGCACTACCATTGAGACGACTGTGTTTAAAAAACCCACAGTTCGCAAAATTGCCCTATTATATAAAAGCTTTCACCCATGGGCTCTAAAATGCCACCTCCCTTTTTCTCAGTTTTTGAGGATCAGGGGGATTACCTCAAACCCAGACAGAGTTATGCATTAAGACTATTCTTGACTTCAAAGATACGTTTTTAAACAGAGGCTATCCACAAAAGGTAGTTGATGAGGCAGCTTCAAGGTCACTTGTATTCAATCGTGATGATTTACTAAGGAAGAAACCCACGGCTGCTGGAGCAACCAGGGAAGTTTTTGTCTCCACTTATTCAGCTCAGTCTAAATTAGTGAAATCATGCATATTACAAAGATGGATTCTGCTTCAGACAGAGCCAGACTTTAAAGGTCTGTTTTCAGATTTGCCTTTATTTGCTTACAAAAGGTCTCGTAATCTCAAAGAAATTTTAAATAAATCCTCTGATCAAGTGCATGTCACATACAAAGTTATGTCTAAATGTATAAACTGCTCACACTGCAATAGTGTGATTATGGGTAGCATGTTGTCACACCCTCGATCGGGCAAAAAGATTGTTTTGAATTTCAATGCTAACTGCAAAAGCCACCATGTGATTTATTTCATTAAATGTCCATGTGACTTGTATTAGGTTGGGAAGACTGAAAGGGTTCTTTGAACCTGCATTACTGAACACAAAAACTGAATAAGGACAAAGACCATCAGTTCCCCGCTAGCCCAACATTGGTCAGCTTTAAGACATACTATTGCACAACTAAGATTCGGGGTCCTTGAGGTGATTGAGACCCGCTCAGATAGAGAAATTTCCAAAGTTCTATCTCAGCGTGAGACACGCTGGATTTTGTTTATGCAGACACTGTCCCCTTATGGGATGAATGACAAATTTGAATTGTCCTGTTTTCTATAAATGTGCTTCTTCTGTGTTGTGACTGTACACCTTCCCAACACCAAACCACAGAGACACCCGGTCCTCACCGCCATACCTAGGGAGACTAAAGATAGAACTGCCAGCAATCAGGAGCAATTCACCAATTGCTTACTAATCAACTGCAGATCGGCCTCACTACACACAACAGAACTAGCTGAAGCTATCCTCACTCATGATATTGACATTGCGTTCCTCACGGAGATCTGGCTGAATAAGATATCTCCTCCCTGCCTAGACATGCTGGTACCACCGGCTCCTCCCTCATTTCCAAAGACAGGATTGATCAACGAGGAGGAGGGGTTGCTATCATCCACAAGGATAGCTTGGGCATCTCGGAAACCACCTCTTTTGATTACAATTCATTTGAACGTCTATCCGCCGTCATCAAGACCAAAGATAATGATTCTTTACTGTGTCACCTGCTCTATCACCCCCCTGACAGAAACAACGATTTTGGAGAACAACTATCCGACCTGATAGCACAAGGCGCACTCAGCGATTCCAATAACTTAATTCTTGGTGATCTGAGTCTTCGATGGAACGAGACACACAATCCTCTAATCCAATTGTTATCCAGCCTCCTCTATGATAACAACCTTAAACAACACTGTACTGAGGAGACTCATTACGAAGGAGCCACATTGGATGCCATTATTTCACAAAAGAAATCAATCACGGTCAACCACATACTTCCCGTCGACTGGTCAGACCACCACATGATCTTATTTCATATCAATCACCCCATCATCTCTCTTCAACCCCCTCAAGACCCCCCCAAATGGATGAGAAACCTCTCCCAAGTACCCCTGGATATCCTGGAAGGTCAGTTAAGCTCACTTCTACCGGACAACAAAGTGCACCTCTCCACCAATGATCTCACTGACCGCTATAATTCCGAGCTAGTGTCCATACTCGACAAACTAGCGCCATTAAAGCTCAAAAGAAGCAGAGCTATCCCATCCAGAACGTTGTTCAACGCTGACCTCAACGCAGAAAGGAGAAACCTAAGAGCCAAAGAAAAAAAGTGGAGAAACAACCCAACCGCCATCCTTAGTGACCAACTGAAATTAGCCCGCAGGAAGTACAACAACCACATCAAAAACAAGAAATCCAGTTTCTTCCGCGAGGCACTGGACAAAGCCAAAAACAGACCGAAGGAGCTCTACAGCATCATCAGACAACAAACCTCCAAGCCACTTTCCTCATCTGTACAGGCGTCCAAAGAACTATGTGACAACTTCGCCCACTTCTTCAACGATAAGATCGCAAGAATCGAACTATCACTAGACATCAACAAATCACACCCCAAGAAGAGCAGCACGGCTTTACCTCAGGCCCTCTCTCCCGGCTCTTCTCTCACTCCTGGCTTAGCTTTCGCCCCGTTCTAGAAACAGAGATAATCTCGTTGATCTCGACCTCCAAACCATCAGCACATTTCTCAGACCCCATTCTTCCCTTACTATTTAAGAAAATGAAGCATGCTTTTACACCTGTATGAGGCAAAATTATAAACAGCTGCTTGAAAAATGGAGTGGTCCCTGATTGCCTAAAAATGGGGCAAGTCACCCCCCTGCTGTAAAAACCCGGTCTTGACTCAACAGACTTGAACAATTTCAGACCGATATCTAACCTCCCTTTGCTCTTTAAAACACTTGAACGCTGCGTACTTCTGCAACTGACACAGCACCTGGACAACACCAATCTCCTAGACCCCCTCCAGTCTGGCTTTAGACAAGGCTGCAGCACAGAAACCGCGATGCTGAACATCATAGATGATATCCATGGATCTCTTGATTCAGACAAATGTTGCCTCCTCATTCTCCTCGACCTTTCTGCAGCATTTGATACGGTGGACCACAAACTCCTCAACAAGGCTCTTCAAGAAAGACCTGGCCTCGGCGAGGTAGTTCTCAAGTGGTTCTCCTCATTTATACACAATCGCACGCAAATAATAAAAATTAAGAACTTCCCCTCCGAAACCCAGCAAGTCAACAAGGGTGTCCCCCAAAGATCAGTGCTCTCTCCTCAGCCTTTTAACATCTATATGGAACCGCTCTCCAAGCTACTCAGGAAAGCCAACATCCGCTTCCACCTCTACGTGGATGATACACAGATCTATCTGGAAACTTCCTCTCTCAATGACATCCAAAGACTAAATGATGTCCTGAAATATGTTCAAGAATGGCTGACAAACAAGCATTTGAAACTAAATCCAGACAAGACCGAGACACTCCTCATCTCGAACAAAGAAGACAACGCTCAAATCACCGAGTGGCTAAAGGCAATCGATGCGCTCAAAGGGAATCTTACTCTAGCAGACTCTGTTAAATCTCTTGGCGTCACCTTAGACTCTAAACTAACCATGATGAAACACATTAAGAACTCGGCTAAAAGTGCATTTATTATCCTCAGACTTCTGAATAAAATCAAACCCCACATTCCTAACCAGGATCTCAAACTGGCCACTCAATCTCTGGTACTGTCAAGACTGGACTATGGGAACGCAATGCTAACAGGTATTCCTAAATCGCTCTTGGCACCAATCAAAACAACATTACATGCGGCAGCCAGAATGATCACCAGCATCAAAAAATCTGATCACATCTCCCCGGCACTCAAAGAACTCAAATGGCTCCCAGTAGAAATGCAAAGTAACTTCAGAATGGCCTGCCCAACCTACAAAGCCCTCCATACCGGCAAACCCGA
Organism: Lissotriton vulgaris; assembly: GCF_964263255.1. Classification (NCBI taxonomy): domain Eukaryota; kingdom Metazoa; phylum Chordata; class Amphibia; order Caudata; family Salamandridae; genus Lissotriton; species Lissotriton vulgaris. The sequence continues at coordinate 1,578,004,218 of NC_141689.1, forward strand.
ATACTTGACAAAAAAACTCAAAAAAGCAGGCCAAGCCAGGAATCTGAAAAGCTCTAACTCCTTCCTGCTCATCCTACCTAAAACCAGAAAGAAAAGAACAGCGGACTACTCTTTCACAGGAAACGCCCCCAAAATCTGGAACTCCATCCCCCCGCACATCAGAACCATACCGTCCTTTGTGGAATTCAAAAGTCAACTCAAATCCTTGTTCCTTATCCGTTCCCTTGGTTGTGGATAACTCGGATCAGATAGCAACCCCTGAACTATGCGACTATACCGAATCCTGTAACCAAAGAAGTTCTGCGGAAACAAATATGCTCCGTTCACTCTGACACTCTTTGATTGCTAATACCTTTCATATGTCATGTTTCTGTTGATTGTATGCCATTCTCTTACTGTAAAGCGCTCTGTTACCTTCGGGTCTTGATAGCGCTATAGAAAACTTCCTAAATAAATAAATAAAAATATATACATCTACTCCCTCTTTTCATTATTCATGTATGGGTCTTGACCTCCAGCCTGTTTGCCCTTGTTTATTGTTTTCTTATTGGTTTATTCATATATTTGCTCTGTTTTGTTATGTTCTGTATTTTTGAATTTTCTTTGACTGATGACCATTATTATTTCATTAGGCATTTTGTATGTATGTTTTATTGTAATCATTAATCTTTGTTTTTTGTCATTTTGATGCATTGTCTCCCTATTGGTTTACTTCATATTTTTATTGTTTAGCATTCATGTAACTTCATCGTTAGTTTACTGCTATTATTTCACTCAGTTTTGTTTCATTTTTTTCCACTGTTGACTGCCATCATTTCACTAGGTTTTTATTATTTTTTTTCTGCATGTTTGGTGTCATTCCCTTTCACATTTTTCACCTTTTTATTTGTTTTTTGCTTGCATTTCATTCATCATGCGCTGGTATTGATTCATTTTGCGTTCGTTAGCGTCGCCATTTTGCCCATTACACTGGCTTATTGCCGTTTTACACTGAGGCTTTGCAGTCCCATTTCTATCTCCGTCTTTTTATTACGCGTTTATATTGAGCAGACGCGCGGGCCCGCTGTTTGAGCTGGCGTCTTTCATCCCGTCTCGGATTCCTGATCAACTGACTCCTTTGAGCATTTCCAGTTAGTTGGTGAATCACCCAGTTTCTGTTGTCTGTTGTATAATATCAATTTTTAGTGCTGAGTCATTCAGACTCACCAGTATTATTTTACAGATGCCGGTCAACGTTCTTCTCTCGCTCTCGGTTCCAGTTTTGTTGTAGGTAAGAGGTTGTATGTCGTTTTGTTCTTTGTTTTAAGCGTCTTAATGCACACAGAAACTTTTGTATATTGATCATTACAGAATGCCATTGATCCGTTGGTTTGAACACCTTTGAGAGTTTTTATACGTTTGAGGTATCAGTTTTCTTTTCTTTTTAGTTACTTGCACGTGTTCTTTTTGCTTGGCACACCTGTGTACAGCAGTTTTAGATTGTCGCTCACAATGCCACTTTTCACCGTTTCGCTCGCTCACTTGCCTTTTTCTGTTCACTTTGTTGCGTGTTTTGCACTTCAGTGCACCACACTTTGGTTACATTTTCACTTTGTGGATCAGGCAGTATTTTTTTATACACCTCATGAGTTCTTTTCCAGTAGCTTCTGAGCAACTATGTCCATTACTATTGATTGTAGATTAAGCATGGGCGGAAAATCCGTTACGCTCGCGGATTTTGCGGATTTTCGGTAAATTCGCAATCCGCGAGATTTGCGAATTTCCCGCAAAATCCGCAAATCCGCGAGCAGCGGATTTTATGGCTTGCTCGCACTGTTCGCGTGAGTTCACGGCTTCCCAGTTCAACTTCGCGCCCCGCGAATAAGCGCTAAATTGCAGAAATACGATCTTAGCAAAACTGAAACTACTTACCAGGTTCAAAAGTTCAAGCTCATCATTAGTAGCCATTTCCTGTAGTGCTTCCTGAGGGGCCCCTCCAGAGTTCAGTTGCCTACTTGCAACTATTATGTGACCCTGCTCTGACCCTCAGAATAGTTACACAAAGGTCCTGAATTACAGCTAAGGCAGACAAGCAGGAGCCAGGCTGGAAGTTCAAATCCAGTGACACATTAATCAGCCCCTAATTCATTATTGTCAGTTGGGGCAGGGCAGGTGTTGTAACTAATTTTGCAACAATGAAAGCACTTAGCAAGTGCAAAAGATCACTAATCAGGTAGCACTAAGGAAGCAGGTGCCAGCTAAAAAAATATTCTGTGACACATTAATCAGCCCCAAATTAATTCAGGTCACTTGAGGCAGGGAAGGTGTGCTTTGCTTTGCCACAATAATGTACACTGGACAACCAGAGGGTGCTGTGATGAAACAGAGGGTGGCATGGGTGGGCCAGAGGGTGGCATGAGTAGTCAGAGAATGGCAGTGGTGACAGAGAGTGGCAGTGATGAAGAAGAGTGTCCCAAACAGGCTGGACATGTAGAAACAACAAGTTCGCAAAACTTGCGACCCGACAGGTAAGTTCGTGTTTGCGAAATTGTACAAAACCCTCGCGAACTGGCAGAAACCCGCGCGAACACAAAAAAAAAAATCCGCAAATTCGCGAGAATTCGCGGATTTTGCGGATTGCGAGTTCGCAAATCCGCAAAATTCGCGAATGCGAGATTCGCAAAATTCGCCCATGCTTATTGTAGATTTTCAATAATGTAGTTCACTGATACTTTGCAGATTCCCCTGAAGAAGGGCTTTTCCCATAAAGCCCGAAATGCATTTGGATATTTGAAGTTTTGGTTTTACGCTGATTGGAAGCTGCATCATTTGCCTTTGTTTGAACTACTTGACATCTGCTACTATCAAGAAAAAACGCAGATTTTTGATCAACATTATGCTTCGAAGTTTCAGACTCGTTGAAGATTGATTGATTACCGTTGTTTTATGGACTTAGTGCACTGGTGAATCACAGATATTCATCTGTGTTATCTCCTTTTCACTGTTAGAAAGTTGGCATTTTCTTACCTTAACCATTCTGTGCCTCTGCCTACCTCCGGATATACGTCTGGGTTGGGTGGCAGCTGTACTTTATGCATTCCTTCTAGACAGTGAAATACAGGGAACTAGGATGTGACATCTGCATCCTGATGGTATGTTACCAGGCTAATGAGCTTCCTGCGGTAGATTGAAAGATAGGAGATGAAACTTGCAAATAAATAGGGCTGTGCCTATCTCCACACAAAGAGCTACATACCCTCCTGTAGTGAGTCTGGAGCCAGGGCAAACAAGATCTTGTGATCTTTAAAGGCCTCTGTGATGTCTCTCCCACTTCAAAGGCGCATTTAAGTATAAGTACTGGACCCCTGATACCACCAAATCATAACTTTACTGGAACCAAGTACATTCTGTATGGAAAAAGAGCTGCTGTGCTGTAGGAGGGACTGTCACTTTGCTATGTACATTGCTATGTTGACCTGCTGCCTGCCTATTGCTTAACTGTAAGGGGGACTGCCACTTTGATACCTGCTCTGCTGTGTTGGCTTGCTGCCTCCTGCTTCTTGCCTGGGAGTGAGAAGGACTGGACTTGTTCTCTACATCCTTGAACCCAAGTTTTTCCAAGGGCCCTGTTCTCTGAAGAATCAGGGTCACAAAATATTTCTTGCTACTCTGCTGATGCTGTTGGACTCTGCCATCTGTGAGTCCTACCCTTGCCTCTGGTGTCCCCTCCAGTCCTGAGCCTCAAAAGTGGGTTGTGCAGCGGTTTTCTGCAAAAATAAATGCCGTGACCCCTTTGAGCTGATCAGAACATATGCGGTGCTCTCTAATGCTGGCGCAGTACTGATTCAACGACAATGCGGTTCTGGACTGCGAGGTTTGATGACAACGCAGCGCTGATCTAGAAACATCGCTGCAAGGCACAACTTCAATGCAGCACAACCCATCAACATTGAGGCTCGACTCCGACGCATCAACCCAACTGCGTGAATCAGAACCGATGCATGGAGTCTACGAAGTCGACACTTGCTCCATACAAAAGTAATTTTTCAGGGGGCCCTGCAGTCAGCCCGCCTCCATCGTGTTTGGCCTGAACAGTGGATTTACCCCAGTATAGTGCGACCTCAAATATCCTTTTAGAGCTATTGACTTCTAAGCACTGTTTTGGGATTTAATCTTTAAAAATTCATATCTCAACTTCTATTGATTGGATCTTTGTTGTTTTGGTCTTGTTTTACTCAAATAAATATTTTCTATTCTGCTAAACTGACATGGAGTCTTTTTGTGGTGTTTTCACTGTATTACTGTAATTAAAATCTGCTTAAATACATTACACATGGCCTCTTAAGTTAAGCCTGACTGCTCTGTGCCAAGCTATGAGAGGGTGAGCACAGGCTAATTAAGGTTGTGTATCTGACTTACCCTGACTAGGATTGTGGCTCCTGAATGGAAATGGTGTATACTCTGCCAACCAGAAATCTCAATTTTTAACAGAACATATCTGTGGAGTTAATTATAGTAAACCTATACTTACCTATATGCACTTACCTTCTTGATATTTTCGTCCTCTATATTTTTCCACAATATTCTAGTAGCATGATAGGAGTCGATATTAAGGTGGAATTCAACATATTCCTCGGCCATACCACCCAACACGGTGTAAGTATGGAAACCTGCTGATCACGGCATATCTATGAATCATGTAGTGCAAAGAGTGAAACATTGAGTGCTGGCTTTAAGAATCCCCTCCTCAGGATTTCTTATAATTATTGATTATCTATTTTTATCACTCCCCAAGATATAACTATTTTTTAGCATTTCACATTTGTTTTATGAGACCAATGCACCCCCAGTCAGTGTCGGAATTGACCCAGCATGGTGTTTGTATTAGGCTGTGGCACATAAAACTGGAGACCCTTACCATGTGATGTGAAGGTGTGCCATCGCAGCATATCTCTTTACAAAAGTGGGGCTTTCTGCTATTAGGGTGGCTATTCACTAATTCCACCAAATATAGGGATTCTGCTCATCTGTGGAGTAGCATTCACGGACCACCACATGCAATAGCCTCTTCTGAATGTCTATCAGTTCTGTATTTGTGAAAATCTAATATATAATCTCTGCAATTCAGGTCCACTTCAGTCACTTGTCTGCAGTACACATCTAACTAGAGCAGTGAAGGTAGAATCATTAAGACAGAAGTGGTTCTGCTGTTCCAATGGGGTCATTTGCTACAGAGCGAGTGCCACCATCAGATTTCTTTAGTGACATGTACATGGTCAATGATGATTTCTGAATGCCACTTCTATTATGCATAATCTATAAACACTTAAATAGTGAACAGGAGTATCTAGACTGCTTGCAAAGCTCTATGTACATTAGAATTAGGTTACATGTTTGTGTATTGATCTGCGCTGTGTTTACGTATTCATCCACACGTAGTGAAGCTTTTTCTAGGGTTACTATTTGTATTGTGTACCAGGGCCAAGCTTTATCAATGATATTGTTAGCATCGGAAATATTTCTTGCTGTTAATATGTGGTGTGAACTTGGAGGAGCTGAAATTCCCATTTGTAGAAACTGTCTTTTTGTACTCCCCTCTTTTTCATTCCACAGAGAGAATGAAAGCACCGTGTGATATTGAGAGAGGAGGAGTGTTAAGATGTCCCTTGTCAGATCAGGACATTTCATCCAATTCACTTTATTCCCCGCAAAAGACAGGACAGCACTGTTAGAACTGGCTATTTCTGGTAGGCTAAGGCTGACGCCAAAGCCAGGCAGAAACCACCATTCTAGTCAGGGCAAGGAAGTCACACGCCAAGATAACCTCTGCTCACCCCCTTGGTAGCTTGGCACAAGCAGTAAGGCTAAACTCGGAGGCAATGTGTAAAGCATTTGCGCCAGCGCACAACAGCAACAACATACTAGGCACACCACAAAAGAGACTCCACACAAGGTTATTATGAAAATAACTTTTGTATTGTAAAAACACATCAGATAAAATCACACATACACATTGTGCCAACTGGCACGGGCAATATTCACAGGGATCATGTACACAAGACAGGGCCACAAGGGCCACTGTCATATTCAGATATAGCACTTCTAGATAAAATGTAGAATATCAAGTAATAATCAAAGATAACAACCAGTAACCACTGGTAACAGGAACCAGGACCTTACTAGGACCACCTGTACTAAGAAAGAAGAACCACCTAAGTATCACACAGCATTAGGGGTCTAAGAAAGAATACATTACTCATGATGCAATAAACCTACATTCAGAGGAGTAATAAAGAAGAACACATGATGACTAAACATTCAGAGGTGTTAAGAATAGAGCACATGATGCAATAAAATACATTCAGGGGTGCAGCGCAAGAAGACACATGATGACTAAACATTCAGAGGTGCAGCGCATGGAAAGAAAGACACATGATGCAGTAACACATTCAGAGGTGCATAATAAATCAATAGCGCAAAAACTCACATTAGCAATAACTATTAAAAAGCATAGAAATCACATTGCGCCAACACTACATAAGCCACTACCTGTGGCAGTCCCTAGGCCAACTGGCCTTGTGGGGCAAGGATGCCCTGGGTCCAATGTCAGGGCGCGCTGCCATGCAGCGCCAGTCCAAAAGTACAAAAAGCCTAAACGTGGCAGCTGCCCACAAAGTGCTGGGCAACTGGGATCAGAAAGCTGTGGCAGGGCTCTCAGTAGCCCCTAGAACAATTCTGCGCCACCTGAGCCACACAGGCTCTAAAACCAACACTGCGCACGTTGGAGCCACACAGGCTCTGGCCAACACTGGTCAAACATTGGAGCCCTCAGGCTCTGCAGACAATGCCCCCTCAAGCCTTCTCGTGGCCCTGGACAACGTTGGGGTGACCCGCTGCCAACCAGGGCCGCCCTGACTCTCTTCACGGTGGAGTCCCCTACGGGGGACTCTAACTTCTCAAAATGCCCCCAGAGCCTCTCAGGGCTCTAACTACGAAAAATGGGGTGGGGAGCCTCTCCGGGCTCCGTGCACGTTGGGGAGACCCACTGCCAACCGGGGCCGCCCATGAAGCCTTCATGGCTTCCTACTTGCACTAGGCGCGAGCTCGCGCTTCGGGAGGAGCGGACACCGACAACGTGTCCCGGCGCCCCTCCTCTCTTCTCTGCCTCACTCTGCCCGGCCCCCAGCCCAGACTCACCGGCGGGCTCCTCCGGGCGGCCGCTCTTCTTCACTCGCGGTGGGGCAGACACCGACAATGTGCCTCGCGCCCCCGCCGCAAGTCTCCGCCTCTCTCCTCAAATGCCGCCGGGCTCCCTCAGCTCATGGGAGCCCGGCCAACCCGCCGCCATGCAGCGCCATCCTCTCTCCTCTCCCCGGGCCCGGCGGTGATCACGGCCATCTTCAAAACACGCCCGGGAGCCAGCCAATGACAGCGCGGCTCCCGGGACCAGCCCCTGGGAGATGCTGAGCCGTCAGCCAATCAGGGCGCGGCCTCGGCGATGACGGCGCGGCCTCGGCGATGACGTCGCGGCACTGGGCCAATCCCAGCGCGGCGTTACTGGAGGGGCTCGTCTCGCTGGGCCAATAGGAGCGCGGCGGCTTCGATCTTCGCTACCGCAGCTCCTGGTCCTCTTCCTGGCCCCGGGCAGCGGCAATCACGGCGTGGGCAGCCAAGGTTAGATAAAATTAACAATAAGCGAGGTGGACACTCGCCAGGGCGGCCAAAGCTCTCCTCAGCGCTATCATCCAAATAAAGCGCTCTACAGCGCTAGAAAACAGGCAGAGCGCTCCCAGGCGCTCAGGGGGAAGCACAGCGCTTCCAGGCGCTAGAAATCCAACACAAGCGCCCTCCACAGGAAAATGCAGCTTCTCCATGCTGCAAAGATCCCAGAAATTCCCAGGGGTAAAGCAAAGTCCCCCCCATCAGCCCAGCAAGGCAGAGGGGTCCCCCAGGAGTCCAGGAAAGTCCATCAGAGGTCCAGGAGCTGGGCAGGGCCCAGGGATTCCCCTGAGCCCCAGCAGCAGCATGCCCCTGGCAGATTCAAGTCAGAAACAAGAACATTTTGGAAGGGGACACAGCCCCTTCTTATACACAGAAAAGCATTTGAAGTCCTTTGAAGTCCTTTGAAGCAGGCAGTGTGAGAACCAGCTAGACTGGTTTAGAGGGAAGTCCCCTTCAGTATCAGGGACAGAGGTGTCAGTCGCCCAGCGGGAGGTGGAGCCAGCTTTGTAGTTACACAGGAACAGCCCTTCACTATCAGGTGCCATCTCCTCCCACTTCCCTGGCAGCAGATGCTGCCTTTCATCCATGGGCTGACTTCAGACAACCTCCTGTGCTCTCTAGCCCCTGTCATCCTCAAACCAGACAGTCAATCCACAAGCAGGCCCAGGCACTCTGGGCCAGGCTCACCAACCAATCACACGCTAGCACCAACTTACACAAATATTCCAACTTCCAAAAGTAGTACTTCTAGACTAGACACAGTCATGCCGCATACATCATTTTTCAGCATTCACTCTCACGAGTTGATACATACCAAACTCGCCCCTGCACTCCCCACACATCAGGAACTATCATGGGCATACATATTCCCCATTCATTCCTATGGGAGGGCAGGTCACTCACCACACATACAGAGAGCTCAAGCACTTTACACTGTACCACAGTGAAAAAGTGCGCAGAGGCCTAAAATCACCAACACCAGGTTCCATAAACAGACTAGGAAAAAGCAAAAAGTCTAGGGGTGAACCTGCCCAACGGGCCGGGTCCAACAAGCACCAATGCACGTCCTGCCGGGCTAGTTTCAACTGTAAATCTGGTCGACAGAATCCAGTGACAAAATACAGAACACTAGGCCAGGAAACGTCTGATGGGGCACTTTTCATACACAAACGACACAGCAAGAATACATAACTTTGATAACACACTATACCAGTGAGCACAAAAAATACAATGCGCTTTCTGGTGCCAGAGTTTGAGAGATGGCGTAAGGATGCGCCAGATGAGTTGAGACACAGGGTGGATAACCACCTGGCTTCACCCACACTGCCGGTGCCAGGCTGGATCATTAGAATACCGAGTTCTGGTGCTACAAAGAGAGACATAGAATGGGTATGTCTCTGCTATAACCCAATGTGCTAGAGTACCGTAGTCAGAAGACACATAAAGGATATTTCTCTGGATAAGTGACTGTTCTAGAACCGCATAGCACAGAGAGGGTGAAGTTCTGTAACAGATTAAATGTGTAGTGCCACATGGCTAAGGACACAGAAACCACAGGCACCTGCCATAACAAGATATACAGTATTTCAATAGCGCAAACATAGCCAGAAGGCAACAGAGCGCTGTACACGATTGAATACTTGGACTAACTGAAGGGCTAACTGGCATATGTAGATACCTGCAGAAAGGGTGAGCGTTATGAGTTAGGGGAAGAGGTACCTCCTGGCACAGAAATAGGATGGCGGTGCACTTAGACTCATTAGTTTGCCTCCCTGATGGTCTGGTGCTTAGTTTCCATGCTTTTCCCTTCCCAGAGGGGGTTATTATTCTATCTGCACGGAGCATGGGTGGAGTAGATAGCCCCTGCCTCAAAAGTTAGCCTTGTCCCTTTCCCTACAAAGTGCAGTTTTTCCCCTTTATTACCCAGGATTCCAAATTGTGGAGGCTGTAGGGAGATTACGGGGGCTTATCAGCAAGGCTAGGCGAAAAAAATTATCGCCGCTTTAGGGTCCGTTTTCGGACGAAAAGTGGCGATTATTTGCTAACGCGTGAAACCATGCCTTAGCGCCTGTTTACTGAACGCCCAGCTTTGCATCTCTAATGAGATGCAAAGTGAGTGTTCCGTCTGACATTTCTCCAATTATCAAGGGAATCGCTAACAAGCATAGCGATCAGAGAAGTAGCGCTAACCATGGTTAGCGCTGCTTTCCTTACGCCTGCTTCAGTTCTGACTTATCCATGTAATCCAATGGAAGGTGGTGGCTTAGATCACCCTGCACTATCAGCAAGGCATCACCGGTCACAGTGCGATTATCGCTGGATTTCCAGCGATAATCACACTGCTTTCCAGCTAACGCTTGCATTTCTATCGCTTTGGAGATAAGCGATGCTGATAGAAAGCAGCGATAGCCTGCGATAATTATCCTTGTGCTAAAAGCGCTGAGTGATAATTATCGCCGGCCCTTCAAGATATGCCCCACAGTTCTTTGTTTCCTACTCAGTATACCCAGACACAGATAGCCCAGCTCAGCTGCCTTTACTATCGTAAATATTTTGACAGATGTTCTCTCCAAGATTAACTCATGCACGTCCCTTAACCTAATAAAAGCAGCATCTCTGTATCACTTCTCGGTTTATGTAATAAAAGGTTTAACAGGCCCCGCAGTCGGCTGCCTGGATGTGCCCTGGTTCATTATTAACGAGGCAGCGCTTTTTATTAGGACTCCTTATTTCAACAATGTCTGGCCTTCCTAGAGCACCTAAATGGAGCTTTATGATCTCTGCCTTGTGATTTCTCTTCAGTTTGGAGATTGAAATCACATTCATTAGGAACATGGGGGCCCCACTCGCAGGGGGCATTAAAGAGCTTGCCTCAGAGGTCATTGGTGAATTTGTCAGAGGCACCCCTCATTCTCCGTGCATTTGTTTATCTTTTTCAAGGAGGCACTACATGGTTTATTTGTTAGGTACAACCACGTGAGTGCTGAAAAAAGCAAACATAGTCTGTGGTTGCTGATTATTATGTATATGATACTCAATGATATACTTACACAATGTGAAGTTTAGTTTAGTTTATTAATTACTTCTTATTCGAACAACATGCCTGGAGCAAATCTACCTTCTAGGCACTGATTATGCAATCAAAACATAAGAGACACAATAACATGAAGTTGTCTAACAATAACAATTTAAAACTAGCATCTCTTGCACAGTGAAAATAAGAAAAGACATTGACAAAATATTTCTGATTAAGGCAGTCGCTTTTGAAAGTTTCTAAATCGAAGGAAGCAATACCCGCAAGTGATTCCATAAGGTTGAATTGGAACCATACACAGCTAGGCGTTTACTATTGCGCTTGGAGGAGCAACAATTTGGAACAATCAGTTTGGGATAAGCTAGAAAGCTCATCAGCCTTTGTCGTTTAGCAAACAAAAATATTTTGATTATCAGGCACTATTCCATGTAAATCCTTCCAAGCAATACAAACTACTCTCACCCTTACCTCAGTCATCACACATTTCCAATCTAGGGGCCATATGTATGAACATATTTTCCCATACACACAGAATCGGTAAAAGTCTTTGATACATCTGGCCAAGGTATCTTAGTGAATTGAAAATATCTTCATACTTCATTAGGCCATGCATAATCCTAATAAGTCTATTTTAGGCATCTTGTAATTTAGCAGTTAAAGACTGTGAAACATTAAGAGAGTATGCCATTCAGTAGATGACCCTATAAAATGAAATGGCTTGAAACAAAGGGATCCTATGCTTAGTTCCTAATTAAAAGCAGATATTTGACAGCTTGAGCAGCTGGAAATGAAACACCTTAACACCTCACAGAATCTGCGAGGTAGAAGATAACTCAAAGTTAGGAATCATCCACAATTCTGAACTGTTGAGCCCGCCTTGGAGAAAAATTATTCAATAACATTATTGAGTTTTTCAAATCAGTCTGCAAAAACACTGAGTCTAGAAATCCAGACTATTCACTACCACTATATTTTGAGGGTACATATATATAAATATGCATAGATTACTCTTACCTTTACATCTTCTTACCGTGAAAATATATACATGTGTTTGTTGTCATGGTAATTAGATGTAAAGTCAATAATAGTAAGTCTGTATTTATCTTGATATATTAACCATGATGTTATATTGCTAGTTATTAATCTGGATTATATTTTTGTAAATCAAGGTGAAAAACTAGGTAATCTGACATCCATCCATCTTCCAGGTTCAGCAAAATCTTGGTATATTCAGCATACAGCTGACACTTCAGACACTGAACCACAACAGTTCCTTCCAAACTCCCCATACAGCCATCAAATAGGAGTGGAGACAGTCCTGAACGCTGAGGGACTCCACACATCCAGGAGAGATGTTTTAAAACATATTAGTCTAAGTAGATTTGTTTTTGACAAATTGCTAATTACATGTTATTCAAGTGACAGCCCTACCTCTCACTCCCAAAACATGCTCCAGCCAAATATGGAGAAGTCCACGGACCAAAGTGTCAAGTGCTGCCAAGGGGTCCAACAGATTGAAAGCAGCTCCCTGTCCCTTATCAGCCGTACATGAAATTCCTGAACTGCAATCTCTGTGCATCCCAGGGGCCCAAATCCTCATTGGTAATCCAAAAACAGAAACTTTATTTCTTAGAATTCCTGCAGCTAGATAGTAACAATCAACTCCATGATCATGGATATAAATGGTAAAAGAGAGGTCAATCTGCAATGTAGTATTATAGCCACTGCTGAGGGGTATACCGGCTATGAAGGACTGTGAACTTGAGCTATAGGTCCAAGCTGTAGGCAACTGCTTATAGAGATGGAGAGAGTCTTAAACAACCAGTATTGACCTAGGTAGAAGGACTACAATGCTATTAGAACATTCCTCCCAGCAACAGTACCATTTTCTAAATTAAAAAGAGAGAGATAGAAAGACAAACCTTTGAGTGCTAGAGCAGATGGCCTATCCCAGCCGTTATTGGCCCTCAGTCGCTCCATTTTTTTCTGCAGAAATCTCAACATTCCAATGTTCTAATCGACAGGAAGCTTTGGATCTAGACCCAGATCCTTCAAGAGAGTATCACTATGACCTTTTTCAAATCATCTGGATGAATACATTCTTGAAGAGAAGACTTTAATGAAAGAGATTTAACCTCACCTAACAGGCTAATAATTGATTTGGCGAGGGTTGTCTGGTATGCTATTATTTATTAGTAGAGTAATACAATTCTAAATTATCGAACCACCGATAGTGTGGCAGCGAGTTAAGGACCAGCTGCTGTGACCCGTATGTGCCCTTTAGGTTGCCTTCTCGGATCCTGTGAGGGCCCACTGACCTTTTTTGCCTTCCTTGCTTGATCCATTAAATATCAATCAGTTGGCGGTGGCCTGTGCATTAAAAATCAAAGCAAAACACCCAAAAAAGGTATGGGAGTTTTAAAATATGTTATTACTTATTTTTTTAGAGTTCTATATAGCACAAACGACACCAGAGACATCGGGTATCAGAGCGCTTTACACGAGCACCAGTTTCGTTACATGAGGACACATTCATTTTTGTTAGGCACAGGGAGATTAAGTGATTTGCCCAGAATCACAGGATGTTGAGCGTCATTGCCGAGACTCGAACCTGGTTCCCCAGTTTCTAGGTCGACCGCTCTAGCCGTAAAGCTACATCCTCTCCCCTTCTTTCATCCTAAGAACCTATTTAATGTGTGTACTCTCCTATTCAAATGCTACCACCCATGTAGCCAATAAAATAAATTTGTAATCAGGGAAATGACTTTAGACAGTTGGTGAGCCATGGATTAATTCTGATGGATTAGTGTTCCTGAGAAATTATGAAGTTGTGCTATATCAGCATTCTGAATCATGAGCATGACCGTGTATTTTTTCCTGTTCCATTGGAAACTGATGGAGGACTTTAAAACTGAGGATGACTAAATATGTATTCACTTATTATTAATGCCACTTTTTATATTTCCTTGTGCCCTGTGGTGTAGTGGCCTGTGGACCATGGATGGGGAGACCTGAGGTCTAATCCCAATCTGGCCTCACTGTGCAACCTTGCAACTCCCTCAAATGCTTGAGTTCGCCCTCTCCTGACCCCTCCTTGCAACCTTTCTCTCGGTTCTCCTCCTCTCCCTCCAAGTCCCCTCCCTACTTTTACATTTTTCCTCCTCAATGCCCGCGCCTTCTTTCATTCTACTGTGTTCTGCTTTTTCCCATCTCCCCTGCCTCATCTCCTCACCTCGTCTGCCAGTCAACCTTTTTCTTTTAATCTAAGCTAACATATTTAACTGCTGAGCCGGTTGTTCTCAAATCATCGCCTTTACCTAATGCAGGTTTAATAATGTTCTTTTTTTATTGGAGCTTTGTAAAGAGACACCTCATCTGTCAAGTTGTACTTTTTTACAGCGTGCTGACATCTTTCTTCGCAGAGTGGCGCTGAATAAAATGCAAAATAAATAAATCATGTGCAAATCGTTTTTGCCCGTTTCATCAAGTGTTTGTGAAGTGTAACAGAGCAAAGAAATATATGGATCCTATATTAAATCTCAACCCACACTACTGTATTATCTAAAACAAGAGACGAATATGTTAACATTAAGCACTTGAGTGCCAGAGGGTCGGTGCTTTCCTATGGCAGCAACTTTCTTCAGTGTTTGTACAGATTTTATACGATAATCGAAGGGACTCTTCCCTTTACATCTGTATCTGTTTCGCATGACGGATATATACATCAGTATGACAGTCAGTGGCCAAACAACTCGTTTTAATAACAAACCAGGTAACAAGCATAGGTGCATTCCCCTATCCTCGTGGCATTAGAAGGTCTCATTTGGATGCTATAGGCCGACACTTTGCAGCCAGGTGTTTTCAAGGTCATGCTGTTTTACATACATACACATGCGTGCACACACACATGCACATAGACACATGCAGGCAATCAGACACACACATCTCCTCAGTAGGTGTCTAAACCAATTTAGCTATCTCATTGGTAGTAGAAACTGTCTCTTTCAGGGTAAAGGTTGTCCGGGGAATGAGATTTTGATACCTTTTCTGATCACCTAGATACCTATCTCATTCATCCAATTTTGGATCGATTATTGACTGTCATTGAGAAAAAGGCAAACCCACATAAGGTTAAATCAACCCCATAGACTGACGCAACTCTGAAGAACCACTTACGACTGGTAAAGTTTAAAAGTTTAATATAAAATCAGAGTCAGTTGCAAATACAATCCTCTCAAGATAAGATTCAACAAGTATACAGGAACTAAAAGGAACATAAATTCCCTAAAGAATCTCAGTCTACAAAAGAATACAATCAAAACTAATTCCAAAATCAGTAAATTGAATAGCATAGACACAAATTGAATCTGATGCGTCATTTACAGAAAAAGAATAAACAAGTTAAATCTGTCCCTACTCTATGCTAGATGACATCCCTACTAGCAAGTCCTTTTACCTAAAAAGGTGTCAGCAGTTTGACTTCCAAAGAAGTTCAAACTCTCTCAATCTCTGATGGAAACCTATGTCGAGAAGCAGTACCCTTTCTGCCTACCCATCCGCTCTCTAAGGGTCCTCGGCCTACTGCTCTCTTCTGCTGCTTTCTTTCCCCGGGGTGCTGTTCCTAAATACAAAATCACAGTATGGGTGGAACGCCCCTTTAAGACGCCCACCACGTACACATTCACGTGATCCCGCTTCTGCGTTTTTTCCATAGCTTCATCTCTTCGCGTCGTCTGTTAAGTTGACCTTGCTTCTTAGGCGCCATCTTCATCTTCGTGCTGGTAACCTCATGACATTCCAGTTGACACTTTCAGTCCAAAGTCTATCACCTCAACAGAGCTCTATTCATTACAGTTGTGATTGTAACCTCTTTTGGTCCTGTGAACAGTCACTTCTAAACAAGACCCCAAATTCCAAGCGTCCCTTATCTCATTTAGGCCATAAACTCCGTCCAGCATTGTCACTTTAAATTTAACGAGACCTTTGACTCTTGGCTCGCACGTACAGATCAAAGCTATCCCCCTATTCCTGTGAGCCCACTAAATTACATGCAGCGGACTACACTCTTGCGAACCCTTGGTCCGTTAGGTTAAAATCACATATGAACACACTATTCAAAAATTCCTACAAACTCTTCTACGCGGTATGACTTTTAACACACATATATATATAATCGAATTAGAAAATCATTTGATTATAAGCGAATTCATGTTACATAAAATACAACGTTATACTCTCTTCTTATACAGTGCTATATGGTCTGCACATTTCTTCACTTTACATTTCGTCTTCTTTCTCCGTTTTATAATTACATACGTACATTCTCTGTTTAGCACGTTCTACTGTTCGTAAACATTTTCACACATTTCTAATTTAGCCCACTATGTACGGCTTTCCTAATTCTAATGCATCTAATGCACTCTCTAGAGTAAATACAGATACATTTCCTATTACTGAAGTTACATATGCTAACTTTACACTACAAGTGCTAACTTTTCATTATAGGCTTATAAATATGGTACGGATATACTTTTCATTCAAATTGCGCTCTCTCAGTTCCCCCCTTTGATGACCTCTAGGGGTCATCACTAACACCTCAATTTGAATGTTACGTTACACAGAACTAGTTACAAGGCTCCCTCTTTTTATCGTCTCAAGAGCTCTCAAACTTTTATACTGTTGATCTTGTAAAGCAGCTAATCTCTTTTCTTGCTCTCTCATGGACCTTTGCAACCGGTTTGTCCTATACCATTTGTACAGTCTCACTAAACCCCACAATATGATCATGCAAATCAATATTATTAAGACAGGTTTCAAGATGTACCAAACAACACTTTTACCAAGATTGGCAAACCAATCTCCAACTTTACCCATTCCATGACCTACTTTTTCCCAAACATTTACTTTTGTTAAATCTTCGATTTCTTGATGTATCTCAGTAATGTTCTGTATGACTTTCTCAAGTGGTTTTGAATTGTCTGGAATGTAAGTACAACATTCCTGGACCTTTAGAGCCTTGCAGACTCCGCCCTCTTTTGCTAGCAGAACATCTAAAGCAAGACGGTTCTGAAGAACCATTGCCCTAATCGACTGCATCTCTCCTTCTACTAGCATCAATGACCTTGCAGTACTTGCAGATAATCTATCCACAACTGTAGCTAGTCTCCTGATCTTAACATCGTTAAGTATTAAACCTAAAAGAGGAAACATTGCTCCAAATATGTCTCCAACTACCTCAGCATCTCCTACTTCTCTTTTCCCTCTTGTCGAAGCCTTTCCTTCTATGATCTCTAAATCCTTTGCATGATATATTTTGGGGAAGACAATTGCCAAATAACATGAACCATACCAATTGTCAGGCAATTTTACATAGGCATTTCTTCCACATACAAAATATACATTAGGAATCGCTTGCATCTCTTTCATGAAATCTTTCGTATAATACTCTAACCGAAAAGCATGTTCACAATTTACTTCACCTACAAATACATTCTCATAATATGTCTTGCTTCGAGTTAAACATAACTTTCCTTTCTGCGTTCTATCCAAAGCTATTGGACCATTACTACCTTTCCTTTTGTGTGCCTTTTCCTCTTCGGTCCAATCAGTTTTCCACTGTCCTGACATTTTTAGAATCTTCTGCCTCCTGTACCTGTCATCTACTTGTCCAATGAATTTCTTCTCAATCTCTGGCACTTTGCAAGTCAGATTATTTCTGCGTGCATATGAAGTATCTAATGTATCCCAAGGAAGAAAGAATTTTGCCAGTCTATCTTCCTTTTTGTAATAGTCCCACTTATTCATTTGTTTATAATTCAGGACTTCAGGCAGTACCGAATCATAATTTGAAAAGTAGTACTCGAACCCTTCTCGACCATAAAATATACTGAGCAATAAACTACATGTTATCCCATATGTCAGTGGGAGGTGATGATATCTGATGCCTTCATCTACAGAAGCCGGCAATTGCATGCAAACATAACAATCCTTGGCCTCCATGGCATCAATATACTCGTACAATAGCTTGGCATATGTGTTTGATTTAAAATTTCCCTGCGACTCGTCTATGTGTAACCTACGAGCTTCATCCGCCAGTAACGCCTTTTCACGGATTACATTGCTCTCCTCCTTCTTCCCAACAAGAGCAGGTTTCAAAGTTGTTACAGGCTTTACATCTGTTGTCTCCTTTACGCTTGTATGTCCTACTATGTATGATATGGTAACTACTGTGATAATGAGAAAAATTACTACTGCTATTAGTGTACCTATTATGCATTTGGCTTTTCGGTTTGGGTTGCCATTCTCCATGTTATCAAACAACGTAGCTCTTTCTTTTTCAAGGAAAAGTTTTCTTTTTCAAGTCTTTATCTGCTTTATTTGATTTCTCAGTCTGTAAAGCGCTCTTAATCAACAAAAAGTCTCTTTTTCACAACAATGACTTTTTATCTTCAGCAACAGACAACCCTAACCCTTCTCCGTCCTCTAAATGTAATCCCTAATTTTATTCTTCTTTCCACTCGGCGCTAGGTTATCTTCTTCTTTATAGCTTAATCACAAAAGTCTTTATGCATCTACAATAATTCTCGTACCTGCAGCTCTAATAACATATTCCAACAGTTCTAAACAAATGACTTTTTCTTCCTGTGCTGGTATTGGATGACCCAAAGTCGGAAACTCTAATCGATTCAGCACCAGGTCTTTGATCCGACTTAGGTAAAGGGGAATGGGAAGTGTGAAGGTCAGTAACCCCTCAGTCTCGATTCCAGGCGTCAACATCCATATCTCCACCGTCACAATTGGATCGAGATTGGTCACTTGCACTTCTCTCACTCTCCCAGATCTCTGTCCCCAAGACATCTGCTAGATAAGTCCACTCAGGGGTGGCATATCTTCTGCAGGGCACACATACCCTCCTGGATCTTCTCGGACTCTCAGAGCCTGAGTCCGTAGCTCCTTCGTCTAGATCTGAATCTTCAGAGATCGGGACAAGAGTTCTCTCTGGATCTGCTCTCAAGGTTGACCTTCTCCTTCTTTCCGGCCAACTAGCTTCTCCATTCCTTGTCCTCCTGCTCCTTGTTCTTGGACTCGTTTCTTGACCACTTACAGCTTGTTCGATGTCTGACTCGAACTCCCAGCTACTTTCCTCTTCTGAGGCGACTTCGGTCTCACTAGTGTCCTGACCGTCATCAGCCTGTTCCGACACAGGCTCAGCCTCTTCGATCACCTCTACAGCTTGACTTTCCCTCTCTGTGGCTTCTCCGCTTTCCGCTGGATTTTCATCCGAGAGAGGAGCTGTTTCTTCCAGAGGTGCTGGAACTCTTCGGGTGTGTGAGGCGTGTATCCAGTTGGGCAAGCCTCCACATTTTACTGCAGTGTTCGTAACTAGTATGACTTGAAATGGTCCACGCCAGCGCACGTCTAGACAGTTCTTCCTGACATGCTTCTTTACCAGGACCCATTCCCCTGGTCACAGGTCATGGCACAGGTCTTGAGCTGATGGAACCTCTGCAGCCTGGACCTGGAGGGACACAGAATGAATGGCATCAGATAGTCCCTTGCAGTAGTCCAAGATCAAATCGTCTGTGATGTTCAACAATGCTGCAGTCGGAACCGATGGCAGTCTCATAGCTCTCCCCATTAGCACCTCGTGTGGAGAGAGACCTGTTCTTCTATCTGGTGTGCTACGTATGCTCATTAGGACCAGTGGAAGTGCATCAGGCCAACTCAGGGGTGTCGATGAACAAACTTTGGCGAGTCTGGACATTATTGTGCTGTTGATTTGTTCTACGATCCCCGAAGCTTCTGGTCGATAACTACAATGGAGCTTCTGGTCTATACTCAAGGCTGAACATAGCATCTTCACTATTTCGCTGTTGAAATGTGTTCCTCTGTCCGATTCCAAAGAGGCTGGCACCCCAAACCTCGGTATCAACTCTCTAAGCAACAATTTTGCTACTGTAAGTGTATTGCACCTACGTGTAGGGTAAGCTTCAACCCATCTGGAAAATATACAGACAATCACTAAGACGTATCTGAGGCGATTGCACTTGGGCATTTCAATAAAATCCAGCTGCATTCTATTGAAAGGCCCCCCAGACCTCCCTATGTGACTCAATGTGACTGGTGTTCTTTTTCCTACGTTTAGTTGCTGACAGATCGCACAACGCTGACATACTGCTTCTGCCGCTACTCTAAACTTCGGATTGTACCACGTTTGTCTGAATACTCTCACCATAGCATCTCTACCTATGTGTGCTGGTCCATGCAACCTCCTTGCCATTGGACTAACAAGTTCGTTTGGTAAAACTGCTCTCCCATCTGCAGAAATCCAAAAATTCATCTCACTTTTGGTACAACCTGCTGTTTCCCATGCCTTTTTCTCAAAATCAGGCGCATTCTCCTGGACACACTTCAGTTCATCCCACGTGTCTACAGTGTCTAACAACATAGTCAAATCAGTTCTTTCTTGTATTCCCCTCACTTCTACCTCGGTGTGAGAATATCCCTGTTCCGCACAGTAACGTGCGACCTCATCTGCGTATCGATTACCTTGCGACACAAAATCTGTATTTTTTGTGTGCGCGGCACATTTGACAACCGCTATAGCTGCTGGACCTTGTAATGCTTCTAACAATAATCTCACGAATTCTCCATTCCTAATAGGAGAACCCGAGGAGGTCATGTAACCTCTTTGAGACCACAACTGTCCGTAGTCGTGAACTACCCCGAAACCATACTGGCTATCGGTGTAAATGGTGACTCGAATTTTGTTGCCTGCCAAACAGGCACGGGTCAAAGCAATGATTTCAGCTACCTGAGCGGAATGTACTCCTTCCAGGCAGGCGGCTTCCACTACTCCGGTAATTGTACAAACTGCATATGGTGCTCTCAGCTGACCGATATCGTCTCTTACGCATGAACCATCAACAAAGAAAATTTCATCGGGGTCAGTCAATGGCTCATCTACGATATCTGGTCTTGGTTTGGTGCATAGTTCAGTCACATCAAGGCAGTCATGATCTGTACAAATTTCATCATCAATATCATTTGGAAGTGGCATCAAAGTAGCAGGATTCAAGACAGAGCATCTTTTTAGGGTCACATTTTCAGCAGCCAATATGACTTGCTCGTAGCGTGTGAGCCTGCTATTCGTCAGATGCTGAGTCTTGGTCCTAGTCATTAACAATTCCACAGAATGCAGTACGTACACCACTAACTGGTGTCCCATCACCACATTTTCACACCTTTCAATGCTGACACCCGTTGCAGCAACGGATTTGAGACATCCGGGCAACGCTGCGGCTACTGGATCTAAGGTAGCCGAAAAATATGCAACTGGTCTACGGGCATTTCCGTGTATCTGGGCCAAAACTGCTAAAGCGCAACCTTCCCTTTCACAGCAGTAAAGCAAGAATGGTTTCTCGTAATCAGGCATTCCCAAAGCCGGGGCACGACACAAGTCCTCCCTCAGCTGCAAAAACGCCATCAAACAATCTTTGTCCCATGGTACCGGATCACTCACCCCCTTTTGCCTTCAGTGAAAAGTTGGCTATCCACTGCCGACAATAACCGACCATGCCTAGAAACATCCTAACTTCTCTTTGTGTTTTAGGCGCATTCATTTTCATGATCGCCTCTATTCTGTCTGGAGACACCTTCCGTTTTCCCTTTTCAATCCTGTGGCCCAAGTATTGCACTTCGGTCAAACAATACTGTAATTTACTTGGAGACACCTTGTGTCCGTTCTCGGCCAAGTGATTTAATAAGGTGATGGTGTCTGTTTTGCAAGCTTCCTCAGTTTCTGACGCCACAAGTAGGTCATCTATGTACTGGACCAGAACCGAGTTCGTGGGCAGTACTAGACTTTCAAGATTTTTCTTCAACAGCTGGTTAAAAATCGATGGGCTTTCTGTATACCCCTGGGGAATACGACACCATGTTAAAACGCGATTTTCCAGCTTAAAAGCGAACAGATACTGGCTCTCCTCATCTAACGGGATTGAAAAGAAAGCCTGGCACAAGTCTATCACTGTGAACCATTCAGCTTGGAACGGTATCTGAAACAATATCACTGATGGATTCGGTACCACTGGACAACATGAAACAACGATATTATTAATCTTTCGAAGGTCCTGCACTATTCTGTATTTCCCACTAGGCTTCTGCAAACCCATAATCGGGGAGTTACATGGACTTCCCACGATTTCCTTCAGTATTCCCTGTTTAATCATGGATTCGATCACAGGCTTTATTCCCGCAATCGTCTCCGGTGTCAACTTATATTGTGGTGTTCTTGGATACTCGACATTGGGCTTTACCATGATCTTTACCGGTTCTACCCCTTTGATCAGTCCTATTTCTTCTCCAGTAAAATCCCACACCTCAGCCGACACCATCTCCTTCAAGTCCTGTGGAAGCTCCTCCACCGTTAAGGTAGGCTATAGTTCCACGCATCCCTGCGAGTTTACAACCTTAAAGTCGGCATCATCGTCGTTAGTCTGCACTTCTACTCCTTCAGGTGTGCAATATATTGTGCAGTTTAGTTTACACAACAGATCTCTTCCTAGCAGACACACAGGGCTAGAATCACAAATCACAAACTGGTGTTCATCACTGTATTTCCCTATTTTCACCGACACTGGTTCTGTCAGAGGATTCGTCATTCTCCTATTTGCAACTCCTACCACCTGGATCGTTTCTCCCGACATTGGCAGACCTGGGACTACCGCCGATCTCAAAGTGGATCGAGTGGCCCCCGTATCCACCAAAAAGGTCGTAGGACATCCAGCCACTTCAGCTTCTACGTATGGTCCTCTCTGGTCTACCTCCAGGGCTGCTCCTAGAGTACAGTCTTCATCCCTATTCACTCGTTGTCCCGTAAGAGGATCAACGTAGTAGCATTCTTCTCCACCTACGAACAGTGGCAGTTGTCTATAGGTTTTTCCTCCATTTGCAATGCGAGGCGGTTGAGGGAACTGAGCTCGAGGAGTCTGAGTCCCCCCTTTGACAAACTTTCCCTTCGGGACCGCTGTTCCCTTTACCAGGCTGTTCTGAACCTCATCCTCCTCCTGTTCTAATTCCCCCGTCTCGACATTATAAGGACACTCGCGTCTCCAGTGTCCCACCTCGTTACACTGGTGGCACCTAGTCGTCTTTTTCAGTGTCGCGATATCTACCCTAGGTCTTGGTTTTTCCTCCTCATCTCTGCTTTGATTATTCTGTTTCTTCCCTAGGGTTCCTATTCCCTGTTGCCGCTGTCCACCCTTTCCAGCTGATTGCATCTGCACCAACATCAGCTTTTCCTTAAGCTTCTTTGCTTTCGTATCTATTTCATCGCTGCAATACCTCGCATACCTCAGGATCTCATCTAAAGGTTTGTTTTGCCAACAGATCAAATGCTGTTGAATCATTAAGCTTATGTCTGATCTCAATCCCAGGACGAACTTCGACACAAACTGTCCTATGTCCTTAGGATCCATCACGTCCAATCCACTGTACTGTTTGAATGCCTTCAGTAATCTCTCATAGTACTCGTGAACGGTCTCTTTAGGTTCCTGAGTTGTTCGATCTATCTTAACCCAGTCTATGTCCTGCAACGGCACCTTCTCTTTTAACCATGCCATTACTCTCTCGTACTTTTCCATGACTCTCTCTGATGGTCCATTCGTCCGGGCATCCCTCTCGGGTTCACAAATGGGCCATTCGACATTAAGCTTACATGCCGTCCACAAATCTCCGGGTACTACAATGTCAAACAGGGTGTTCAAGTCGACCCACAGCACTTTAGAGATCTTCACGAACCTTTCTACCTGTTTGTACCATTCTACGGGATTCTCCCTTAGCTTTGGGAAGGAATTGGTAAATGCCGCTAGATCCCCCCTACTCCAGGGCACATGCACGTAGTTTCCGTTCGCGATTTCTCGCAAAGGGAAAGCTTCCATTCGCATTAGCCCTCCCTCCGGGGACCCCGCAAGTATACTCCTTCTGACGGTTCCCCTCTTGGACCATCTTTCCTCCCATTTATCCAGATCCCTCCACAATCTGATACTCAAGATCAGTTCCTTTATGTGTATTTTCAGCCCAATCGTCCTACGCTCATCTAGATCCTGATCCGTGCAATTTAGCCTATGGTTACCCTGTAAAGCTTTAGTTTGTGATAAGTCTATCATATACCTGTTTGCCAACTCAGATAATTTTTCATGAACTGACCTCGCTTTCCGAGTAACATCCTTAGACATAAACAGTATTTCATCCTGTTCATACAGATCGATCCTTTCCATTGGCAATGTGCCGTCTATTATTTCCTCCAAGTCTGATTTTAAACTAATTACATCGAGCCGTTTTGCTTTTATCTCAGCTCTCAGTACCTCACTCCTAGGTGGTTCCTTTACCTCCCTCTCACCCCCACTACGAGTCCTACGTCTAGGCACAGGTGAGTTATGAGGAGTCCTTCTTGCCACTCTTTGTTCCCACCTCTCTAGGTCCCAAGCTTTCCCATCTTCCCTAGGGGTGTGGTGGAACAATGTTCTATTCCCCATTACTGCATTCTGTCTTTTCGGCTCGGTCCCTCTAGATGCGAGATAGGATCCTCCGTTCTGTTCTAAATCACTGCAATTCCCTTGCTGTCTGGTGTCGCTCAATAAACGATAAGATCCTTCACGGCCCTCCATGTTCCCGCGATCCCGTCCGTGATCACCGGATGCATGGCGAGACCCTTCGCGACTCCCTATACTCTCGTGATTCCAATGTCGCACATTTTCGTCCGGGGCATGGTGAGTGCACCTGAAACTATCTCGGTATTCTTGTGTTTTTCGTTCTCCTTCACTAAGGATGGGGCGAGACACTCCCCCACATCCTGTACTCCTATCCTCACACAATTGTCTATTGCCACTGATGGTATGGCAAGTATCTCCTTTGCTTCCTTGACTCCCTCCCTCCCACTCCGGACTGCTTTCGCCAGCTCCGCAGTGAGAGAGGATCCTGTCATCCTGATCTCTCCATTCTGTTTCTGTTTCTATTCTTTTATTCTGAGTCTCTACGGCAGCATCCCATTCTTTCAAGTACTCCCTTAATTCCTTAAAGGATTTCGGTTTCGGTCCCCTCAAATCCATATGTCCTCTCTGACCCCCCTGTTCTATCCGGGGACCCGTTACTGGATCCAATGGGGTACTCCGACTCCTTGGTCCTAGCAACTGCCTTTGGGAATTGATCGTATTGTTCCTACTTTCCATCTCTGTCCTTTCCCTGTCCCACCGTGCCTGTTCCTCCTGCTGGGCTCCCTCCGGGTTGTAGATTGACACCATAGGACCTATGGTAACAGGTACTTGTAGAGCATCCGGCAGTTGATACGACTTTGCACGCTCCGTTTCTGGCACCTTTTGTACCACAAACCTTCCTACTACTCTCTGTACGGGACTAGATTGAGATATTTCTTCGCCTTTCCTGGGTTCCCACTCTGTCATGGGGAGCGGTTTATATTCCCCCTGCTTAGCCCCGTCCCCCTGCTGTAATTCGGGACTTTCGGCTTCTCTAATGTACGGAGGTGGTCTGTCCATTAATAGCCTCTCTATCAGACCATCATCCGACTTGCTGTCCTCATCTTCTTCTAGAGGTTTCTTTTCTCCCGTAGCCTCTAGCATTGGGTACAATTTGTCTGCTTCTATTTTTTTGCACCCTCCACTTTTTAGCTTCATCGTCCCATTTAGCATCCTGCACTGCTCTTACCGATCGTCTCACTCTTTCTTGGCGCCTATTCAAGCTCCTGTCGTGTGCCGCCCTGAACCATGCATTGAGGGCTTCGAACTGTGTTGGCCTCGGTAGAGGTCTTGTTGCGAGCATTACCGCTTTTAACTGATTCAATGCTTCTAACCTAAACGTCCCGTATCTCGGGAACGTCAGTTCCTCATTTCCTTCTGTTAGCTTACTCCACTCGGAGATCCATAGTATTGAGTGTAACCCTACATTCACAGCCATATAATAAGCTGGTGTGCCTTCCGGTGGGGCTTCTTCCCCTGCATACGAGTTTCCTCTATCTCTCTTAAAGATTGCCTTTAAACGTTTAAAACACTTCATTTTCAAGAATCTACGATTTTTCTTAATTCTCTTCCTTATTTTACTTCCTGATGACAAACCACCAATCCCTGCGCGGCTCTCGCTGACCAGCCTATCCCAGCGCGGTTCTACACCAACCGGCCAATCCCAGCGCGGCTCTACGCTGACGTCACTCGTCCCCTCTGCAGCAGTTCCCCTCCTTTCTCAGCTCGTCTCGCGGTCTTGCATGCGTCTCATTCATACACCGAAAAATGACTACTTCTGACCAAGCGATCACTTTTCTTGACTGTACGTCCACAGTCTAACTGTAATTGTCACCTCAACTGGCGAGACGTCTTCCTCTCACTTCAGACGCTCGCCTTAACTGATAGGTTACTTACACACAGTAAACGTCCGACCAGCGTCCGTTACTCATACACTCACTCTGACATTCCCCCTATCTCGGTCCTGCGGGCGATCAATGGTACCTCATGACCCCCTTTACAATGGTAGACAATTACTCTGGGTGTTCGATACACCCGAACCACTTAAGCCCTTCTCTGGACTTAAGATTTTATCCGGTTGCGCGCGCTCACAACCTTCCCTCAATCTCACTACAGGCCTTCAACTCCGCTTGACATTACAACACAGGTACAACACAAAACACCGCAATGTGGCAACGCATGACCCTTATACTCACACTCGACCGACTCTGCTGCTTTTTCTCTCGCACCGTCAGCACCTTCTTCGGCAGGGATTCTTCTTCTGGTCGTCGATGACTAGGGACCTTGGGGTAATCTAGACCTGACCTAGGTTGCCTTCCTCAAGAAGCCAACCATCTTTCTCTGCTACCAACTCCGGGGAATGAGATTTTGATACCTTTTCTGATCACCTAGATACCTATCTCATTCATCCAATTTTGGATCGATTATTGACTGTCATTGAGAAAAAGGCAAACCCACATAAGGTTAAATCAACCCCATAGACTGACGCAACTCTGAAGAACCACTTACGACTGGTAAAGTTTAAAAGTTTAATATAAAATCAGAGTCAGTTGCAATACAATCCTCTCAAGATAAGATTCAACAAGTATACAGGAACTAAAAGGAACATAAATTCCCTAAAGAATCTCAGTCTACAAAAGAATACAATCAAAACTAATTCCAAAATCAGTAAATTGAATAGCATAGACACAAATTGAATCTGATGCGTCATTTACAGAAAAAGAATAAACAAGTTAAATCTGTCCCTACTCTATGCTAGATGACATCCCTACTAGCAAGTCCTTTTACCTAAAAAGGTGTCAGCAGTTTGACTTCCAAAGAAGTTCAAACTCTCTCAATCTCTGATGGAAACCTATGTCGAGAAGCAGTACCCTTTCTGCCTACCCATCCGCTCTCTAAGGGTCCTCGGCCTACTGCTCTCTTCTGCTGCTTTCTTTCCCCGGGGTGCTGTTCCTAAATACAAAATCACAGTATGGGTGGAACACCCCTTTGAGACGCCCACCACGTACACATTCACGTGATCCCGCTTCTGGGTTTTTTCCATAGCTTCATCTCTTCGCGTCGTCTGTTAAGTTGACCTTGCTTCTTAGGCGCCATCTTCATCTTCGTGCTGGTAACCTCATGACATTCCAGTTGACACTTTCAGTCCAAAGTCTATCACCTCAACAGAGCTCTATTCATTACAGTTGTGATTGTAACCTCTTTTGGTCCTGTGAACAGTCACTTCTAAACAAGACCCCAAATTCCAAGCGTCCCTTATCTCATTTAGGCCATAAACTCCGTCCAGCATTGTCACTTTAAATTTAACGAGACCTTTGACTCTTGGCTCGCACGTACAGATCAAAGCTATCCCCCTATTCCTGTGAGCCCACTAAATTACATGCAGCGGACTACACTCTTGCGAACCCTTGGTCCGTTAGGTTAAAATCACATATGAACACACTATTCTAAAATTCCTACAAACTCTTCTACGCGGTATGACTTTTAACACACATATATATATAATCGAATTAGAAAATCATTTGATTATAAGCGAATTCATGTTACATAAAATACAACGTTATACTCTCTTCTTATACAGTGCTATATGGTCTGCATATTTCTTCACTTTACATTTCGTCTTCTTTCTCCGTTTTATAATTACATACGTACATTCTCTGTTTAGCACGTTCTACTGTTCGTAAACATTTTCACACATTTCTAATTTAGCCCACTATGTACGGCTTTCCTAATTCTAATGCATCTAATGCACTCTCTAGAGTAAATACAGATACATTTCCTATTACTGAAGTTACATATGCTAACTTTACACTACAAGTGCTAACTTTTCATTATAGGCTTATAAATATGGTACGGATATACTTTTCATTCAAATTGCGCTCTCTCAGTTGCTGTGGTTTATGAGCACCCTGTATCGGAAACTCAATTCTTAATTTGAGCCGGTGGTTGCCGGTGGGGCCATTGACACTCATTTTTGGGAATCAGTGCTTATTTTTCCTCATCAAATGTTTCCCGAATGCAAGAGAGGGAAATTACAGTAAGCAGAAAGTGGGAGGAAGAGATTGACGAAAAACCGTCACAAAGGGAAAAAAAGCAGGGATCTGCAAAGTGAGATAAAGGGACAGAGTGGTAGTCGATTAAAGAGGCCTGAGGTGGATTCAAGACCTCGCAGACATTTAATAGCGCCAGTCATAGGCCTCTGAACGGGGCTTTGGGCACCAGCACTCATTCTATACAAATTGAGTACTGCTGAAACTTCATACCCATAACCATAAGATGTCGCCCATTCTACCTCATATTTAGGGGAGAGCTCAGTTGAAATGTCACTTTGTCAAAGATCACTACACTTTGTCACCTTAACAACAACATCTCCCTGTACCTACGACAGTCGTCTCCTCCCCACATCCGTCAAAACATCCGTCCTATATAGCACTCTGTTGTCCTTCACTAGGTTGAGGCTTTACACATACTCACAGATAGACACATGCTCAACTGACTAATTTATCACGAAATTATACCAATGTCTTTTTATGCATAGCACAGAGATCTTAATACCTGGAGCCATTTGACAGCTTTTATTTTACCTAATTTCCTAGATTGCTTTATATATAGTGCTTGGAGTACACTGATCAAACAGACAGCGCACATTTAAAGTGAAGCATCCTGAAGCAGCGAAGTGCGGGTGTAGGTGGTGTTATAAATGTATCCAAATGCACCTTCAGACAGATGAACAGATAACTCTGTTGTACCTCGGTCTGAAACCATAATCCTACATTTTACGCAGATCTCCAGGTTAACCCCCTGAAATAATTCACAACAAAGAGCAAGTTACTAAAACTCTCTACTGGATGGTGATGAGCCAAGTTACTTGTTAACAGTGTTCTCAGTGTCAGAGAGAGATGCCTAAACACACTGCTTGTCAGAAGAATTGTGGTTTTCGAGGGCTCTCTGGGAATGCCTGCCAAGTACTGGGGTTCCAGTGCATTCTGTCAATCAGTATATAGTTGCGGTATTATATCTGTGGATATTTCAGACACACTAGTGCAGGACTCAAGAAGAAGGGAATAGTGTAAGTACTTTATGAATCTCTCAGTGCTATGATATCAGAGTACAGTGGAAATGATAGGATGAGAAGCAATGTTAGATCTCTGCTGAGATGTTGGTACTGGTGTGGTTAGTACATGGTGTAAGTCAGGATTGAGGTGAATTAGAATATGTTTGCATTTTGAGAGTTCTGCAATCGTCTCAATACTAGGATATCAGTGAAGGTTGCAAGACAAACAGAGGGGATTGTAAGAACTCTGGGGATGCCTCAGTAGTCAGATAATGGTGTGTGCTGGTCAGTGTAGAAGGGCATCACCAGAGGCATGTGACTGTCTACTCTAGTCTGTGATAGATATGTCTGTTCGGGACAGAATACATAGACGTGAGAAGCCTGAGAGAAAGGCTCTGAGAGCCAACATGGACAAACATTCAAGTATTGTAAGCACAAATGCTGGGCATATACACATAGAACGAGAGGAAATCTTAGAGTAGTCAATCCTTTATTTCTGATATTGTAATTAAAAGTCAAATACAGCCAACGCCTTTCACCCGTGAAAGGTTTCTTCAGGGCAGCCAAAAAGGAGAAGAGCTCCTCTGGTGAAGAGTTATTCAGATTCAGTGTAGATAGTTGAAGATAAACGAGGGGGAAGAACCACAAGCTGTTTATATCGAATATCTTATGTGTAGTCCAGTGTTGGCAGAAAGAATTTGAAAGAATAGTATTTTTCCAGCGGCAAGCTGTCAGGCAAGAGTAAAGCCCAAACGACTCTAGTAATGTACAACCATTATCCACATCTCAGAATGAACCCGTGTGCTTTTCAGGCATTTTCATCGCGGCAAATTCAATTGGAAAACGTTAGCATGGATTGTGAGAAGCAGTTCTTAGCAATGAGGCATAACCTATCACAGAGGTAGTACTCTTCTGTGGTGCAAATGATTTGCCTGCAGTGCATTCACTATTTAGTACTGTGCATACAATTTTCTAACATGCGAAAGCACCATTTTTTGCTTTTGATAAATACTGCTCTTGAGAGTTGTGGGCGACTCAGACATTTTGAAAAGTGCATTAGTTCCCTCTCAGAAATGCTTGTAAACTGTATGAGCTTTTAGGCAATATATTTGAAAAATTGTGCTGTGCAGTTGGGCCTCACATTTTCAAACTTTTTGTGGCGAAAGATCATTCTCAACCCCCCCCCCGACCCCCCCCCCCCCCCCCCCCCCCCCCCCCATTTGATATGCTGGGTTCTCCTTGATGGCCTCATGCAATGTGGTACTAGTGCAAACTTTTTTGCCAGGCATGTATTTGGGTCAGACTCCAGCCGTGCTCGGGCATCAGCCAAGTCTATATGTTAAATAAAACTTGTTTATCAACTATGACTGCCTCAGACTAGTGGCATAGTTGTGTCTTGAGCCCTAGAGAAAGGTAGGAACTCGGCCCCTGGCTGCTTTTTGATTTCTAAAATACGGCAATAATCAGGATTCAGTGGGTCCCTCATGCCTCTTGCCCTGGTACCACTGCACCTACTGCACCAATGAAAGGTATGCCCTGGTCTCAGACATTAAAAAGGCTAGCTTTCCCTGCTTGGTAGTCTGCTTCATTTATTTTATTATTCTTTCATCTAGTCATAACCTGTTCTCTATCTTTTCTATAAGCAGTGCAAGATCCTCAGTATTAAAAACGGTTGAAAGATCCAATAAACCTAAGCAGTCAGCCACGCTTGAGCATGGGTTCAAGGGCTGTATCTTGTCAATCTGCCAAGGTTTCTTCGGTGCCATCAGCTAGTGTAAAACTCAACTAAAAACATCCAGCTAATTGAGTTGACCTACATTATCTTAGATCTGATTTAAGTCTATGCTTTTCCCACTCTTACTTCCTGTTGGTGGAGGGGAGATTGCATGGATATTTGTGATCGCCATCTGGTAGTAGGTTGGCATATTGTAGGAGTGAAGTAGCCACTGCATGTTTCAAGTCCAGAAGAAAAAAATTTGATAATAATGTCATGCATAACTAGGTTGGTTGCATATTCTATACCTTTTTTAATTTTTAATTTCAAAGTATTTTATTGATTTTTTAATTAACAGATACATTAGCATTACTTTTATGGGGTTAGCCGAATGTAATATGTATTACAGTGATTACAGGTACATGAGATATATGTTTAGCTGATCCCTCTACATGGCTTGCAGAGAAAATAGGCACAGGGTGATACAAAGAAAGAAACAGAGAGGAAAGAAAGGGATGAAAGGAGGGTACGACAAAGGCTCTGTAGTGATGAGTCTAATTGTGGTTATAGTCATCTGACCACCCACTAGTTAAACTGTGGTGGAAATGGCAGACCATCAAGACCCCCCGGCGGCCTTTGGAGAGAGCATTCCAAACTCGCTCGTTCCCCTCCCCCCAAGGGGGGCGGGACGAGGGAGCCGGAATGGATTCAAGGGGGTTCGTAAGAGTCCAGATATGTGTCGAGTGACTCCCACATCCCTCTGGTTGTTGGACTCCATGGTGAGTTCTGCAGAGCAATGTTATCTGCACCTCTGAGGTACGTCAATCAGTTGAGCCAGCCTTTGTATGAGGTCTTAGCTGTGTCCTTCCAGTTAGTCAGGTCCATTTTCACTGCAGAGGTGAGAAGCAGGTCAAATAGGTCTTTGTCATGCTCTGATCTTAGTCCTGCGTTCATGAATGCGGAGGCGAGGGAGGAGAATTCAGCTGTTAGAGTGCAGCCCAGTAAATTATTTATGAACCCAAAGATTTTGTCCCAGAACGATTTGAGCAATGGTCAATAGCAGATAAGATGTGCTAGGTCTCCCTTTTCCTTGCTACACTTCCAGCATAGCATAGCTTTGATCATAGGTGTTTCACACAGATTAAAGAGTAAAGAGGCTCTAACCTCTTTGGAGAGCAATATAGTTTATCTTTGCTGGGCAGTGGGCTGCTCTGTGAAATGCTCTGTGCAGAAAAAGTAGGCTATTGAAGACAGCCCACACCTGCCGCTTTGTCTTTCACAACCTAATTTCCATTATCTTCCAAATGTATGTGTTCTCAGAAGAAAGCTAAAGGTCAGAATTAGGGACAATACAAATAGTCTCTGACAATTACATAAAATAGTCTATGCCCTACTCATCCATCTCTTAATTATCTGTTTTTGTAATCATTAAGCCTGACCATGTAGCCTTGAAGAAGTTTCAATAAACATCTTTCACAAAGTCTTCAATATTTAACACTAGGAACTCTTATTACATGAGCAACTTTTGTATGCATATGTTTATGTATGACTTATAAATCACACATGTAGCTAAAAAGCAGTGGAATGTTGTACATGATGGAATTTACAGTGGGTAGTACAGACGAAGGGGAGAGGAAAACCTAGAGTCTAGCACCAGTATTAAGGTTGGGGGTTCACACCTGAGAGAGGAGGCATTATGGGGTGTGGCTTACAGGGAATGATGTTTGGTGAGGGTATTATCAAAGGTGTAGGTGGTAGATGAGGTGGAACAGGAAGAGCGGGTTGAGGGAGTTTTTCAGGGGTAGTGTAACATTGAGGTGCTTAAGAGGAATGGCAAGATGACTTTTCAGCTTACTGCAGATTTGAAGAGGGATCTATTTTGATGGCCTTCCAGTTCATAGGAGCACCATAACACCAAATCTCCTTCCTTCATTTCCTGAATTCCAGTCTGGCAGTATGTTGCTTGCACTCCACCATCATTAACAGTGCCTAGTAGATGGTGCAATATGTCTTGAATGTGCAGTGGATGAACAGTAATTGTTCACTGAGGGTTGAAGTGATCATATATTTGTGAATACTTATAATAAGGTGTGCTGTTACACGGTGGACCCTAGTGTGCGCAGTCAGAAGCATTGTATGGATGCTGTCCTGCACAGTTTCCTCTGTAGCAATGGGAAAAGACCGGAGTCTGAGTGATAATCTGGAAGATTGATTGAGGTAAGAATTGCTTCCCTCTGTTCAGCATGGGCAACTGATGCCAAAGAGCCTTTGTGTTGAGAGCAATATCTGCCTGAGGTTAGGGTAGGCATCAACGGAGAAGTGCAGGCACTTGGCACTGTTTGACACGTCAAGAAGTGAAGGCTTCAAGATTAATTCATCTCTTTTCTTTGTCATTGACACTGTATTCCCACTGGAGGTTGCAATTTAAAAGCTATGATTTATTCATAGCCCATGTTCCTGTTTGATACCAAAATATTTTTGAATGACGTTAGCATTAAGCACATGCACACAGTGAACAATCTATCAAATGCTGGTGAATATTGAATCAAGAAGATAGACTTGACAAAAAGTGAAATGTTGCACAGAATTTTAGTATGACCTGTTTGCGAGATTGTCACCTGTTTTGCTGGTTAGAAAGTTGTATTTGTAATATTGTCTTCTGAAGTACGTGTACCACTCTAGCTGCTATTTTCTCTCTATTGCTCGCTAATTAATTGTTCATCCAGGGATGGAGTCTCCAGTCCTATTCCCAACTTTCATTTGTGGTCAGAGTTTGACCCCTTAAATGGGCACACAGAACTGCAATATCTGGACATAATGAACTGAGAGGTAAATAAATCCGGTATTTGTAAAGGTTGAACTAATCACCCTTAAGGGTCTCAAGGCGCTGGGGGCTTCTTTGGGAGATTAAGTGAGCTATTGCCCAGAGTCACATAATGCTGAGCTGAGCTGAGCTGGTGCCGGGGATCGATTGTGTGAGCCATGAGCTCGAGAGACAGCCACTCTGACCACTGCGCCACACTTTCCTCGATGGAGTGTGGAATATAAGGCATATTAGAGCTTCTGAGACAATGCTTCCTAACAGGGGAAGCAATAAATCTTTGAGTCAGATCTCTCTTTTTGGTTTTATTTTCCCAGACTGCTTAGCTCAGTCATGTTTTAGTTTGCTTTCTTTAAGCAATTGCTGGCTTATTCCCTTCAATGATTTGATTTGATATACTGTGGGGCCTATAACTATGTCGGTCGAAGTTTCCTCTGACCGACACCGTGGCGGAAACAGGACTGGCTGACCTCCAACCGGCGGTCTCAACAACCTGATTATGATAATTCCAACATTTCCCTGTGGGAGCATGTCTTATGGCCATAAACCGGCCGTAGTGCATGCTCCCATAGGGGAAGTGAGGTTGTGTTAATCCCTGCACCCCATGGCAGGCACCTCGATGTGCCTGCCTCAAGGTGCAGGGTTTATCTGGGGGGCACCATAGATACCTCTTCAGCCCCCAACCGGAGGCCGTAAGGGAATGGGGGCCCTTTCTAAGGTCCCCCAAACAAGCTTTCCGACAAGGTTTCCATGTCCATGTCAGAAAGGCCGGCATGGAAACCCTGCCGGAAATCGTGCATCATAATCCAAACAGCGTAAACTATCATCAATTTGGATTACAGGCCGGTTCCGATCGCCCGACTGGCGGAAGCCAGCCGGAGTGACCAGCCGGTTTCAATTCCGACTGGCTGTATCATAATCAGATGCTTGGAGTTTAAACCGATGATGAAGTCATAAAGGCTTTATGATCAACATCGTAATCTGCCCCCAAATGTGTTAACAGAGGGTTGTTTTTTTAGGGACCAAAATAAGTCTCTCAGCCATACTCTGAATCATCTGAAGTTCAGGTTCAGGATAAACAACCATGAACACTCGCATATAATGAATTTCCTTTACATTATGAGCATGATGGACGGCCGTACTCGCTGTGGCGGTCCGACCACCTCCACACTGCGGCACTGTGTACCAAATTCTGAGGGTGGCAGTCAGACCACCACAAGACCACTGTCTTCTGCTGCATCCAGGATCCTGCCTGCATCCAGGATCCTGCGGCATGGCAGTGGCGGTTTGAGGCAGAAGTATGCTGGCGGTGCTGCAGCGGCATAGCTGAGGATCTTTCCGAGTTGCCAAACCACCACCCTTTCCATGACGGTGAGCCCACCATGAAAAGGGTGGTGGTGAGGCAACTAAGGGGGGGCCCGCCTTTGTGCCCAGTGGGTGCATGCCAGGGGCACATTTAGTCCCCCCTTGGATTTGCACCCCCAGTTCCTACACGGTGTGGCACTTATGCCACACCATGCAGGAAGCTGCAGTCAGTGCTCTGACAGCGGCGGTATTCATGTTAGGCTCTTCTATGAGCCTGACAGACCACCTCTGACAGACTGCAGCAGCCCACCCGTCAGACCAGGATTTTACTCCTAATCTGGTGGGCGGCAGAACCATGGCTTTGACGGTCCTACATCAGATGTCACGCTGCACCATCTGCTGTAGGATGCCAAAGCCATAATCTGACCCTATGTCTGCCTGCACTATGGTTTCCTGCAATTAATGGTAAGAATTGGTAGAAAATTGAAACAGGTGAAAACAAAGAAAAATAAACTAGTCCCTTTGTTCAAAATATCCACCAGGGGGCTGCAGAGCGTTGAGATTGTTCAGTGAAGAGGAAGAAGACAGTTAGATGAAGGTCAGAAGTACTGGGGAAAAGTCAGCTAACTAAGATGAAGGTCAGAAGGAATGGGGAAAAGCCAGCTAACTTGTGATGCTTACGGCTTCTTTAATGATGGTATTCTAAAAAATGTATAACATTTTAATACAAAAACAATTTTCAGCAAAATGTAGGGTAAGTTTTTACATTATGTGTCTTGGGACTTCGGGGACCAACCCGGTCGTTGCTGTCTTCCCAGCACTCACAGGTTAGCAGTAACTTCCTTTTGGACAGCAGAACTCCTCCCTCTTAACTTCATATGACCCATAAGATACAAAGTATATAATCAACAAGAGAGAAAGGGCTCGCAAGGCCACTCTTGTACCCCTCATGAGTAGTAAATATAAATCAACAGAAGAGTGACTATAAAAGTGAAGGGATAGTCAGTTGCTACCACCAAGCAGAGAAGTTTTTCAAGCAAAGAACAGTCAAACAGTTAGGGTTGCATGCACAGTGCCACAAGAAGAACCCTCATGCACCAACAAGACAATCGGTTGCCATTTGTCTTCATTAGGTTCTTTTTAGAAAATAGTGATTAAAAGTTAAAAGAAGTGTGGAATACTCCCCAGAATTAGAGAAAATTATTTTATTAAGGGGGTAGCTCTAACTTCGTTAAAATCTTGGTGAAAAATCGGACAGAATGGTGGTTATGTTAATTTGAACCACCCAGTCCTAAACAAAAAGCAATATAGGTTGACATGTTTCTGCTACTAAGAGCCTAAGATCGGCTCAGCGTTCATCAGGACCATACACAACTGCGTCACGTGGGTGAAGCACACTAAGGCATCACTGCCACCTGAGGTAGAAAAAAATATAAAAGGATTACGACCTTCTGTGTAATCGGAGCACTGGAACTTCCTAGTGCTTCTCCTCCTGTATGTGAGCGATTTAAGTCTGTAATAAAAGATAAACAGAACAAAGAACGAGAAATGTAAAGGCACTCTATTTCAAAGTTTTACACTTTTTACATAATTTAAAAACCATTACTTTAAATGGTGAAAGCAACATCACCCACTGTGTGAACATTGAGTTATAATAACATAATTTTATTCGATAGCTCCCACTATATAGCCTACTTGGGAATCACGGACATATATGTATATATATTGCTAAAGTCCCTTCCAGACCTCCGTAATTAATTTCGGAAATGTTGTAAGTGAGAAACAACCGGGTTCTTTTTTAAAATACAAACAAAAAACCCACTATAAGCGCAATCAACTATCAAGTGAAAGGAGCGCAATTGAGAAATTATTTTAATCCATATAGTTGTACAAGTGTCCAGCTTTACAAACAATTCAACAGCCAATCACAATTGGCAAACAGAATACTCAGAATACTGAGAGTACTAAAAATACTAAAAAGACACCTTCACCAATTGTGAGAGACAGGGAGTAAAACGCCTCATAGTAGTAAATACTCACACGCGTGTCTATTAAACAGCACCACATGGGCTCGCGGCTGGGGGAAATTCTTGACGCTCGGGAACCTAAAAAAGTATGGAAGCCCAAGTCTTACAACGCTGAAGGGGCGCGGAGTTTTGGTAACAAACGAAGCAGCATGGTATTGCGCAGATAGTTTTAGTGACACAACACGCCGGAGCCCGAAAGGAGCTTCCGGCTATGAATACGTGCACACGAGCAAAACACACCGCTTCCCGCTTACCTGACTCCCGGCGACTCCCCGCGTGTAAACCTGCTTGTTACCACGTCCACGGCCCGGAGATATGGAACCGCAGTGGATACTACGTTATAAACTAGTTGGTTTAGAGCGAGTGCCGTTCACGTGACAAGTTTGACAGTCACGTGGGTCGGACTCTCATTGTTTTTCTTAAAGGGGCCTCCTCTCTGAGTTAGTACATAGTGGCTCCTTGAATTTCGATACAAAATGTTGAAATTATCAAACTTTATTTCTCATGTCTTTGTCGCTGAACACACGAACAGCCACATAGCTATATGGAGAGGGCTAGAAAGGAGCTTAGCCCACCTTCAGATTGGACAGAGCACTGAGTGTTCCTATTCACGACAGGACTTAGCTCCTGCAGTTACATCCAAATGGATTGTTATTATTATTTAAAATTTTTATATTTAAAATAAATACACCCAACACGCTAGAATATCAAACGGCATGAGTCTAATAACAGCAGGGCTAAAACACATTGCCCCTTGAGATTACAGAATGTATATAAGGATCGCTCCGACCAACCCGGTCGTTGCTGTCTTCCCAGCACTCACAGGTTAGAAGTAACTTCCTTTTGGACAGCAGAACTCCTCCCTCGAAACTTCATATGACCCATAAGATACAAACTCATAAAGCTGCATTTTCAGCAGATATACCTGTGAGGTTGGGTTTCTATGGTCACCACATTCCTCTAAGATCGGAATCCTAACAGCTTCCCAGTAAACAGTTTTTAAAGCAGGCTCCTTCCAATAGCAAGTTGTTCAGTAGATTCAAGTGAAAAAATAAATCCTGTTGATCAGGTAATGACCCAGCTTCTCGAGTTCTGGAGCACATTCTCAGACACAGAGACACAAATCAGGAAGCATTGGAGTGACAGACAAAGCTTAAATCTCAGCACCCACTGCACTGAGGCAACTTGTGAACAACCATAAATATGCAGAGACCATCCTCTCAAAACCGTACCCCAACAGCTTGGGTAATATTGTCCACCTGCAGCATGTGTATAAACACCATCAACTCCAGTCCTATCACCTGTGACAGTCTAGCACCTCTGAATGTGGGCTGGTTAACATCACATTTATACATACTAGCTTAGCAGTGAAATATTCCTAGATGAGGATTGTGATTCTGTATGGGTGTCAGGGACTTGGTTCACCTAAGACCCAGGTACCCATTAGGAATACTCGAATATCACTAAAGTTTACAATGAAGAACAGGCCTGACGTCAGAGGTGGATCACTGACTCACCTCCATCATCATATAGTAACATACACAGAGGTCCCAGCTTAGATTACAGACCACTCAATTTTTAAAATCACCTTATTGGCTGCCTACCAGGTAAAGGTTCAAATTCAAAACCCCATGTCTACTCCACAAAAACAAGGACTCCAAAATATTAATTTCACATTGCCTAACTAGCGCCAAAAGTTGATCTTTCAGCACCATGTCACTTTGTTCACCCTGTTGATTGAAATTATTTGGCTCTGCACTAACAAGCCTGCTCCCCATAAAACTCTTCAACCGGGTCTCCACAAGGAAGGCAAAAATCAGTCAGATCTTTTTTGCATACAGTTGAAGAGCTGCCTCGTCTCAAATTAATTGTAACCTTCCTTTTAGTCTCCTATGCCCTTTCTCCTGTGCAACTTGGTACCCAGTCTTTTGGTCGCTTGAACACCTTATTAAAAAAAAAAAAAAATAAATCTGCAATCGTCAGGTCACATATTCTAATACAAATGAACTGATTCATTCTTCAGGACAGGAATACTTTGAAGTGGAATGAGGCTGTAGTACCCAGTCGCAGACCCTGCAGATAAGAGGGGTGGGGCCGGGTGGGCAAGGGGGATGTGATGAACGACAACGAGGGGAAATTAATTATTTATTTAATTTCCCCTCGTGGTGGTCTGTCAAATCCCTCCAACCCAACGCCACTGCCCCACTGCTCTTACCTGCAAGGGCCCTGGCAGGTAGCACCTGATCCAGCGGAAGTGTTGGTAATTTGTATACTCATTTACTATATCTCCAATATATAATGAATCTATACTTTATTGTATCCAGGAGTTGGGCCCATAGAAACTCAATAACCACTTACAAACATTTGATGCCAGATGTACTAATGTTTTTTGCGGGCGCAAATGGGTTTTAGACCCATTTGCGACCTCAAAAAACATGTGGCCCATGTACTAATCCTATTTTGTGAGTTGCAAATCAATTTGTGACTTGCAAAATATGATTAGCGATTCACTATAGGCATGGGCGTTCCAAGGGCGTCCCTTCTTAATAGGGACTACTGAAGCTGGATATGACTGTTTTGCGACCGCAATTGCGGTCGCAAAACAGTCACAGTTTACCACCCTTCACAGAAGGGTGGAAAACCACTTGCAAACCGGAAGGGGTCCCCAGGGGACCCCTTCCTCTTTGTGGGTGGCTTCAACATATTTTCCCTGAGACCACTGCCGGCTCTTAAAAAACTAAACAGAAAAGTTTCATTTTAATTTGTTAAATGCATCCCGTTTTCCTTTAAGGAAAATGGGCTGCATTAAAAAAAAAGTTCCTTCAGTTAAAAGCAGTCCCAGACATGGTGGTCTGCTGACCATCATGGCCATCATCCCTGGCAGTGCCAGCCATTCCCAATAGGGTCGCAAATTGCGACAGCCTCATTAATATGCATGAGGCATGCAATCTGCGACCCCATTGGGAATTGCAAACAGTGTCTCAGACACTGTTGTGATCGAAATTT
Organism: Lissotriton vulgaris; assembly: GCF_964263255.1. Classification (NCBI taxonomy): domain Eukaryota; kingdom Metazoa; phylum Chordata; class Amphibia; order Caudata; family Salamandridae; genus Lissotriton; species Lissotriton vulgaris. The sequence continues at coordinate 1,578,044,414 of NC_141689.1, forward strand.
GCGAGTCGCAAAAGGGACAGAATTTATGACTCGCAAATTGGTAGGTCGTACACCTGGCCCTTGGTCTTCCGATAGATCCTTGGTAAATAGAGCTAATAGGGACTCAGATAAATAAAACACACTACAGTTAAGAAAAATAGAGACAATACATAAGATAATCGATATTCAAAGGTTCATTATTCTACTTAAAACTCATAGGTATAATCTATGTCAAAATGTAAATTATTAATAAATCAATCACTTGTTATAGAAAAAGAAACCATAATCATAAATCATTTTTCTCTAAGCAGCTTCATTATCATAAGTTTCACGTTGTACTTTTAAGTTTTACATGTTAATAATGTTCACGCTATTAGTTTTACTTATTAATAACGCTTGTATGAGCAGATTGACCAGGCAAAAAGTATTCGCAAACAATCATGCTTCATCACACCTTAAGTACAGTTTGGTTCCTGTTGTGTGCTAAACATAGGTTTAGTATAAAATCTGCTTTATGACACTTCCCCCATCGATGAAAAGCAAGGCATTTTTAGCTTAGACGGCACAAGGACTGAGTAATTTAACTTCCGGCTCTTTTGTCTTTATTAGCATAATTTCAAATTTTCTTTTTAGAGACTATTTTTAGACGAAAGAATATGGTATTCATGTTGATTGTAATGTGTTATTGTTTACAAACGAACTCCGGTTTGATTGCCTACAACAAAAGGTACTGTGTACTCAGATTAGCTAACATTGTATGCTTATTTTCATCATTATGATTTGCAGACAGTACTTGGGTCTTTAAATAAACTCCCACACTCTGCTTAAGTGGAAGTGGAGTCTTGGCCACTTAAAAGAGTAAAAATGTGTAGGCCGCCGTAAGATTAAAGAAAACATAATTAGATTCTGAGAATCTGCTGCGTCTTTTGTTTGTTGTGCAGAGTTTAATAACTACCTAAACATTATGAAATGCACATGTAACATTGCTACGAGAAATCATTCTGCAGTTTCTCTGTGAGATCCATCAGACATCTTGGATCAGTGAGTATACCTACAGTTTATGACCCTCTAACAATAATAGGGTACTTAATATGCTGTAATTTACCATTAGCTTCTATAAAGCCAATATCACTCATCTATTCTACCAATCCGGCATTTTCCTGTTGAGCTGCAGTCACGGGGCTGTTTTCAGATCTGGATTGGTTGTCGGGACCTAGTCATGCACCACGTGCTATAGCCCCATTCTAATTGTGGACCCTATAGTGCGGGTCTGGTTTGAACATTTTTGACAGAGCTGGTTTTGGCTTCCAAAGTGACCCGGGATATAAGAGAAACATATGAAAATAATATGGTACTACCTCTGCATGAAACAGATGAAATATACATGTATTTATCTATACACCACTTGGTTGGTATGAGCCTCAAAAGAGTGCAGTAGAACAACATGTGAAAAAGGCCTTGGCTCACATGAAGGCCCTAGTCTAGCCTTTAATTTTTTATTGTAGGATGAGGACCAGTTGGAAGAACATGAAAGGAGCTGCGTTGAACTTTGCAATAGTGCAAAATGGTTCTAATGCATCCATTTTTGCACGACCAATAATTCAAACTTGTGGTAAAATGTCACCTTCTCATGTCTTGAGCCTGTTGTTACCACCATCTTTTATGTGATAGAGATAATGACATTAAGCACAAAATGCTCGCATCCAGTAATAAGATATGGAAACGGGTGCCAATGTCATTGTCAACGTTATTCCCATTTTTAACTCTATATTCAATTGGGTGCAAACACTCAAGCGAAAAACAGTGTAAATGAAATTTGAGGCAGCAGTTTATGGCCCTGATTTTTTTTTAACACCTAAATGACCGCATAACTCTTTTAAAATGTAGTCTCCTGTGTGGCTTACCCTTATTGGGTGTGCCAGGTTTTGACCGGGACTAAACACCCGATTATGTAAAAAATGCCAAGTAGAACTCGGGACTTCCTCCCAAAATGCACTACTGAGGGTACACTGGGAGTGCATCACAAACTGGGCGTCACTTCATAGGTGAACAAGTTAACATGCCTCAGTATGGTGCATCACAGGCAAGGTGGCTCCTCCATAATGGTGGAGGAGCGTCACACCACAACCCAGCCCCAGCAGATGATTAATAAAATGATAATAACACAATGCTATTATCATTTATTTATGCTGTCTGAGCTGCCCAATGAGAATTTGATGTAGCAGGACAGGGCATGGCAGGAAGTAGTAGTGTGCACTTATAAGTATGCATGTCAGTCTGGCCAGCTGTCTTAGGCCGGCCAAACAGACAAGCACACCTATGTTTCTTCAACCTAGCTGTGTTGCACAGCCAGCTTGGAGAAATGCCACAGGCTCCAGTGCACTGTCTTTGCGGAAAACGAGGCTGCTCAGACCAATCCGGGCACTGCTGTCAAAGCATGAGAGCAGCATCCTGATTAGGTGGGGAGTCTGTGCCTTGAGAGCCCATCCCCATCCGGCCGATTAAAGGAGCAGCAGGGCAGCCAGAAACGTCAGCAGGAGCGAAGCAGCAGGTAAGTCTTTTTTATTTGTATATTATTTCTCCCTCTTCCCCAAACACCCTGCGCTCCCCTCACCCCCAAGGCCGCCCTACCAATTTAGATAATCAGCCGCTGCCACTGGTCACAGGGCAAAGTTGTTTCCCTCATTTGCACTTTGTCACACCCCATTTTTCCACCAAGTGTCTGCTCAATGTGTTATTTATTATTTGATGCTGCTACAGTAATTGCTTTGCTGTAGAGACTCTCCTAAGTGAGGATAACTGGTTGGCCACGTCCATTCTCGCGGTCTCTCAATGACACTGCATGAAAATGGAAATTTGCTTTTATTTACAGTTTTACCTAACTTAGGTCAATCTTAACCCCACTCTAAGCTTCTTGAATGCATACATTCACAACATATCTAGTTCATTTATCTATTCATAGACTTGTCTGCTCTATTTTTCCATCTGGACCTACTGAACCCGAATGCCTATAAGATCAACATGCCAGGCAAAGGACAGCATTGCGATTGACGTGTCTTAAAGATGTGGCAGCCCCAGTGCTGAAAGGACTTGGGATAGTTTGCTATGCGGCATAGATGCTGGTCAGTGGTACGACGTGAGAGCAATATCTTAATTGATGTGTTCAACATACATCCTAGTTGAGCAGAGAAGCAACAGTAAATATGCAGAGAAGCAGAATGATGTATAAAATAATTGTTTATGTTTTGAAAAACAAAACTGAACCAAATGGGTTGATTTACATGCGCGAATGGCTAATGTATGAGTCTAAGGATGTCTCAAAATGCTGACCTTTGGGGGCTCAAATCCTTTTACTTCTATGTGATATTACCCCATTATTGCAGGAGTAAATTTCACTCAGGAGGTGGGTAGTTTCAATAACAAGTCGTTGTAAGTCTTGGGAATTTGGAACACCCTGTGATATCCTCCTGACTACAGAGTAGGTATGACATTCTCAGTGAGCGTTCCCTGTGTAGAAAGGCCACAGGAACAGCAAGAAAATGGTCAGGAGGAGCCGGACGGGAGAGTGAAGAGGCTGAGGTGTAAAGAGGTTGCTTAATAAACTTATATTCCAATTATACTGGATCCTGAACATCTTTACATTGATGATGTGTGGCGAAGAAACCCACTACATCGCCACAACTTTTCGTATGCCGAACATCAACACTGTCATCACAACCCAGTGCTGGGAAGAAACAGTGAGATCTGCCTTTTACGTAGTATGAAGCCAATCACAAGGATTACTTATGGCGGCGCAAGATAGCCGACATTGTGGGTACTGGTAGTTTTGAAAATAAAACGTATTGTCTCGCAATCCGCTCAAGCGCGGAGTATATACACTGGGCTGCATCTGCATGTACAGCGTTCTTGTTAAACGCTTTTCCCTCATGTGTCATGGAGATAAGTAGCTAGATAGGAAAGACAGCCAGTCTATTAAAAACAGCTAGAGCGCTAGCTTAGACTTCAAGATTGGTTGGTGGTATAGTTGGCAGCTATCTTACTGTGATCAGTGATACACTCACTGTTTCCAAGCGTATTGCCACCAATTCCAATTGTCCTGGTTCATCAAGCTTCAGTCTTTCTCTCCAGATTTGAGTTCAAGATTGGTCCGTGGCGACGTTGACAGCTATGTTTGTTTTGTCAGTGATACACTCACTGTTTCTAAGCATATTGCCACTAATTTCACTAATGCTGGTTCTTCCTGCTTCAGTCATGCTCTCCTTCTTGTGCTGATATGCACAACTTGTAGAATTACACCTGGAACTTTAGGTGAAGTGCATATGGTACAAGCGCTTATGTATACAGCAAAAAGAAGTTGCATTGAAATATATGTGAATTGAAGGAGTCACAACAGGTTTTGTCATTGTCTACAGTGTATTTCCTAATTGTCAAAAGATAATTCAACACCTTGTTGCAATTGTTCTTTTGTTCTTGTAGTGTTTTCTCATAGTTAAAATGCCGAATTTCACTCCGGCTCCATTTTTTCTAATGCAACCTTGTGATCCACCTATACAGTGGAAAAGTGTATTTAAAAATTATGCACAAATGTCTGGGACCTCCTTATCATCTGAGTGCAAATCTGCATTATTACTTCATTGTTTGGGATCAGAAGGTCAAGAGGTCTATGAGCACCTGCCGGAGTGGTCTGTAGAGCAAGCGGATGGTGTGAGAAAGTGGCTCTATATATACTGGACCAGGATCAGGTACGGAGTGTATAGAGTCCACAAACCCCAGAGGTATAACAGAGGTTAAAGTCAGGGCTGACCTTACTCTCAAAAGTGGTAGCTTGGTCGAGCAATAAGGCAGTACCAGAGGACAGTGTAAAGCATTTGTTGTACACACTCAGTCAGCTAAGGGTTTCACACACTCAAGGACTGTACTCCAGGCCACTTGTTTTTATATCAAAAGATATAGTTGTTTTATTTTTAGAACCAACAGGTATCAAAATATACTTTTCTCGATATGAGTACTCTCATGTAATTACTTTGCAAAGAGGCAATAAACTTTGTGAACACAATAGATACAGGGGTTGTAGTAGGCAACACAATTCTAAACACACTATAGCTTTGAACTCAAAGGGTTTTCATCATATAAGTACAGTTGATTACTTTGTAGATTACTTTGGTAGTTCCAGGACTGGATCCTAGATTCAGTCCTGGGGTCTAAGCTGGAACCAATTTAGTAACATCGTTTTAGTTACTGTAGTGATCTTTCAGGAATATAAAGCTGTTTTAAAAGTTCAGACTTAGAAACTTTTTAATGAAAATCAGGCAATGTTATCCAATGGGAGAAAATTCAGGTTGCAGGTAAAGTACGATCTCGTTACTTTTGTAATCCAGTACTTGGCTCCTAGGTCCAGCACTGGGGTCTCAACTTAACACAGGTAAGTTATTGCGTTTCAGTATTTCGTATGATTTTTAAAGAATATTTCAAGTTTTCGAAAGTAGACAGAAGAAATTTCATAGAAAAGCAGACAATGGATTCCTATGGAGAAAATACAGATTACTAGTAAGCCGGTAAGGATTACTTTTGTGAGTCAGTACTGGGCTACAAGGTGCAGTACTGGCTTCCCTCCTGATCACAGGTGAGTATTTCAGAATTCGTGCGATTTTATATGAATATTTTAAGTTTTCAAAACTTCACACTTCGAAGATTTTAGAAGATCCAGTTACCGGTTTCCAGGTGAGTACTCGACTGGTGAAGTTAAGGTTCTGGGCATAGGCTCAGGGGTCCACCAGGGTCAGGTAGGTACAGTTGGTTCACCCTCAGCGGCGCAGGGGCGGCCGGGTGCAGAGGTAGTTAGGCCCAATGCTATCCAATGGGGGGCAGGGGGCCTCCGATTGGTGGCTGGTGGCTCGTGGCTAGCAGGCCACGCGGCTATAGGAGCTAGGCTCCTGGTCACTTGCTCAGGGCAAATGGGGATGTAGGATAGGGTACAGGTTGCACTGCCAGGGGCACTCGGGCGGCTGGGCGCAGGGTGCTTTTGAGCCGTCGGGCGCTTAAATGTTATTCAATGAGGAACTTGAAAAAGGAACAAAGGATGCAGGCTCGGGATGGAGGATCTTCTGGAGTGACCAACACTTCAAGGGGTAAGTTGGGATCTTGGAGGATAGGTAGGCACCCAGGAGTTGGGCACAGGGGGCCGTGGGGCACCGGGTGCAGGGGTGTCTTTTGAGGTCGGGAAACCTTACCCCCTGCTGGTCGCGGTCGGAGGGGTCCTTTGTCCTGAGGCTGCAGGTGTCATCGGGTCATCAAGAAGGGTCTTTGGGCACTGGACTTGGGGTCCCAGTTGCCGGGGGACCATCCTCGTGGTCTTAGATCACTCGGGCACGGGCCGGGCTTGGTGGGTGCAGAGTGGGTTGGTCCGGAGCTTCCTTGCTGGCACCAGGGGTGTTGTTGCAGCAGAGCCTCTGCTGATGGGAGTTCCAGACGTTCAGAGGGTCAAGGCAGGCAGGTCCTCTGGGTGTCCCAAGGTTGCTGTCCGCAGGAGTTGCCGGGATTAGGCAGGAGCAGGCTCCAGGATCGAAAGGCCGGTAGGGCTCGGGCCAAGTCAGTTGTTGTCGTCCTGTTGTCAGCAGCTGCACGGCGGATCTTCTTCTTCTTGATCTTCTTTCTTCTTTTCTTATCGGGATCTGAGGAAGGAAGGTTCAGGGAGCCCCTAAATACTGAATTTAGGGGCGTTACAGTTAAGGCAAGGGCAGGGACCAATTGGTCCCTGTCCTGGGGCGGGTACACCCCCTAACCTGCTCCTCTCCGGTGGGAGGGCGGTAGAAGCCTAGCTGTGAATGGGCAGGGCTCCCCATCTTCAAGATGGCCGGAGCCCGGGCCGTGCTTCACCTTGTCTCCCCCGCCTGAGGGGTGGGGTTGGCACAGGCTGGCACCCCCCCTTCCTGACGTAGTTTTTCCCGCCAGTCTTCCCGCCAGAGTGGAATGGTGGGGGCCAGTTGCTGGGTCCAGAAAAGGGTCTGGAGAAGCTCACAGAGGCGGCATGCCTTTGAAGCTTCCCTCTGCCCATCCTGGGGGAGGAGACGTAGCACCTCGCCCAGAATGTGCTTTGTTGCAGGCCCAGAAGAGCGGGGGGCTCTCCACCCAGGGGTCCAGCAACATGTCTGCTGTGTGGCAGCCTCTGCAGCCACTCAGCCCAGACGTGGATTGTAGGTTAGGTTTTATGGGGCCATCTCTAAGATGCCCTCTGGTGCATTTTACATTAAATCCCAAGACTTTACTGCATTTATTACACCATATGATACCTTCACATTTTTGAGGATGCTGTTTGCTCTCATTTCCGCAGCTTCAGTTTTTCAAAGGATGATGGAGAATATGTTTGGAAAAATGGATGGTCTCAGAATATACCAGGATGACATCCTGGGCTTTGGTGTAAGTCAAGAGGAACACAATGAACGGATGAGGGAGGTACTGCAAAAAAAATTGAAGGAGTTTAGTCTCACATTGAAGGCAAAAAAGTGCAATTCCAATCTTGAAGAGATTAATTACTTTGGACATAAGATCACAACCTCTGGCATTGAACCAAGGAAAGAGCTAGTTGATACTATCACCAAGATGCCCACACCAAAAAGCAAGGCTGAGATAGTGACATTTCTGGGAATGTCTGAATTTTACTGAAAACTTATTCTCAATTTTACAGATTAAACATTTAATTTGAAACAATTATTTTAAAAATGTGTCTATTTTTAATGGAGTAAAGAGTGTGGTAAGGATTTTACGGTGTTGAAGAATCATTTGTCTCATGCTGCGTGTTTAGACAGCTTTGAACCGGATCAGGAAACCATTATAATGGCGGCGTAGGTTCTGCAGGTTTGGGTGCTGTGCTCTTACAAAGACTGGAAGAGGTGGAGAGGACCATCCTTTTTATATCAAGAGGCTTAGAGGGACTGAACTTAATTATTCTGTGGTGGAAAAAGAAGCGTTGGCCATGTTTTGGGCCATCAGGAAGTTAAAAAAGTTTGTGTGGGGAGGAAAGTTTGTAGTTAAAACTGATCACAAGCCTCTTAAGGAATTTCTGGAATAGAAAGGATTAGATAATATCTCTGCAAGGATAAAGAAATGGGTAGTTGCTCTTCAAAAGTTTTCCTTTCATGTGGAGTATGTTCCCGGTGTGAGTAGCAATGTAGATGGATGATTGTTGTTCAATATTGGTGGGTAAAGGTGATACATTTGAACATGCTGAGGAGGACTGCAACTTTTTGGGTGAAGATGATTTTCTAGTATGTCTCGTCAATGATGTAGTGATCAAAGAGGATGAATGGGTACAGGAAATGAAGAGTGATGATACATTACAGACTGTGATAAATGAAGCGAAGTGCGGGTGGAGTGTGAGTCAAACATGATGAAGCAATAAAACCTTTTTCTCAAATTGGATCTGAAATAACAGTTTGTGATTGGCTGCTTCTTCGTGGCATGGGAGTGGTTACTCCCAACAGTGTGAGAGATTGTTTGCTTGAGTTTGCTCATGATGGGCATCCAAGAAGACAAGCCTACTGGTGGTCTGGAATGAACATTGGTATTGAACAAAGTGTCAGAGAGTGTGTGGAATGCAGTAGGTGTGACTAAACACTGAAATCCAGGGTGCAACCCATGAATTTAAGGAAGTTACCTGAAGAAGCCTGGGAAGAAGTGACCATTGATTTTGTGGGTCCCACTAGAAAATCAAGAGTGGATAAATATGTCATCATTCTCCTGGACATGAACTCAAGGTGCGTGAGAAAGGCATAGTAAACTCTATTGAAACTAGAGACATAATACATTTCTTGGAGAACATTTTTGAGAGAAAAGGTTTACCAGTGAATATACTCTCTGACAATGGAATGCAACTTGTATCAAGGGAAATGGAAAGGTTTTTGAGTGAGAGAGGCATCACACATAGGAAGACAGCTCTTTAGCATCTAGAGGGCAATGATATGCTTTAAGATTCAATCGTGTTTTAAAATAAACTATTTAGAGTGCACTATGCCAATCAGAAGTATTGGATGACTGAAGTTGTGAATAAAGGCAAGAATTATAGGTTCACACCTTACTCTATGTCAAGAAAAACACGGATGAGTTATTCAGAAAGAGGAAAGTGTGTACTTTAATTTGTCCCTATTGGGTGTTTGACAAAACCGACAATTTGAGGTATGAGAGGGATGATATGACAAAGAATAAGGTGGAAATGGAGAAGATGATTAGAAACAAGAAGTGGTTTGATGTGCACAAGGTGATTAAGGATTTCAAAAATTCCATATGAATGAAAGTCCATAGAGTGTGGAAAAAGTGACTCATGGGGTAAAAGAGGGTAAGGAGTTGACAAAAAATATTGAGAATGCAACTCCTCTGATGGAAATGAGGAGAAGTGCTAGGAGATTTTGCAGACCCAAGTATTTGGATGATTATGTGCAGTCATAACCTTCTTTCAAGCATTGGGATCATGGGCAGTCTATGTTTCAATCTTGTTCTGTTTAAAAAAGAGAAAAGTGCTTTCATGCATAGCTTCAGAGAACCTTTAATTGTATATCAATTTGTATAAGCTTTAGTTTGTGTAAGCTTTTGTAGTTCTTATGGTATGTTTCTTTGTTATGGAAAGGGAGATGTGTGGTATCCTCCTGACTACAGTGTGGTTATGACATTTTAAGTGAGTGTTCCCTGCGAGGAACTGCCACAGGAACAGCAAGAAAATGGTCAGAAGGAGCCGGACGGGAGAGCAAAGAGGCTGGGGTGTAAAGAGGTTACTCAATAAATGTATATATCAATTATACTGCATCCTGAACATCTTTAGACACCCACAATTACATGAGTTTGTGGCAAATTACAAACTCTTCTCGAATCCTTCCCAAACCTAGAAATGATTGATAATTTTCTCCAGACATGACTTTCAGTAAATTTATCCCGAAGGTAACTAGGGAAAACGGAACACCCTGAAAGTCATGAAGGGATATGGAAAGAGATTTCACTCAGTGCTTAACTTGAGCTGGTGGAGCAACATCACTTTATTGTCAACACCATTACTTACAACAGTTTGCTAGAGGGTGGCGCTGTTTGCCTCATTTACAGATCAGTGTTCAGTTCAGTTCAGTAATTCTTTATTCGATGATTAAAAAACATCATAAAAGTACAGATATATACAAAGTTGAAAAATAGAAATAAATTACATGTGAGCAACATCTCGAATTACCAATAAAAACAGATAAAAACCCATACTTAAAAAGCCACATGATTAGCTGTCTCCTCTTGTGTTTCTTAACCTCACAGCAATCCTTATAAAGTTCGGAATACAACAAAGTGTCCATGGGTCATTAGCTCTTTGCAGATAGAGTAAAGAGGTTTTGGCATGCCTGAATTTTTCTTTTTTTTAAATTTCCACGTACGCCTGGGGTGCTTAAAAAAAGGGCACAAAAATACAAAATATAGGGTGTCCTGCGGAGACCTATTGTTGCAGCCGCAGGCACACTTCTGCGCAATTGTCAGTGTGAAACCTACGGGATCAGCCAATAAATGTGGTAATAAGTTAAACCTGAGGCAAGTCATTAAAAATCTATCTGTGCATTATACATCAAATACAGGTATGGCTCCATGCCCTCATTTTTTATAAGACTAAGGGCACCTACAGATTGTTTGGTCATCTCCCCTTCTGGTCTACGCTTAACTAGCTGATCAGATAACAGTCTTTTAATTTTTAGTTTGTCGGGAGGTAAAAAAGAACTAGGGTTAATAAACAGATCCTTCCGGTCGATACCCTCCAGCGTGATCTTAATATATTTTAACCATGGAATGTGTAGCCCTTTATCCCTGTGCAAGCAATCTTCCAGGATTTGTCTACTTCGAGCTACCTCTGGATTTAACCAGATTTTCAACCATGCCAAGATGGGTCTAAGCTTAATCTGATCCTCGATAAATGGGCTCCCCAGTTCACTATGTACCATTGCAGCTGAGGTGCTCTGAGGGACTTTTAAAATCCTTCGCATGTATTTATTTTCCTCAACTTGCAGTTGCTCCACATTCACATATCCCCACACTTCAGACCCATACATTACTCTCGAGCAGCCTATCGATCTATAAAGATTCAAAACCTGTCCTGGAGACCAACGGCCCAACCTACGACCATAATTTGCTATAGCGCCATTTGAGGAAATTAGTTTTGAGCATCGGTCCTCCACTAAAGATCTGAATTTTAGTGCACCATCAAACAATAATCCCAGATAAGAGAAAGACTTCACCTTTTCTAGTGTGTGGTTCCCTATCTTATATGAGAACCTATTACAAGGTTTAGTGTCAGCCAGCATCACGAAGGACTTGCTCAAGTTTACCGACAGGTCCAAGGTCTCCATAAACTTTACAAAACCATATGTTAGGCATTGCAGGCCCCTCGGAGTGCGAGCGAGCAAGACCGCGTCATCCGCATATAGGAGCACCGGGATATGGCGCGGTCCTACTCTTGGGCACTCCGAGTTTAAAGCCAGCTACGCCTGCTCTAGATTATTAATGTAGAGCAAAAACAGGAAGGGTGCTAGAATACAACCCTGTCTCACTCCACACGTGCAGGGAAATGATTCAGTATTCCCCCCTCCGTTTTATAACGAACCCTAGCTGTTGTGTCCTGAAGCAGCTCTCTCAAGATGTTAATCAGACCTGGGTAAATTCCCATGTCCCTCATCAGGCATCATAAAATGTTCCTATGTACATGATCGAAAGCTGCTGCTTGGTTCATAAAACCCAAATACATAGCCTTGTTGCGGGCTTTGGTGTATTTAGCAACCAGCAAATAAAGATTGAGGCATTGGTCACTTGTGGACCTCCCTGTTCTAAAACCGTACTGGATATCCGTGATTAGATGATGTTCTTCAGTCCAGTCCATGAGCCTTTGCAAGATTACCCGGCCCAAAATTTTGGCTGAGACATCAATCAGAGAGATTGATCTATAGCATTGCGGATTGTCCCTGTTGCCCTTCTTAAAGATGAGAACAATGACTGCAGTAGACCAAGAGCCAGGTAAACCATGCTGGACAGCCATATTTAACACTCTGGCGAGGATGGGGGCCCAAAGATTAACATTGCTCAAATACAAATCAGGTGGGGAGCCATCGGGGCCAGGAGCCTTGTTTCGTGTGAGGCCTTGAATCACCGCTGTTATTTCTGCTAGGCAAAACTCAATGCCTGGACCTTGTTGATAATCCCCTCCCCTATCCATATCTGTGTCCTGTTTATGATTAGACAATCCCTCAAAGTGTGAAACCCACTGTTCTGGTAAAATGCTCAACCCAATCCCAGGGGTATTGCTGTCCTGAAAACATGGGTTATTAACAATCCTCCAGAATTGGGTCATGTCCCTTCTTTCTCCAGCCTCTCTTAGGTCTGCCTATGCTTCAGTTTGGAGAGTGGTCTTTCTTTGTTTTAGTGCATTTTTATACGTGCGTCTACGTTGAGCTATTCTTGGGTTATCCCTGGGCTTAGATTTTAAACTAGATTTTAAATCTCTCAGGGCTTGTGAACACTTACTGTCGAACCACCTCGGCTGTAGGTTATTCCTCCTGGGGGCTTTGGTCTTTAATAGACCATCTACCAACTTGGTCACGGACCTAAATGCCCTGATCAGATTACTCCCCTCTATCATGGGGTCTAGGCATTCCTCTATCTGAGCCTTCCCTTGTGCCATTAACTCTTTATAAAATGCTTCTGCATCAATTTTCGCCCACCTAAGCCGCCTTCCCTGATCAGTTACCTTCAGCACACTGTCCACCTGGGGGCAGATCTTGGGACGACCCCACTGTATAAAAGTTAGAATTAGGGGATTATGGTCGCTGAATGCACTCCACTCAATCCCCACTGTGCTGATCGATTTTTTTGCTTGCCTAGACACTAGTATATAATCTATGTAAGTGGAGCTTCCTCTCCCTTTAAAAGTTGGGGTAAGGGACCCATCTTCTTCCAGGCTAACCAAATCTATTGTGTGTTCCAGGTCATGAGTCTTTAAAAGATTACTAAGAACTAATCCTTCTGGAGAGTGTTCAAAATTTGGGCCCTTCTCCATAGAACATCGGGACCAGTCTACATTCAAGGGGAACAGGGTTGGGCACAGATGACAGTTAAAATCACCCAAAACTAATATGGATTTTTCTATAGCCCCTTTTCTATTGTCTAACTCCTGATGGAGTCTGTGGGCTAGTTCCTGTAATATAGGGTTATTTCCCTTTGTGATCCCCACATTATATACGTTGAACAAGGCAAACCGTAACGCCTGGATAGTATGTGCTGACCACGGTGGACTCGTCCAGACTCCTTCCAGGTTCAGGTCTACATATAGCGCTAGACCTCCAATCGCTCTTCCTCAGCTAGCTTTTTGCGCTGGCACAAAAAAGCATTTGTACTAAGCCATGTGAAAGGGGTTACTATCAACCGCCCAAGTCTCTTGTAGACTAATTATCTGAAACCCCCCAATGTACTCTCTCCATTCTTTATTATTAAATTTTCCTGCCAAGCATGCTATGTTCCATGATAAAATCTTCAGCCCCCCCTCATGCCTGGATTTTTATCTCTCTGGCATTGGGCTGTCAGCCCTTCCTCGATCCTTAAAGATGTAGTGTGGGCCCCAAGACTCTGTGTTGGTAACAGGGCTGGTGCCACCCTCCAGTTCTCTTCCTGTGTGTGATATATTTGGGAGCTAGAATATTTTTCGGCCTCCTGAGTGCTCTCCCTATTAGTGCTTGCCATTGAGTAGGGTAGTTGACTAGCAGGTAGTTGTGGCGAGGGAGCATTAATATTCATCAACCTCAAACCTCCACTCTCCCCGTCCAATGATCTTGTTACATCACCCTCCCTGTTAGTTGACTCCACTACTTGATCCTGAGATGTTCATGGTCAATCATTATCTTCTAGGCTCATAAGGGAACTAAATCTATTTTCCCAATTGGCAGCATCTTGTTCTTTTACCTCAACAACATTTGTGGCAAAACTTCGAGCCCCATTAACAAGTTGGCCCATCCCTGCTCTCCCCAGGTGATGTCTAGGATCATAGGGGGCATATTGTATGGGGTAGAAGTGTCCCAGTGGCAGCGTTTGTATGTAACTTGATGATTGAAAGGAGCCACTAGTCACTATATGTTCCACCAATCTGGTATCCCTAAAGCCACCAGGTCTTTACTTTTCCTGCCAATCCAGTTCACCCTTCTAAAATTCAGAATTTCTCCACTTTTATTCCCTGCCATCGGTCTATTCTTGCTCAACCACGCTATTGTTTTGTTTTTAAGTTCGGGGGAGGACTCTTTCTGATCAGGTTTTAATTCTGGGACCCCCCGAGTACCACTACGTAGGGGCACGCCTCAGGTGGTAGATTTATGCTAGGTAGGGGGTTTGTTACTCTTAAATTGGTTTCTCGGATTATGTGTTGTGTCACTGATGAATTATCAATCAGTGATTTTTTCTTTTGCACTTGTGCTGTTAACATGGTTGTCCCCCTTTCTGAAACAGTGGTACCTCTGGCCTGGCAGGGTGCAGCATTCGTTAGTATGGGTGAAGCAATGGATGTTAAATCATGTGTTAAAGCATGTTGATTACTGGCAGTACGATCAGTTAATGTGACAGGCTGGATGACTGGGCTAATATCTGTTGCAGAAGTGCTTCCATTGACACTGGCATTCACGGGATTGTCCTGTGTCCTTCCCCTCTTGTGTAACTCATTTATAATTTTATCCAGTCTACTAATTAGAAGTTTGATCTGGCTCACTATAAATAGTTCTAAAGAATTTTGTAGGTCTGTGACCACCTCAGCCATCCAGGATGGAGGGCCCATCTGTTGGATCACTTGAACTTCAGTAACCTCTTCCTCAATGTGTCTCTTTTGGGGAATAAATGACCGGGATTTAGTTTTCTTGGTGCGTGGGTTCTTCTGACATGATCTTCTCTTCTTACTGGTAGGTACATTCTCATCTGACAGGCTATCCCCTCGACTGTACTAGTGGCTAGCTGTGCACAAGGAATGTCCTGGGTAAGTGACTCCGTGCCAATGTATGGGGAAATAACTATTGACTCGTTAGTAATGACCTGGGGTGAGGTGAGAGTGTCAGTTATTGGTGTTAGCGACAATCTTCTCTCTGTGCGCTCTATTTCGTTACTGACTTTCCGCAACATATGATCTATCGCAGTGGGTTGTATATTAAGAGGGGGCAATGTGTTAGGGTCCTGAACAATTACCTTGGGAGTTAGAGGTACATTTGATTTTACTTTCGTGGTACGTGTATTTACTTTGGGAGCCATGATATACCTAGGCAAAAAGAAATAAATACTCCAAGTCCTGAATGATAGCACCTATACCACAACCAGTAGGCCCCCCTTTGTCTCCCTTTTTATAGCTTACTGTTTTTGTCGGCCCAATGTTCAGTTCAATATACCTTCTGCTGCTCCTCCTCGTATCACCAGTTTATAACACTTCAACCAGTAATACAGAAAGGTCCAGAGCCTAGAGGCCAAGTGGGGTGGCCCAACCCAACCTCCTCCGGCCTCGGATGGCCACAGACGGTCCTGCTCTTGTCCCGGGCTTCTCCCGGCACGCTCCCGCGCGCGATTCGCAGGACGTTCCCTTCACTCAAGGCACCCCTGGGCGCGTCGATGGCGTCACTGCGTCGCCTGGGCCAGGGGCAGCTTGGAGATGCAGTTTTTCCCCACGGAAGCCCCTGCTGACCCCGAGAGCGTTCGGCGCTCCCTTCACTTAAGGCGCCTCTGGGCACGTCGATGGCGTCACTGCGGTGCCTGGGCCTGGGGCAGCTGGGAGATGAAGTTTTTCCCCGCTGCAGTTGTTGCCCTCACGGCGCGAAGCAGAGCGTGATCAGGGAAGATGCTGTTTCCCTCACGGCGTTGGCAGCAAGGTGAGTGGAAGCTGTTGCCCTCACGGCGTGCTGGTGTGCAATGACCTGTTGCCCCCCAGATCAGTGTAACAGAAGTTGTTTATTAATACATACATTCAAAATTACTAATCCCTATTCCCTGAGCTATTTCTATAGCTTTGGGTGCCTGAAATAGTCTGAATTGTCACACTTGTAGGAGTGTGATGGTTAGAAGTTGTGTAATTACTGTCACTGGCAGTGATGTCAGGAGCAATGGGTGGTGCAAGCTATAGCGGCCTCCTGACAAGGGCCCTGGCACTTATTTGTTTACAAATGAACCACTGGTTTCAGTATGGGGAATATATTTTCCCTGCGGAGAAAAAATAGAAAAGGAAACATGTGCCATTGCACAGAGGTCCTGGGTTTTCAACAGTGCAACATTGTACAAAGCATACAATTCTGCTTTGGGAAAAAACAAAAATCAAAACAAAAAAATAAAGTCAGATGACTTTCTCGAGATTCCATCTTTAAAGCTGCTTATGGGAGAGTCTTCGAGGTGTACTGTGACTCTACACCTATTCCAGGTTGCACACATGCCAATGTAGATTTATGAGTTTGTGACTCAGGCTCAATAAGTTTGTCGACTAAAATGCAACTTTGAATGTGACCTTTGGGTGAGGTCTGAGATGTTATATTCATCGTGCATGTTGCAAAAGGCGATTACCAATAGCATTTCCTGGTGATAGAAATGTGTGTAAGGTGTAGCTTGTTGCATTACTTCCAGCCCAAAGAGTGTTTCGGCTGCTTTGTACTTTATCCTTTAGAATATGAATGGAATGATGCAGCAACCCCTTTTTAAATTGATGTAGTAAATAAAATGCAGAAATACTTCGAAAGCAAGAAAGCACTTGATTCCGCGCACCCACACACAGGTGTACACCAGCTGGGCTGTTGCAGGTAAGAGAGGTGGGGCGGTGGGGCCGGGTGGGGGAGGGGGGCATTTTGAGAGCCGACTATGAGGGGAAATTAAAAAAAATTATCAATTTTCCCTCGTGGTTGTCTCTTGAAATTACCTGCAGCGGCTGGCATACACACCAAGAGCCAGGTAAGAAATTATTCTCGAACTTAGAACATCAGTTAAACAACAACAGAAATGCAAACCAGTTGCATACAATAGAATATAAAGGAAAGGAAATTCCAAATGCAGAGCACTTACTTGTAATTCAGGATCTTATACATCACGACATAACTCCCCCTTTATAAAAACAAGATATAGAAGACATTTGCACCACCTCCCCCGGGTAGTGTACAGACCCTGCAACAAGTCCCGTACATGTCCCGTACATGGAGCACGGTATGTTATGTTGTTTCTTACTAGGAAATCTCAAAAAGCCTCTCAGAATACTCATAAAGCCATGCGCAAAAATTGCTTGGGCTTTCTTGAGCCTGATTCCTCATCTATCTTTGTTCAGAGTAACCCTCTTCTTATCGTCTACCTGCGAGTATCCCTACTTTCAGTCTCATGCCTCCCTGCCTTAATCTTTCCAATTGTAATTCTGCATTTGGTTGATTCCTCGTTTTATACTTCACAGCCTCTCCTATTTAAAACCCTATCCCTGTAATCTAAGATTAACTAAGCTCCACCAGGTTATCTCTCTCTCACCAACCATCCACCTGAAACCACCTTCCTCTCACTAATGATCACACCAATATTAATATAATCTATCACAAAGTAACTGGAGCGTAGGATTGTGATTTTTTGTTGAGCTTACATGAGTAATCACTATAATTAACAACAACCACTGGATTAAGCACTAACCTTTGGTTCCGGAGTAGCGTGCTACTTGCTGTACAGCACTTCAACACCTCATCAGTGGTAGTAAGCGCTATATAAATGCTAATACAATTACAATTATAATTTGCAAGAGGGTTTGATTCTTAGCACACATTCCGAAAAGCTTATACAAATATGGAGTCAATGTATGTCTAAGGTATCTTTTAAACACTTTGATGTACCATTATTCTTTTACATAAACCTGACTGTAACATTTCTCTATTTTCCAGGCTTTGCCTGGAAGGGCTTGAGTTTTACTAATGCCGCTTGTATTCAGTTTTCTGCTTTTTTCTTTGGGTCATTATTCCATCATTTAATATTGCTTCAGAGTACAATATTAATTTACCAATGGTTTCAGTCAGATGCTGCAGTGGCGGAACGTTAATTGGGAAGAACCCATCGTACTTGCAAAGTGGCATACATTTGGGCACTATGTAAATAGCTATTCACGTGCATGGAAGTATTGCTCTGTCATTTATTCTCTGGTTCGTGTCCTCTGAAACCTGCTTGAATTTAGCTCTTCATAATTCACATGAACTGGTATTTCCATCCCTCATTTTATGCTGTCCCATTGTAGAGGAAATCTTTTTTACTACACATTGAGCAAAAAATACCTTATTGGTGTCCATAGAGAAGGCAAGATTCAGATTGATTTAGTCAGTAGGGAGAGGATGTAGCCTTAAGGCTAGAGCTGCTGACTTTGGAGTGGGGAA
The DNA here is from genome assembly GCF_964263255.1 of Lissotriton vulgaris. Lineage (NCBI taxonomy): Eukaryota > Metazoa > Chordata > Amphibia > Caudata > Salamandridae > Lissotriton > Lissotriton vulgaris. The sequence goes on from NC_141689.1 coordinate 1,578,062,788, forward strand.
ACCGGGTTTGAGCCTCAGTAACGGCTCAGCATCCTGGGATTCTGAGCAAATCTCTCAAGCTCTCCACGCCTTCCAAATTATGATTGTGTCCTTGTGTAACATAACTGGTGTGCATGTAAAAAGTTCCAATACCTTCGGGTCGAGTTTGGCTATGTGAATCTACAGTAAAAACAATATGTTATGTTATGTTATTCACACTTATACCGCGCACAGCTGCCCCAGCAAAGGGGCGTCCTGGCGCTTAACAAGGTACACAAAACACAACTCCGTTAAAAGGCCAGAAAGAGGGAACAGCAGAAAACAAATTAATAAAAGCTAGACAAATAAAATAGTCTTAATGGCGCGTCCAAACTGCAAAAGGTCTTCAGGTGTGGATGCGTGCCATCACAATATTCATCTTTCCTTGTCTAAACAGGTTCTGAACCTCATCAAATGATCATTCAATCCCAATGTTTTTAAAAAGAACACAATTCTGGTAAAGAAACATGAGCAATTCCAAGCTGAGGCCCTTTTCTCTGCCTCCAGAAAGGGTGTCCTGCCTCAGCCCTGCACTCTAGCCACCGTCCTTAAATGAATAACAGTTGCTTCAACATTGTCTCTTGAGAATGTCTCACTTCATCAAATGAAAAGCCAAATTGATTACATGTAATAGTTTTCCAATGCTCTGATGACCCTCCTTTGTAAGAGTGGAATCTTGACAGATAGTGGCCAAGGGACAAAAGTTTGCCTTTATCCTCCTTGACTTGTCCAACTTGTATGGCTTGGTGTACTCCTCTTGAATGTATCAAGGGATAACCACCCGCAGTAAATGAAGCCCTTTCTTACAATAACCCTCAAATGTCACTTGTGGCCTGCCCCATAAGTTCACGTTGCCATTGTACTTGTTATATATGTATGAATGCACTTTCACAGACTGAATGCACCAACAGCATAATATAGCCTTATAGCCCACTGATGAGAGCTATACTGGTCGTTAAAAGCCCTGAATCCGAGTTATAGCCTTGAGCCGCAGGCAAAGGCTTATAATGAAGGAGAAGTCCTTTAACAACTGGTACAGTAAGATGCAAGGGGCCATAAGGCTATTACAACATTCTACCCACAGAGGATAGAATGTTCTAAGTTAAAAAAGGAGCAACATAAAGACAAACATTGGAATGTTGGAACCCTTGGCTTATACCAGTCATTATAAGCCGGAGCAACTTCATTTTCTTTAATGAAGCTCTCAACATTCCAATATTGTAATCAGTCATATCTTCACCTATGACACTCAGCAGCATATTAGAAATTCTAATTACTGTTCGACTGCCTCTTCCAACTGCAACAGTGGATACTGTATGTGTGTGCATTTGCCTAAATGTCTCTAAAACTGAAGCGCATATTTACAACAGAATGGCGAAGCGTGGCGTTAGCAAAAATTGCTAATGCCACGCTTTGCCATTCTGAAAATGCAGGGATGCACTGTATTCACAAGAATGAGGGTCACCCCTGAATTTCCGCTAGCACTGGCTCTCAATCTAGCTGCCTAGCGCCAACACAAGCACCCCTGCACCATAATGCAAGGGTGTCTGCTTTGGGGGGAATAATCGTGTATGTGCAGGAAGGTGTCCCTTGATTCACATAAACAATCCAGAATGCTGATTTGAAACTCATATGTGAGCTGCATTGTGCAGCACACTTTAAAGTTTCAAATCATAATTTTTGTAATGATTGTTTATGTGCAGGAAGAGACACCTTCCTGCACATACACAATAATTCATGGCGATGTGCTGTTTATATGTGGGTTGCACAATGCAGCACACATAGAAACAGCAAAAACGAAGAACTATTAACCATTTTTCCTTGTATCGCCATGCCAAGGCCATATTTTTCCCGGTCTTAATTATGGCGCTGCCTCCTATTTACACCACCCCTGCGAATAGGAGGAAGCCTCAATATCAATGGATGTTGCGGTGGAGCGCACACCACAACACCCTTTGCCCACCCCATTCACACTAAGTGTAGTGTGAAAGGGGTCCTTATTTACAAGGCGGCATTAAGCCATGTTAAGTAAATAATGCGAAAGGTTTATCACCACAGGAACGTCATGAAAAGTGAATAAAACTGTATTTTTCTATATATTTCGTTATGAAAGTCAAACACACTGTAGTTATTAAAGAAGTCATAATGTGAGGATCATGAGAACAGACTAGGTAAATGAAAAGCAATTTCTTTAGGCCTATTGTTATAGACAGCTGAGACTGGTTCTTCTGGAGGCTAAGTTGCTTTAGAATTAATACTTACTTTGGGAACCACTAAACAATTTGTTACTTCCATTGGGTAACAAAAGGTAACATAACATACTGTACCATAGCATGACCTGAATAATGTGGCATACGTGGTCAGTGCAAGTCCAAGAAGTTAAGGTGCAGTAATGTTACTACTTTAAAATTTAGAGTTGAATAAGGCACCACTACTACTTTGAAAGAATCTTTAAGAAGGAAGCACAGTATTCTGCAAAGTTGGAATATTTTCATCCAACTCTCCTAAACAACATTAGGTGTGGCACAAGGCTTTCATGACTGGGCATCAGATTAAGATGAACTTTTCGACTCAGTCTGTAAACTTTGAGTGAACACTTGGTTTAGGGACAGAGCAGGGTAGAGCAACGTATACATCTGTCATATCTACATCCAATTTGAGGCTATCTGCTCAACACTAAGGGCCCGATGTAGGTAATCCCAGATTACCGATTCTCAAATACCGAATCATACCGATTCGGTATTTAAGAACAGGCAATTGATATAAAGGTAAAAAATTACCGAATCAGTAAGTTTCGGTAATTACCGAATCGGTATTTACCGATTCGGTAATTGCCATTCATTCCTATGGGCCTGGAGGCCCATAGGAATGAATGGCAATTACCGAATCGGTAAATACCGATTCAGTAAAATTGGGAAACATAGAAGGGTGGCAGGGTGTCACTTTGACACCCTGTTGCACCCCTCAATTGTGTATGGGTGCACATTTTGCAGTCATACATGCCCTTAGGGCATGTATGTCTGCAACATGTCACTGTTGGAAAAGCAAAAAAAAATGCTTTTTCAGAGGTTTTCATTATTTACCACCAACTTGTAGTTGGTGGTAAATAATGAATCCTAAAATGGGAAAATCACTCATTTGAGTGCTCCCTACATATCAGGATTCGGTAATTTACAGAATCGGTATTTAAGAATTCGGTATTTTACCGATTCCTTAAAATACCGATTCGGTAAAATACCGAATCCTTAAAAAATGCCACCTACATCTGGAAAGCCCAATACCGGTCGGTAACGGCCAGAATACGGTAATTTCGGCCGTTACCGACCGGTATTTGGCTACCTACATCGGGCCCTAAGAATCTTTGAATAGTACATTTAAGTATGATGCATAAAGAAGACAACCAATAGAAAATCAAGATTACATTCCCACCACGGAGACAATAAAAAGCAAATACAACCAAAAGATGAGAAGACAAGAAAGTACAAATATACAAAGACAGACATCGAATGTCAAGATACACAGTCAGGTGAAGAGCAATTTTTCACTACTATTCAACTGCTGACTCTTTCTGAGAACGAGCTCAATCCCTAAAAGGTGAATTCTCAAAAGAAGAACTTGAAATAGCTATTAACACTATGCCCGCAGTTAAGGCCCTGAGTTTAGTCGGATTTCATTGGAATCTATAGGGTAAACAAACAGAAACTGGTCCTTCTCCTGAATAAATTATTCACAGATATTACCCAAGACACCAACCCCCACCCAAAATGTAGGAGTGCAAAAGATTCTCTCACTTTAACACCAGAAAAAGAACCCCCTTTGTGTTGGAGTTAAATGCTTATCTCGTTAATTATTGCTGACATTACAAGTTTGCAAAAATGTTGGCAAATCATCTAAAATTGGTTTTGAGAACCCCAATTCTTCTAAACCAGGTGGGGTTTGTACGACACCCATCTTCCACAGCCCATTAGATATTGACATCCTGTGTACTATGGCAGGTATGAAATGACAAAGATAAGAAATTAATAATCTCATTAGAGTCAGAAAAAGACTTTGAAAGGGTGAAATGGAATTAGCCGTTTTGAGTACTGGCGTTGGTGTATATCGGACAGCGTTTCCTTTCCAGAATTAAATGATTGTATTCTAACCCTTTGGTAGTGGCTTCTTACAACAACTTTACATCTCCCTTGTTCGAAAAGAAAAGTAGAATGAGAAAAGAATGTCCCTTATCTCCTCTGCAGTGTATTTTAGCTCTAAACTCACCAGTGATCACCTAAATGATCAAAATGGCAAATTTAAAAGGATTTGTGTGTGTTTTTTGAAAACCGCAGTCGCAAAAGACTATTCAGGGAGGGGTTGCAGAGGGGGCGGAACATAAGTAAGATATTTTTTGGCTTCAGCAGGATAAAATGGAGTAGATTAATAGTGGTATGGTTATAAATGTTGTACAAGGGACTGGGATCTGGATCGATGAAGGGTGGGAAAGAGTGGGTTGAGAGAAGAAAGGAAAAAAAATGATTTGTTAACATTTTAATTGTAGAATAAGTCACTTTTTAGTTTAATTATCTTTTCTGTAAAATGACTGGACATGATTGTTTGAACTTCAATAAACATTGATTAAACAGAATAATTTCACCCCATTTGTTGTAAGAAGACTCGTCGTTAAACAGTACACAACCCCACACAGATTTAATATAAAGTCCCTGCTTCTGAGGTGTGGAGTAGGGGTTGTATTTACCTGACCTTTCGTGAGGTTCTTACGCAAACAGAGCTAAATACTTGCATGCTTAGGTCGCATGAGGTGTGTTATGCAGATTTGTTAATCATCTAACCAAGATTTACTTGTATTGCATGCTTATTTGGCCTTTACTTTCATTACATTTCGCCATCAGGGGAAACAGCAGGAGTGTGACAATTGCGCGCTCCTGTATTTACATGAATCAGAATTTAATTTAACCCTCTAGTCATAAGCAGAGTCATAGACCCATTGTATTGAAATGGTACCCATGGTGTGTGTACAATTCTGTATAATTAACAGTGTTATCTCAGAATCCAAGGCTGCTGGACTGTAACTATTCACGACTGGTAGATTTCCGGGGTTTTCAGTCTTTCAAAAAAAAGTTTGGTCCTATTTATGCTCTTTAGTATTAGGCAAGATAATAAGATGCAGATGTGCCCTTAATGATTGTCGCTTTTTTAATAGACACATGGTGGTAGGCTCACATACTGCTGAACCCCATAAAGAACATATTTTTGAGGACAGTGGAAATTTATAAAACTCATTGATCGGCCTTTCAAACAGACAAGACATGCTTTTCAATCACTCTAGCTAGGCTTTAAATGACCTTCATGCAATCAATCCGCCAAACATGTCTTCCATTGAATCGGAGCATCACGGGACATTATGGCCTGAAACAAAATAAAAAGGTCTGTGTAGCACTTTGCAGTAAAACCAAGGCTATTTATTGCTTTACCCGCTTCTACAGCACAAGTAGCTTGGTTTTAAAATAGCTGATCAGTATGATTTTAGTACTTCATAACATATCAGGGCTATGTGATTAACCTACAGTAAATTGTCTCTTGTATAAAAACATATCTTTAGAGCCATGTCACTACTGGCCAGGCCAAGTGGATTATTTCCTGGAAAAGAGATCGCAGGCCATAATAAACGTCTGGCCAGCACTGTAAATTGTTCTTTTTATTGGAATAAAGTGACACCTTTCTGCAATACCTCGATCCGCACATATTTATCGCTCAAGTGCATAGGTCCAGTTATCATTTATTTGAAGCGTGTGGAGGTCAAAGTCAATTGTCTTTCCCACTCTCGGAGCAGCAGTTAAATGAATTGTAGTTTCATCGCGTTTAGCAAGAGAGTAAAGTCGGATTCACAAAGCTACGGATGTAGACATGTCAACACCTACGATATGTATAATTAATAATGTTGTAGCGTTAATTTTCTTTCATTTATGACACATGTAATATATACGTAATACAAGTAAAATTCGAACTCCCAAGTTGGCTTATTATTCATGATAACAAATACCTTAGTGCAAACTTGCCTTTGTTCCGATCGTTTATTTTGATTTATAGTGACATTACCAATTTGATTTTTATTTTTGGCATATATCTCATTGGTTCTCTTCCAAACCAGCATGTACCTTTGCTTCTTTGAAAATGACTAAGTAATTGACAACGCAAGTGAATGAACCTTTTGTGAACTTTCATAATGTACAAATATGTGCCTTCTGCTTTTTCCAGGCTTAAGCCTTCCTTGCTTATGTCTGAAAATAATTGTTGGAAGTCAGTCCCTAAAACAACTTTACCAGACAAGAGACTTTCCTAACCACATCAAAATCATCTGAAGTAGACCATTCAAAATATTCCAACAAAAGCAAGGATCCTGCCATTCATGTTTATAGGTTTCCTTTCACTTTCAGTTTTAGATCTGCTGAGTCATATGTAGCTACTTGATAAGTTTGTAGTGTATTGTCCAGTTAGTCGATGGTGACCACGTAGTGTAAGGTGAAAACTGGTCATGAGAGGCTGGCTTCTACTAAAAGCTGTGTGCGGTCAAAAGGGTTGTAATTCTGCGGGCCTGTAGAGCATGGATATCTGATAGAGACTTCTAGCTGCTGATTCCTAATCTTTGAATTTCGAAAGCATCAGGCTGGATCTGTGAACTTTTGCTGAGCAATACTCCTTGCGCTCGCCGTCAGGTGACTCCATTTGGCTCCACGTGACGTCGTCGGCAGCATTGCTTATGATGTCGCAGTTCCTTTATAGGAGCCACCCAGGTGCGCAGATGTCAGTTCTTTTCTTTCCATGCCAGTTAAGCGCCGATCTGGGAAGAGCTACCCCTCTGTCGCTCTTTGACAGGTTTTTTTCTCGACTTTTATCATTCAAAAAAATTGTCCTCTTGGTGTGCGGGGGTGTCTTTGATGAAGGCAGGTTTCAAGCTGTGCGGTGCCTGCCACCGCACAATGCCAGTAACCGATCCCCACCTCCCTTGCCTTTGTTGTCTCAAGCACCACCACAATTGGAAGTCGTGCTTGGATTGCCAGGCCATAGTTTTGAAGGCCTTGAGAGAGTGGCCGATGAAGCTCCTCACGGACTGGCAATCAACACCGTCAAGCAAGACTCAGCGCAAAGGTCCCAGGTCCCACTCAAGGTCTTCGGGACACTCCGGGAAGAGGCATAAGGAAAAGAAGAAGTCCAAGAGAACTTCATTTTCTCCTCGGCTGTCGGCTGTCGTCCGTCGACGAGAGTGGTAAGGAACTCCGACGCTCTGGGCATGGTTCCGTAAACCGGAGCCTGGGTTGACTCCTCCCCTCCTTCTCTTTCCGGGAGCCAGAGCGACCCCCACTCACATAAAATAATTTTACGAGGCCGTGTACCACGTGTTTGAGTGGGCCAACCATGCTGCTGAGCCCTCTGGCCTGTGAAGTCAGGTGGGGCCCCATCGGGCTCAACACTATCAGCTCTGGCCTCGGTGCTGGTGGGGCCTCATGGATCCAATCCTGGATCCAGGTCGATGCCAGTCATGCCAACATGGCCTCCTCCGGTGTCGGACCCAAAGTCAGTGCCTGTGGTGCGGCCAGTGCCCACTGGCGGCGCCAGCTCCATCCTCATCCTGAACGACAAGGAACAACGTCGCTCGATGCCAATTCCAGCACCAAAGTTCTATTTTGTTGCCTGAGCACTTTGAAGATATTCTAGGCTCAGGAGAGGAATGGGAGGGGTCTATGGACCTTTTGGAACACCAGGATGATTCTGTGGAGCATTTGTACTGGTATGGGAAACTTGCGGAAGCCAAAGGACTGGACACTTCACAGATACTGGGATGCGCTCTCCACCAACAGTGGCTATGGAGGAGGAGGCATCCTATGTCATGGTGGTTAAAAGGGCAGCAAACGTCCTTTGACTAGAACTGCACTCAGTGCAGGTCAGGACTATTCTCCTGACTGAAGTGCTTCAACCTTGGGCTCCCATTTCAAAACCCCTTTTGCCCTTTAATGAAGCACTTACAGACCTCCTGCTAGGCACGTGGTCCAAGCCTAGAACAGGGGCTCCTGTGAATAGGACAATGGTACGCCACCATCGCCCTGCACCGGGAGATCCGAAGTTCCTCAGCCAGCATCCCACCCCTGAAAGTTTGGTGGTGTAGGCCTTTACTTCCCAGGGTGTGTTCCCTTCCACCCCTCCTGATAGGGAATCTAAGAGGTTGGACTCATTTGGGAAGACGTTGTTTTCTTCCTCCAGCCTGGCATTGTGGTGCTGCCACAAGTCCTGGAGGAGGCCCAGGCTGTGCTCTCCCAAGCAGTCAAGGATGGGAGAGATGTAGCAAAATTCACCATACGGTGTCCAATCTGTAATTTTAGCCCACTGCATACACCAAGCTTGAAATGATAACTTAGTAGAATCATTCCAATGCTTGATCATCTGTTGGAAGGCCACTGTCAATACTAGATCCAAAATACAAGTGTCACACGAGGTTGAGCACCAAGCTTCAGAAATACTACTTAAAAAATTTGTAATAAAAGAAAAGGGAACTGTAGTGTGAAATATTGAATTAACTTGAACCCAAACATGTTTTTTCAAAAGCGCAACAGAAGGGTATGTAAAAAGTCGATGTTTTAAATCTTTAAATCTGCCTGTGGGAGAGAGCATGTCGAACAAGTATCCGCCATAGCCTGCGTGGTATTTGTTGCTCTAGATGATTTTCTGATTTTATTCCAAATTTTTGCCCGGAAAGGAATTGATCAGTTAACCTCAAAATCGGATTCCCAGGCTAATTCCACCTTTGATTTGGTCCTATTAGTGTCGGAGGAAAGTAAATAAGAATAAATGTTAGATGCTCTTGGGGAGGAGCGCAACAGAGTAGACCAAAGGTTAGTAGTCGGTGTAGCTGAAGATAGAGAACGTTGAGTATGTTCATAAGCAGTAGAGAGAGCATTATACAAAAGTTTGTATTTGCGCTTAAATGAGAAAGGTAAATCAAACTGGTGACGGACCTGGGAGAAAGAAAAAAAAGTATTACATTCAAAGAGTTGGTGGATCTAAATTATACCTGTGTTTCTCTTGGATTTCCAATAAATGGGTTTATAATTACCTAATATAATTTTATTATGCCAAATGATAGATCTAAGAAAATCATCTATGTCTGTGGGAGAATTATGGAGCATGGAATCTAATAATCTACAGGAGTGTTTAAGAACATGTGTAGAAATAGATTGTGGTTTGCAAGTAACGGATAAATATTCCTTAAATGAAAAGGGGAGGAGAAAAGTCCTTTCTACATCTACCCATAACAGGCATATTGTCATGGAATCAGAAAGCCATCTAGATGACTGGTGTAACAAAAAAGCCTTATGATAATTATGATAGTCCAGGAATTTAACCCCACCTTTCGACTTTGGGCAGGTTAATTTAGGCAAGGACATACAAGATTTTTTATGACTCCAAAAGAAAGAGATGAGAATAGAGTTAATCGTCCTGAAGTGTTTAAGAGGTGTGGACACCAGGAGATTTGATATGGTAAACAGTACAATAGATCTCAACATCATTTTAGTGGTATACAAACGACCCCACCAGGTAAGATGGAGCAGGTGCCATTTGGTAGTTAAAGTAGTTAATTTATGTACACATTTTTCTAAGTTTAGCGAAATTGAGGTAGAGATAGTGGAAGTAAACTACAAACCAAGATATGTAATGTGTTTGGGATTCCATGTAAAATTGGACATAATAAATTCTTCTTTAAACGTGAATTTAGTCAGGGATAATATATCACATTTCTCGTTGCTCAATTTATAACCAGAAACACTACTATACAAGGTAACGTCTTGTAAAAAAGCTGGCAATGATAAAAGGGGTTGGGAAAGGAACAACAAAACATCATCAGCAAAAGCTGCAAGTTTAGTCTGCAAGCCTTTAAAGGGAAATCCACAAATATCCTTATTTTGTCCTAAACTGGAAAGAAAGGGCTCAAGTGCTAACTTAAAAAGGAATGGTAAATGCGGACAGCCTTGACGTATACCTCTTCCCAAGGAGAAATAAGAAGAAATAAGGCAGTTGGCGCAAATAGCTGCTCTAGGGGGGGGAATATCAGAGAGAGATCAGGGTATATACTTTTTGGACCAAAACCGATCAACAAAGAGTTTGAAAAAGATAGGCCAGTAAACTAGATCAAATGCTTTCTCTGGATCTAAAGCAATTGCCGCAATAGATTCAGATTTAAGATGGGATTTGGAAAGAACGTAAAAAATAGCTGAGTATTATCAGATAGACAACGTCCTTTGACGAAACCTGATTGCTCCTTACCGAGCAAATCATGCAGGTATGAATCAAGTCTCAAACTAAAGCTTTAGAAAATATTTTATAGTCAACATTGACTAATGAGATGGGCCTGTTGTTTTTACAAAACTGAGGATCCTTACTGTCCCGGGGGTGCCTGGTTTGCAGGGGGTTCGACCACTGGAGTAGGGGATGTCGGCTCAAATATTAACACGGGTGCCTTTAGTAAGGGTTTCAAAGAGGGCTTTATTGGAATATACGTCTTTTTCATGTAACTCAAATAGGGTCTCTAGTCTCTGTTCAAAAGAGGTCCGTCGCAGTGCCTTGTGGTCTTAGTAGTCTTCTTCCTGCTTCGTCTTGGCCCAAGGTTCTCGCGGGGTACCATAGAAGAAAGGAAAACGAAGAGAAAGGCGAATTACGACCTGCACTCAGGGAATGACGATAAGGACCGGGAGTGAGGGAACACAACCAAGGTGTAGTGCTCAACTTATAAACGGACGTGCTTAAGAGTGCTCGGGCTCAGGGTAAGGGTTACTTGCGGGGGCTTTACAGTGGTGGCTATTTCCGCCTCCCAACCCAACCCGCGACCCGGCCCGTACCTCTCGTAGCCACGCTCCTCCTGTGGGCGCGTGGCAGGGCGAAGCGTCCAACCGTTGGCCTCCTGGCTTGTCGTTCCTGTCTTCTTCTCGTCCTCGTTCTCGTCCTGCGCTCTCCTCGATTTCCGCCACCTGGGAAACGCCGTCCGCCTTCGTCCCGGAACTTCCTGCTTTTGTCGTCACGAGGGGTGGAGCTACGTAGCCGCAGCCTTCTTCCTTAAAGGAGCCGAACACGTTTACTCCATCAGGCCAATCCCTTTCGTTGTCTCCGGCTTCCTCGTTCCAAACACCGGTCAATGGCTGTGGGGAAAAGGTGCAAGGTGAAAGGGGGGTGGCAGACCACCAGTCTTTAGGGTTTACAGTCTCTACAGTCTCTTGTTTGTCGAACCCGTGACACACCTTCCCCCCTGGCTTCTCCCGTTCGGGGAGAGGGAACACACGTGACAAGAAGTCCGCATTGGCATTGTCCTTTCCCTTGCGGTGTTGGATCGTGAAAGAATATGGCTGCAAGGACAAGAACCACCTCAAAAACCTGGGGTTGTGGCTACTGTTTTGATGCATCCACTTCAGGGGTCTGTATGCAAAATGAAGGGTTTGCCTTCCAAATAGTACCTTAGTTTCTCCACGGCCCATTTGATAGCCAAGGCCTCCCTCTCAATGGTAGAGTATCTGCACTCCCTGGGGAACAACTTCCTACTTACGTATAGAATTGGATGTTCAATCCCGTCTTTGACTTGAGACAGGACTGCCCCTATCCCTTGATTGGAAGCATCCGTGGCAAGCAGGAAGGGTTTATTGTAGTCCGGTGAGACAAGGACCGGAGCAGTAGTCATGGTAGATTTCAGGAGGTTGAATGCCTGTAACGTGTCCGCAGTGGGGTGACTAAACTCCTGATTCTTGGTATCTTTTCGGAGCATATTGGTCAAGGGGGCAGCAAGCTCAGCAAAACCAGGAATGAACCGTCGATAGTACCCTACTAACCCCAGAAAGGCTCGTAGGTCTCTTTTGGAACTGGGGAATGGTACTGCTGCTATAGCTTTCACTTTTTCGCTCTGGGGAGCAATGGTTCCCTCGCCAAGCACGTATCCTAGGTAGTTCACAGTCCTAAAGGCAGCTCGCGATTTCTTCGCGTTGACGTGTAGTCCTGCTTTTCTAAGGGCTGACAGAATGGTTTGCAAGTGCCGAGATGTTCCTCCCAATCCTGACTGTAGATGACTATGTCATCTAAGTAAGCCGAACTAAATTTGTTGAAAGGATGCAGGACCTTGTTCATCAAACGTTGAAACGTAGCTGGAGCCCCATGCAGACCGAACGGAAGAACGGTGAACTCGAATGCTCCGTCATCTGTCACAAAAGCCGTTTTCTTCCTATCCTCCTCACGAAGGGGAACCTGCCAATAACCCTTCGTGAGGTCGATGGTGGTGATATACTTAGCATCCCCGATTTTCTCGATCAAGTCATCGACCCTAGGGATAGGGTACGTATCGAAATGTGAGACTGCATTCAGGGCCCGAAAGTCCATACAAAATCTTTTGGTACCATCCGGCTTTGGAATCATGACAATCGGTGACGACCAATGGCTCTGCGAGGGTCGGATGACGCCCAATTTGAGCATGTCCTGGACTTCCTTTCGTACAGCTTCTTTCCTTGCTGCCGGAATACGGTAAGGCCTTTGTTTTACCACTGCTCCTGGAGCGGTTTCGATGCGGTGTTCTGCTAGATCAGTTCTTCCAGGTCTGTCGGAAAACACGTCGGCATATGGTTTTAAGGTCTCTGACAACTCCTTCCTTTCTTTGGGAGATAACTCCGGGTTCACTATTAGCTGTTCCAGAGTGGAGGCATTCTGGACACCGACCTGTCCAACGAAATGGCCCGCCCGGGGAATCGGCCCCAACCACTCCTTCAAGATGTTGATATGATATATTTGGGATTTGGTAGGGGATAAACAAAGTCGATATGTGGTGTTTCCAATCGTTTCAATAACCTGATATGGACCTTGCCACTCGTTTTTATTCTTGTTACTGATAGAGGGCAACAATACGAGAGCCCATTTACCCACATCTAAGGTTCTCAACCTCTTTCTTGTCGTATGTTTTTTGTACCGTTCCTGTTGGTGCTCCATAGAGGTATAGGCAAGTTCTCTTAGTTTGCCTAATCTGTTGCGTAGCTGAGCGGTGTATTCCAGCATACTCTTCTGATCCTGTGACATTTCGTTTTCCCACATCTCTTTGGTGATGTCGAGGAGACTCCTGGGTAGTCTACCATATAGAAGCTCGAACGAAGAACATCCCAAGCTGCTTTGCTTCTGTGCCCGAATCACGTACAGGGCAATGGGTAGGAGACGGTCCCATGTGGGCCCTGCTGCCGTCAGCATTTTCTTCAGGGTTTGTTTCAGCGTTTGGTTGTACCTCTCCACTAAACCATCGGTTTGTGGATGATAAACCGATGTTTTCAAGTGTTTGATATCCAACGAGGCACACACTTCTTTCATTAGTTTTGACGTAAACGGGGTCCCCTGATCTGTCAATACTTCTTTAGGAAAGCCCACTCATGAAAACAATTCCACAAATTTTTCGGCAATGGATGCTGTGGTAGTGTTTTTCAAGGGGAATGCTTCCACGAACCTGGTAGCATAATCAACTATTACCAAAGCATACAGATATCCTCGCCCTGTCTTGGGCAGGGGTCCGATTAGGTCCATGCCAACTCGCTCGAATGGTACTCCAATGATGGGCATTCTTTGTAAGGGCGCTGCCGGGGGACGCTGTGTATTTCGTCTTTGGCAGACCTCGCACTTAGCACAGAACTCCTGTACGTCTTTGTAGATTCCTGGCCAGTAAAAATTTCTCAGGATACTATCGGTGATTTTCTCTTTGCCAGCATGTCCTGCCATTAAGTGTGCATGCGCAAAAAAAGCACCTGTTCCCTAAATGACTGGGGAACTAACAATTGCAGATCTCCCTCGAAGTTGGCTTGTCTGTACAATAAGTCGTTTTTAATCAGAAACCGGGGGTATACTTGTGAGTTCAGTCCAGCAGAGTTATGGGCAGATTCCCATGCATTGTATAAGGTCCTATCTTCTGCCTGAGCAAAACGAAAACTCCTATCTATAACCCAGAGTTCTGGTGACAAGTAAGAAGGAATGTTCTCCCTATTCTTTGGCTTAGATAGGTGTTCCCTAAAAAGAGACAGGAACTCGGGATTGTCTGTTCCCAGGATCATATCTTCAGGTAGGGAATCCACCACCCCCACCCGGACGGTGCAGGGATCTCTATCCGGTAGAGTGATTGTGATTAAAGCTACGGGTAGGGTTTCACGTCCCCGTGAACACACCTAATGTATACGGGATTCTGGGAATGCAACTATTCTGCAGTGACGAACCGGGTCTGTACAACGGATTGTCTACAACCTGAGTCTAAAAGCGCTTTTAGTTTATTCCCATTAATCCACATACTCACGTAGAACGTGCTGCCCATTTCCGCTGAATACATCACTGTCCGGGGCAGATAGCCGACTTCCATCGGTTCCTCTTGGTTCTTTCGTTTGGGACACATTCTGGCTATGTGTCCCCATTCGCCACACTCGAAGCACTGGGGCCCTTTTGAGACAGGAGCCATCATTCCTGCTGGTTTGAACATTCTTGGAAACTCCGGGGCTACTTTCGGTCTTTTGTCCGTTTTAACGGGTGGTGTCGTTTTGGAAGTTTTTTCGGGTTCCCACGGTGTGGCCTTAGGCTGTGCCCTTGCGTACTGTGAAGCCATTTCAATCGCTTGCTCTACGGTCAATCCTACATGTTGTCGGAGCCAACGTTGGGTGGCATAAGGCAGGGCTTCCATGAACTGCTCTATATAGATTTTATTCAGGATGTCTTCTTTCGTACACACGTCAGGGCGTAGCCATTTATCGGCAGCCATTTTTAACCTAAAGAACAAGGTTTTTGGATTTTCCCCTTGAACTCCTTTCTCTTTTCGAAACCGGACTCTGTAAGCCTCTTGGTCTAGGCCTAGATGATCCAGTATGACCATTTTAATGGTTGCATAGGGGGTTGTCCCTAGAGGATTTGCTGCTTGATACGCCGATTGTGCGTCAGCTGTAAGAAGGGGAGCGAGAAAGAACGGCCATTTGTCTTCGGGCCAGCTCATAGCCCGGGCCGCCCTCTCAAAGTTCAAAAGAAAAGCGTCAGGATCTTCACCGGGCACATACTTCTGTAGGGCCAACCCTGAGGGGCGTGGTGTGTGTATACGCCCCTCGCCGGTAGTAGCTTGCGTAATCGTTGGGGTAGGTAGAGACTTAAGGCCTTCGACGTGTGCTGTTATGGTTTTCGTGAACATTTCTCTGTCCGCCTGGGCAATGGATAACTGATTTTCCACAGCCCACTCCAACTTTTCTTGCCCCTTTATGAGATGGTCGATAAGGGTCTCCATCTTGTTTTCGCAGATGGATGGTGAAGGAGATCCCACTTCTGACACCAGTTGTGCCGGGGGTGCCGGGTTTGCAGGGGGTTCGACCACTGGAGTAGGGGATGTCGGCTCAAATAGAAACACGGGTGCCTTTAGTAAGGGTTTCAAAGAGGGCTTTATTGGAATATACGTCTTTTTCATGTATCTCAAATATGGTCTCTAGTCTCTGTTCAAAAGAGGTCCGTCGCAGTGCCTTGTGGTCTTAGTAGTCTTCTTCCTGCTTCGTCTTGGCCCAAGGTTCTCGCGGGGTACCATAGAAGAAAGGAAAACGAAGAGAAAGGCGAATTACGACCTGCACTCAAGGAATGACGATAAGGACCGGGAGTGAGGGAACACAACCAAGGTGTAGTGCTCAACTTATAAACGGACGTGCTTAGGAGTGCTCGTGCTCAGGGTAAGGGTTACTTGCGGGGGCTTTACAGTGGTGGCTATTTCCGCCTCCCAACCCAACCCGCGACCCGGCCCCGTACCTCTCGTAGCCACGCTCCTCCCGTGGGCGCGTGGCAGGGCGAAGCGTCCAACCGTTGGCCTCCTGGCTTGTCGTTCCCGTCTTCTTCTCGTCCTCGTTCTCGTCCTGCGTTCTCCTCGATTTCCGCCACCTGGGAAACGCCGTCCGCCTTTGTCCCGGAACTTCCTGCTTTTGTCGTCACGAGGGGTGGAGCTACGTAGCCGCAGCCTTCTTCCTTAAAGGAGCCGAACACGTTTACTCCGTCAGGCCAATCCCTTTCGTTGTCTCCGGCTTCCTCGTTCCAAACACCGGTCAATGGCTGTGGGGAAAAGGTGCAAGGTGAAAGGGGGTGGCAGACCACCAGTCTTTAGGGTTTACAGTCTCTACAGTCTCTTGTTTGTCGAACCTGTGACACTTACCTTCCTTGGGGATACGACAAATTAAAGCATCCAGAAAGGTACCCGATGAAGACCCAGAGAGGGAAAAACAGGTTATGATAATTTGCAATTTGGGGAGGAGTAACTTAGCAAAATGAGAGTAAAACTCAGCAGTAATGCCATCAGGGACAGGGGCCTTATCCCTTTTTAGTGTGTTCAATGCAGTGTATAATTCAGATTGTGAAATATCAGCTTCAAGTGATGAAAGATCAACACATTTATCTGGTGGTCTATGAATGGATGAGAGATATTAAGGTCAGAAGTTACATTTTCAGGTGTGTACAATGATTCATAATATCTAACAAATTCATCCAGAATCCTGGAGTCCTTATACCTCAATGTGTGAGTTGTATCGAAAATTGATTTAATGCTAAATTTGTTGTTCTTAACCTTAAGATAATTCACCAATAATTTACCTGCCTTATTTTGACCTCCATAAAATCTGCACTAGATTTTAGCAAAAACAGAGAAGCATTATGAGTGGATTATTTGTTAAACTAAAGCTTTGTGCGAATGAGTTCAGAGAGACAATCCCCTGACTTGGAAGTATAGAAGGAGTGTTGCAATTTCTTTATCTGGGCAAAAAGGTGAACAATATGAACATGTAATGCCTTTTGTCTCTTAGCAATTTAAGAAATAATAAAGTCTTGTGCTGATGCTTTAAAAGCATCCCAAATAATATGAAAAGAGAGATTATCATGTTTGATTGAGGTGAAAGTATTCCTGAAAAAATAATTCACAGAGGAGGTAAAAGTGGGATCTAAAAGAGGAGAGTTATTAAAACGTCATCTACAAGGATTTCAAGAGCAGGGAGGTGGATCCAATTGAATGGAAACAGGCATGGTCAGAAATTAGGATTGATCCAATATCGGCAGAACGTAGAGACTGCGAGATATTGTGGGATACAAAAAAGTGGTCAATACGGGGTTGTGTTTGATGGGCAAGAGAGAAGTAAGTGTATTCTCTTAAAGTAGGGTTACAAAGACTTCAAGCGTCATCGAGCTTTCTTAGGTTAATAGTGTCGACAAAAAGTTTGTTGGTATTATTTGGTATAAAAGTAACCATGGAATTACGATCTATAAAAGGATTAATATTAATATTTAATACTTAATATTACCCATAATAAAACTATGATAATGATGAAGGAAAGAAAGGCTCCTGAATACTCATATGGAACAGCAAAAATTTGGAGTATAATGTAAGAAAACACTTTATATAACTATCAGAATTTTGACTTAAGTTTTCCTGAGAAAAAACAAGATAACATAATTTAAGAGGTGGAGGGACATGAGGTGTCCATATTTTCGATTTTGCACGCAAGCTCTTTTATTTAACCCGATCTTTATAAGCAGTAGTCTTGTTTTTGTATGTGACTTTAAACTGGTATGTGTGAAATAGGCCAAAACGAGCTCCAAGTAGAAGAAGATCTGGTCTCAAAGTAAGGAATTCTTTACGTCTGTCAGAAGTAGATTTTGCATAGTCCTGGGAGAAAAATAAAGGTTTCCCTGACCAAGAAATACGTTTTAATGACTTGACAGCCGAAAGGACTTTGCCGAGGTCAGTGTATTCAAGAAAGTACATGATGACACCTCTAGGATTACGTTCATGAGAGACAGATGCTGGTAGGCGGCCCGTCTATGGGCCCTCTGACTGTTGAGATGGGTATCCTAATGTAAAAACACAAGTTTGGGAAGGAAGGACTTTGGAAAGGGAAAAGGATCGGAACCTTCCCATCCCTCGGGCAAACCATGGAGGAGAAAATTATTCCTTCTGCTTCTGTTTTCAAAGTTTTCAAGGTGCTGATAAAGAGAAAAGACTTGGCTTTGAAGAGATTGAATTTTGTTGGTAGCAGAACCAAAGGAAGCAATGCTTTGCACTGCTGTATTCAGCCTTTTTACCATTTGGGACCATTTATCCGTAAGATGCTGCAGTTTAGTGTTGGTTTCTTCCATAAATGATCTTAAGGCACATATTTTTTCTAACAAGAGCTCCATCAAAACAGCTGGAGGAGATTTGATGGGAGAGGGAGGGTCTTTCTTCAGATGTTTGGTAGTAGCCTTCCCAGCATTGGATAAAACAGGAGTACTGTTGGATCTAGATGAAGAACTACTTTGTGTATAGCAACCAAAGAGTCCTCCATAGTTGAACATTTTGAGAACATTTTGATGAATTTGTGAGCAGAGGATGGAAGTGAAGTGTTTAACTTTGTCAAACGTCCCATATAAATGCTAAGTATGAGGTCATTGCATATGAAGCAAAAATCTCATGAGATATCAGCACCTCAGCATAAAGTACATTCACTTTGAGGATGTATTTGAAGAGCATGGAAAAGACTGCTCATACAGAGGAAAAATTACAAAGAAAAACAATCTCCTTCATATTAAGAATATGGAGAAAAATCAAACAGAAACATGTGAAAGGCAGTACAATCTCCTTCACATCAAAAACATGGAGAAAAATCAAAAAGAAATATGTGAAAGGCAGTATCTAAAGTAGACATCCATATAGGAGGAGCAAACTAGGCTGGAAAAGCTGCCATTGTACAGAAGCGATTGAAAAAACAAGAGGAATTTAAAAAGTCCTGAAGAAATTCCTTCAGCTCTGGAAAGAACGCATTTTCGCACGCAGAAGCAGAGTAGGTAAAATGGCGGCCAGTTGAATGAATGAATGAATGAATGAATAGCATTTTTATACCGCGCAAACTTAGCCCCAAGGGGCATCAAGGCGCAGAACAAACAAACATAAAAGTCCAAACTACCAGATAACTGAGCCAAGAAACCACTAGGACTGAGGAAAATTGAATTGTCAATCGTTATAAGAGCTCCAAGGAAATGTTGCTGGGTCTCACCTCATTTGCAGACGCTCGTTCTGGACTCATGAAAGCTGCAGGGAGGGCTGCAAATTGCTCATATCCTGCTCAGAGTCCCGGAGGTCTACCCAGATGCTGCCTTCTTACGGGGGACCCAGCCACGCCCCCTAGGATCGGTCATTTTCAATCAGTCACTGTCCCTGCTCAATGCTTCACTGAGTCAGGTAGAGGCTCTTCAATCTTTCAAAAATATCATAGTATTTCCACTCTTGAAGAAGGTGGGCTCTGATCCTTCTGTGATGAAAAATTATTGCCACTTTCTTTACTTCCATTCTATGCTGAAATATTTTAGAATCTTATATTGTGAATACCATAACTGAACACTTGCTGGTGTCCAATTGTTTTAGACCTACTGCAAGCAGGTTTCTGGGCCAGTCATGGCACTAAATTAGTCCTGTCTGCATTCATGGATACGGCCCAACAGAGACTGATGCTGGCCGTGCCTTAACTTGACTTTTACTGTACTTATTAGCAGCTTTTGACACAGTGGATTATGATAACATTTTGGACCGTCCAAAGCTGTAAGTATTAGGGGCTGTGCTTAATGTTGGATAGAATCCTTTTTAACTAAGTGCATGCAGTCCAACTATCTCCTTTTTAGCAGGCAAATCTCATGCTGAATGTGTGGTTCCGAGAAACTTGTCCCGTTTCCCGCGCTTGTTTAAGATAAATGTAAAACTGTTGATCAAGGATGGCCTGTCATGGGTTACAAACCATACTTATTTCCTAAAGATTCACAGAGCCTACTTTACTTGATGACCATCTTCAATACCAGCTGGCATTCCGGGGACTGATTTGTTTTATTTGGAACCGGTTGAGAAAAAAACATTAAAGCTAAATGCTGATAAAAGTGGGCTTGTGGTTTTTAACAGTAAACCAGGTGATTGGGGTGACCAGAACTGGCCCCTTGAATGATTTCTTTGCCCTCTCTTTCGCCATCCACTAAAAAGCCTGGAACTGGTGATTAACAGTAATCTTTCCTTGAAAATCTACATTGCATCAGTGGCCTCAAAGTGAATATTTCTGTTGAGACATAAAATGAGTGCTCTATTTAATATTTGCGGCCCTAGAATGGTAGCCATACTCCTTATTGGTTCAAGATTGATCTATGCAGAGTCCTTTTATCTTGACCTCCACCATGCAGTGACTCTGAAGCTTGAAGCTCTTCAAAACACCGCAGAAAGTCTCATCTTAAATGCACCAAAAACAGCACACTTATCCCTACTGCTTAAATATCGCCACTGGCTTCCCATGAAATAGTGAGTGCAATTTAAATCTCTGCGTTTTGTCTTTAAGATTCTCGATGGCCTTGCACCCGCATTTATTTCTAAGTGCTTCCAGAGATGCATTACATTTCATATGCAAAGATATTTTCATGGTACCACAAAGAGTCAAATCTAAGACGGGGAGCCATTCCTTCTTGTTCTGTCCTCCAACGTCATGGAATCACCTTCCGCTTTCACTTAGAACAGCGACAAAACTTTCACCATTCAGAAAAGCCATAAAGACATGGCTTTTGGCTAAAGCCTAAGCTTTCAAGCGTTATTCATATTTGTTGTAATGCACTGAGCAAAAGGAGACTGGTGCAGACAGATGCAATGAAAATTTTAAGGGTTTAGATTTGATTTATAGGTTTATTTTAGAATTTAAGTTTCAATAATCACATAATGCAAGTACTGGCATTTGCTATTGCAGTGATTACCAAATATGTCTTGATTGTTTTTGGACCTTGGGAGTGATGTATTAGCTATCTGTGTGCTGCATACAATAAATGTGAGCATAAATACTGCTTTAAATGGGTATGGGATTTTGAGTCAGTTGGTGTTTTCCAAAACCTGTGCAAACCCCTGTTTGTGCAGTGGTTGGAATTCTGTGATGTGTGGAATTTGCTGGACCTGCTAATTATGGGGTACGATAAAGTCGTCACTTTTCACAAGCTTTCGACAGGTCAAACATGCTAGAATTTAAAACGGGAAAAGAGTACAGTTTTTCCAGTGAAGGTGATTTTCATGGTTTAAGAACCAAAATGCACATGCTATTCCCCTAAAAACTCTTAATAGGGGCATTCCCCTACAGTATTGGGCCAATATATTTCACTTTCCCTCCGCACACGCATAATCTGGCCAGTTGCATTTTAAATACTCCTAGCTGCTTCTATTTTTACAAAGAAAGGAGATTGATGAAATTTGAAAAATTTCTAAATTGCTTGATTGTTGGTGGTGCTTAAGCCCCATCAGACAATTTTTAAAGGCTGTGGAGCTAGTTAATAAAGTATTGAAGACCGGTTTTTGGTTCTATGTTGCTAAACACAGACAAGTATAGAGAGTGGGAGCCAGAGGTGAAGATGAGATCACTGATGTTCTATCACTGCAAACTGTGCAACAAAAACCACAAAGGAAGGTGTTATATTGTTTTAAAAGAATGTAGCGTGAATAAAAATGCACTTCCTTACTGATGCCGTGCTTATCCTATCAGTAAGTTAGTAAGTTTATTATGCATGATTAATTAAAACCGTTGCATATTCATGATAATTAAATTCCAAGTAATTCAGTGGGTAAAAGCAGTGTTAAAAGGTTATCAAAATGCATTATATTAAAACTCGCATTTAGACATTGCGCTCTTCAACAATTCTAAAGTGCATTGTGCATCAAGGAGAGCTGGGCTAACGGGCGATGTGCCAAATTAAACAGCCATTGTTATAAGTCATAATAAAATTTACATTGTTTGCGCTTACAATCTTCCTATCAGAACATGATGCTTCTCTATTCAAAGTTGTTTTTAAATCATTTTGTTCCTACCTTTGTTATCAGCATCATACATTTAAAAAAAAAGAATTATTTAGACAGGATGGAGAAAGAGAGAGACCGCCAAGATCTGCATTTTGTAAATATCTGCTCAAAGAATTATTAGAATTTTTTGCTGATAGCAGAGGGGGGAGGCAAATGCCACTGCACAAAAACATTTTCCTCCTAATTGTCACCAGACAGCAAAAGTCTTGTTGTGTAAACAAATTTGCACTTTAAAAGTTGTGCAGTTAAACCATTGAATATCAATGATAGACTGAGGACTGCAGACTTTCTCATCATCACCAAAACATTTAATAGCATATAGGCCGGCATTGGTTTGCACTGCTGTGGATTGATAACAAAGAATGTATTTGCCTTTGTCGCCTTATGTAGATTGGCAATTGTCAAATTATAAATACATACCAACAACACCCCTCTTACGAGTGAGTGTTACTGTGAGCATGAGCTATTTGTGGAACTCAAGTTGATCCCGCCATAACTTTTTGTGATAGAACCCTCATCTCTAGACTCTTTAATCCAGGCCACCAAAAGGGCACTGCAGGATCAGAGTTCTTAAACAAGGCAACCTATAATAATATTAAACCACATTTGTAAAGCACACAATCACCCGCATGGGTCTCTAGGCACTGGGGGCAGTCGGGAAGCAGCTATTACCCAAAGTCACATGGTGCCAGGCTAATCTGCCACCAGTGCCGGGGATCGAACTGTGATCCCCAGATTCCAAAGTCAGTCGCCCTAGCCGCGGCGCCACACCTCTACCTCCTACTGTCTGGTGACTGTGAAGACCACTTGTGTTCACATCCTCTGGGGCCTAATTATATTAAATGTGCCTGCCATGTACATACATGTGATGGCTTCTCAGTATGAGGATCTTAAGCAAGAAGTGGACAGCTGCAGAACAGGAGACTAGCTGTCATTAGTGCAGCAGGTGCCGTGGCACCAGGACCCAGAGCCCTAAACGGTCCATTGAACTCTGTACATTGCTGTACATTACTATCCCAGCAGGTCAAAGGGACGATTTTCCTTGCTTGCACCAAGGCTCCTGGCATCCTTGCTGCGCTGCTGCTGTAGAAGGCTGCTGCATTGCATTAGAAATCACAGCACAACTTTAGTTTCTTGAGCCACAATGTGGAATTAGTTTGTATCCTCACATCGATCATGTAACCTTCAGAACGACCTTCAAGACCTTGTTGTTTTTTTAAATTATATATTTTCTCTATCTGTATTAGGCGGTGTGTGGTGAGTTATTTAATCTATTTTATTGAGTACCAAGATGCCCTAGGATGAAAGGTGAACTCTACAAATAATAAATCAGATCAATCAAAACGTATTTACCTATCAAAATCATGGCTGCATTTTACAATAAAAATGGTGTGCCCTTTTACCTAAAAAATATGTGTGATGCTTTTAAAGCAGCTATGTGCACAAACAACAATAAACTGAAACCAGTACCTCTGAGTCTGGCCATACAGAAGTTTTAAAATTCATGTTTAATATATCGATGCAGATTATATACAGATTTCAGATATTTAGGACTTTTAAGGCTGTTCAAACAGTAATGATTATGGTTATGTGAACAACAATATGCAAAATTCCATACCAGCATTACTTCTCATGGTCTGTTAGGGATCTGTTGTCCTAAACTTCTCATGAAAGCTACACAAACTACAAATCTCCAAAGCACTGTTGGTCTAGGATTGATGGTAGCATTAGTGATTCTCCTGCACAGTAACATACCAAATCCCCAAATCTTGCAGATTAGGTAAATGTCTAAGATAATAGAATATATTTGCAGTATTTGCAGTCACAACTGTCATAGAAGATACACACTAAGTATGTACCCACTAGAGGGCTTTTAAACCCTTGTAGCCGCTTTTAAAGTCCTGTAGACTATATAAAAATGTTCTTCATGCAACATGCCACAAAACAAAGCTTGTCATGGTTACTTACTTGCCACAGTTCACTCAATACTACTAAATACATGTTTTAGTCTATGCCAACCATGATTTCTACGAGGGCGCTTGCAGTGGTGAAGATATTAGCACACTGTTCTATGCTGCTAAATCTACGGATGTAAAATAAAACACATAACTGTGCTGTTGGCTAAATAAAATTCTCCGTAATCGGTCTAGACACCTGCCACTTTGAGTTTCCAAAATGGTTTGTTGCACACTTGAACCCAAAGGCAAAGGTAAGTGGGCAAGGGCACAGATGAGCAAAATGCATGCTCAAAGCAGCAGTGCACAGGTACATTTGAGCTAAGAGTCACCACACAAATTTGAAACCACATATTACAGACTTTTTGTCGAACTGTTTCTGCGGCCCACAATAAAAGAACATAGGGGCATATTACCAAGCAATAGCGATAATTATCGCTATTGCTTGGTTAGAGACAAAAAATTACCGCTGAGCTGCGGCGATTTTTATCGCAAATGCGATAAAAATCGGCCGCAATGCATGAATATCGCTGAAAAGTCAGCGATATTCATGCATTACCGAGCTAATGCTCTTAGCCATGTTATCCACCTCCCATTGGATAACATGGCTAAGAACTGCTCAGGGCAGGTGTTAGCTTTTGGAGATATTCGCGCTTTGCGCGAATATCTCCAAAAGTTGGTAATAGGAGATAGCGATGTTAGCGACTGTTTCCAGTCGCTAACATCTTGGCACGCCCACTTTGCATGTCATTAGTGATAAATATCACTGACATGCAAAGTGGGGCCCAAGATGGTCGCTATCTCCTACTAGCTGTCACTAACTGGTGTTAGCGACAGCTAGGTAATAGGGAGATAATGTTATCTCCGCTTTCTTGGCTTTTAAATCCAAAAAAGCGGAGATAACCCCCCTTGATAATACGCCCCATAGAAACTAAGGAGGAATTTAGAGTCTGACAGAATGATAGCTCTACGAAAAGGGTTTGGCTCCCCCACCACATCAAACCTACAATTCTGTCGCCCGTTTCAGATTGGGGGAGAACTGTCTGGTTTCCAATGGCAGTGACTCATTTTTCTCAGCTGTCGGAATCCCTTGACCCAGCATTAGTGGTCGTCCAACCGTGTTTAAGGCGATGCTACCACCACCAGTGAATTTTCGTGGCAGTGTACGCATGTGAGGCAAGCAGTTGCGTGTTAGGGCCATTGATTTGGGGGTTTTCGAGAACAAACCCCGCTATAGGAGTTTATTTAAGAAAAACAAAACACATGACACCATGAGTGAGTATAGTGCATTACCTCACAAGCAGGTTTATTATGGGTGCAGAAGTTTTCTATAGGCTGCGGAGACCCAAGGCCTCTACTGATAATGCAGGCTTGCCTCCAAACCATAGATGAGTCACTATGTGAGTCTAGTTGTACAATGCCAGGATTCAAGAACACCATGCAGCGCCATCTTAACAGCATTATAGGCCTCCGGGCAAAGAGTGGACTGGGGCCCTGCCTATATAACCAATCACAGGAATAAAAATGTTTAATGGAAAATCAGTGTTAAATTCTGGTCTGTTTGGGCCCCCTCTGCTCGTGGGGCCCCCAGGCAACTGGCCAGCGTGCCCATGCGTTAAAACAGAACTGACACAATGCACTTCACAATATGTGCTAAAAGATGCCTCCCACACAGAAAGACAACCTATTTTTTTAACACTTATAATGGAATGTAAGAGCGCCAGTAATTGCAGTAATGTCTCAAATGTGCCAAGAGCTGTAGATGAATTGTGATAAAAAAAATGTGCTATTTTCAGGCACCAGTAGCACTTTCTAGTCTAGAGAAAAGATGCCATCCTTTTTTCACTTGAGAAGGTTTAAGAAACACAAAATACTTTTTAATGCTAGATTGAATGTCTTGTGGGGGGCGGGGGGGATTCTCGGCAATACTTACTCAACATCAGCTGTCAGCAACTAGATGTTGATATTAAATGCATTAATGAAAACAGTAACCTTATTTATTAACTTTCTAATTATTGATGAGTGTTCTATTGGAAAACATTAATACAGCCTCATGTGTTTGAATGAATGCAGCGCTTAATACCAACACATATGTAGAAACCTTATTTGTGAGCTATAGACAACTTGAAAATTGTGTTACCAAAAACAGTCAATCTAATTATAGAAATGGCTTAATCCCTCTATTCTTCTAAAATATATTTGAGAAAAATGCTCTACATAGATAAAGGATTTAGAAAAGGGGGTGGTGATGAACAGAGTGTCTGAGTTAAACAGACCACTCTTACCCAGTCCAAAGATCAGGGCTTGATCCATCACCGTTATTTATCTCACTGCCCCATCCCAGCTCAGAACCTGGCTATATGCAAATCAGTCTGTCCCTGGCCCAGTGCATCATGGGAACAGGGCAGTCTAAACTACCAAGCCAATTCTTCACCAGAAAGGAGACAAGCTACCGGGGACCGGTTTCTGGCATTTCAGCCTTCTTCGGCCCGGCTTGCTTGAATCCTGATGGAGCAGTGAGAAAGGGACTCATGTCTGAGTATACCCTGCCACACCTATAGTGGCCAAAAACGATTTAGAAAAGGGGGTGGTGATGAACAGAGTGTCTGAGTTAAACAGACCACTCTTACCCAGTCCAAAGATCAGGGCTTGATCCATCACCGTTATTTATCTCACTGCCCCATCCCAGCTCAGAACCTGGCTATATGCAAATCAGTCTGTCCCTGGCCCAGTGCATCATGGGAACAGGGCAGACTAAACTACCAAGCCAATTCTTCACCAGAAAGGAGACAAGCTACCGGGGACCGGTTTCTGGCATTTCAGCCTTCTTCGGCCCGGCTTGCTTGAATTCTGATGGAGCAGTGAGAAAGGGACTCATGTCTGAGTATACCCTGCCACACCTATAGTGGCCAAAAACGATTTAGAAAAGGGGGTGGTGATGAACAGAGTGTCTGAGTTAAACAGACCACTCTTACCCAGTCCAAAGATCAGGGCTTGATCCATCACCGTTATTTATCTCACTGCCCCATCCCAGCTCAGAACCTGGCTATATGCAAATCAGTCTGTCCCTGGCCCAGTGCATCATGGGAACAGGGCAGACTAAACTACCAAGCCAATTCTTCACCAGAAAGGAGACAAGCTACCGGGGACCGGTTTCTGGCATTTCAGCCTTCTTCGGCCCGGCTTGCTTGAATCCTGATGGAGCAGTGAGAAAGGGACTCATGTCTTAGTATACCCTGCCACACCTATAGTGGCCAAAAACGATTTAGAAAAGGGGGTGGTGATGAACAGAGTGTCTGAGTTAAACAGACCACTCTTACCCAGTACATAGATAAAGGACATTTTTGCCAAAACAAGGGTGTGGGTTATTTGGCACACAATAGAGCTTGGAAGTGTTTTGACTCTAACCCACATTGAAATGCTGGAAGATCATTTCCGGAATACAAGGCAGTGCTAATTGTTAAACCAAGAATCTTTTTCAAATGTAAAAATCTCCATAACTAAACCTTAGAATACTTCCAGATGTAAAAGTATTCAATTAAATTCTTATGCAGGTAATATCAATTACTTGTGCATTTTGGTCTATGGACACTGAGAGGGAAATACTAAATTAACCAAAGCCACCCTTTTCCTTGGGAAATCTAGAGAAATATTCTTTTAGAAGGACCGTTTCCCAAACTTTTTTTGAGAAAATTAACGGGAAGGAGTCCTTGAAATGATTTGGGCCAGATGCACAACCTGCAAAATAGCGCATTGCAAATTGCGAGTCATTTGCAACTCGCAATTTGCGAGGCGCTATTTTGCATATACAACAGTGTGTTTTACACTGTTTGCGATTCCCAATGGGATCACAAATTGCGAGGCTCATGAATGTTAATGAGCATCTCACAATTTGCGAGCCCATTGGGAATGACAGGCCCTCCCAGGGATGGTGACCTACTGGGCTCAGCACACCACCATGTCTGGGACTGCTTTTTTAATAAAGCGGTACAAAAGGAGGTGGTGATGGACGGAGCATCTGAACCAATCAAACACTCACACCCAGTCAACAGATCTGGGTTTAATCCATCACCGTTCTTTAGCCCACTCTGCCACCTCAGTTCAGACATGGCCATATGCAAATCAGTCTGACCCTGTGCCTCATGGGAACAGTCCAGCCCGAACAGCCAAGCCATGCCTTCCCTGGACCGGAAACAAGCTTCTGAGGACCGGTTTCTTCCATTTCAGCCGTCTTCAGCCCGGCTTGCTTGAATCCAGTTGCAAAGTGAGCAAGGGACTCACATCTGAGCATACCCTGCCAACTTATGGCGAACAAAGCGGGTACAAAAGGGGGTGGTGATGGACGGAGCATCTGAACCAATCAAACACTCACACCCAGTCAACAGATCTGGGTTTAATCCATCACCGTTCTTTAGCCCACTCTGCCACCCCAGTTCAGACATGGCCGTATGCAAATCATTTCAGCCGTCTTCAGCCCAGCTTCCTTGAATCCAGTGGCAAAAATGCCAGAAACCGGTCCTTGGAAGCTTGTTTCCGGTCCAGGGAAGGCATGGCGTGGAAGTTCAGGCTGGACTGTTCCCATGAGGCACAGGGGCAGACTGATTTGCATATGGCCATGTCTGAACTGGGGTGGCAGAGTGGGCTAAAGAACGGTGATGGATTAAACCCAGATCTGTTGCCTGGGTGTGAGTGTTTGATTGGTTCAGATGCTCCGTCCATCACCACCCCCTTTTGTACCGCTTTTTTAATAAAGCATTTTTTTAAAAAATGGAGCCTGTTTTCCTTAACGGAAAATGGGATGCATTTAAAAAAGAAAATTAAACTTTTCAGTTTTATTTCTTTAAGGGCAGGCAGTGGTCTCTGGGACCACTGCCAGATCTTAAATATTTCCCAACATACTCACAAAGGGGAAGGGGTCCCCTAGGAACCCCTTCCCATTTGCTAGTGGTTTACCACCTACTTGAAGTAGGTGGTAAACTGCGAGTGTTTGCGGCCGCAAATTCGGTCGCAAAACACTAGTACATAGCATGTTGACTCGCTATTAGGAAGGGACGCCCCTTCCTAATAGCGAGAGTCGCAAATGATATTACCCTTTTTTGTGGCCGCAAACGGGAGGTTCTCCCATTTGCGGCAGTAAAATAGGGTTGTACATATGGTCCCCTTGTGTATAGATATCAATAGGGATTTTGTGGATTTCTTAGGCGGCATAATTTAATGAACCAATGTAAACCAAACAGCTGTTCAGTGGCACTCATTTAGATTAATATCTCGCTTATTATTAAGACATAACAAGATAATGCGAATATCTTGAACAGATAATTGGTGATATTCCTATTAACATCATTCTGGATTCCAGGTGGAGATATAGCTGGTCAAATTCTAGTTTGTAGTAGATTCCGGGTGACCCTGTTTTTTTTTCACATACCTATGGAATATAGCTAATCGAACCATTGATTTTATTTTGTGGAAAGATTGATTACTTCGGGTTCTGACTATTTTTGGTGCTCCTGCATTTACATTCTCATGTGGGGACTATGTGACCACTTGACATGGACTGGAGTCTATATTGTGGTAATGAGCTTCCCCGGACCGAGCCCACTTTTCTATTTTTTCATAGGTGTTCTAGCCAGATGACGATTGTCCTGATGAAATCTAAAAAATATTTCTGGGTCGAAACATCGACACACCCCCTAGGTTGTCTATTAATTTGTTTCTGGTGGACGGAATGTATATGAACTGTGACAGTCCCCTTAATTGTATAACTAATGTAACAGACTTGGGTTTTGTACAGTGTCTATTTTCAGTGTTTGTAAACATGCTCACTTTTGATTAGTTGAGCGTCGTCTGCACTTTTCACTGGACTTGCTGCTACTTTCTTAGACAAGACAAACGACTTAATCTGATGTAAAGAGAAAAACACTGATAAAGGGCAGCAAAAAGTGAAGCACTGTCAAGTACAAAATCTGTTTGATTTTGTCTAATATTTAATGGCATGGAATGGGTTGAGAAATGATGAAAATACACACACATATAATTAATTCAATTACCTCTTAATCATAAACGAGGTATTGATCTGAATGAGTTCCACTGGACAATTATTTGGTTTGCATGGAATTACACTAGCCCCCGCGGGCCTATAGGGTTATCCTTGTTCTTCGGTACATAATTCCAGAAATCAGCATAGCTTAACACATTGAAGTCAAATGATGGGAACCTCTGTGGGCCAGGTGTAATCAAAGTTTTTGATAACCCAGCACAGTGTTAACAGAAGTGGTTGTACGTGGTTAAAGGTAGGTATTCACAATGTTTGTGAATGATTCAAGATTCACTGTCACCATAACGATTTGCAGTGCACACCGTGGGACCCATTTATAGCCACAAACCTAAGTCAGTTTGGTTCTTCAACTTCTAACTCACCCTAGATTGTAAGAATCCTTCTTTAATCTCAGTCACTTCAATCTGTAGTAGCAATGGATTAGCAAAAGTGGAGAATATGGACCAGATTGCCTCTCATCTGGCCAGCATTTCTTCCTCCACAGAAGTATGCCTTAGCATGAAGCAATTACAAAAAGTAATCGCTCTCTGCCAGGATGGTTGGTAACAAAGTCCCATTTGCAATTAATGCATTGCCAGAGGAACTAACTCTGACTGTCATTTGACAGGTGCTGCATGCACCCTCACCCCAGCAGTATGAGTCCAGGCCCTTTGTCCTTCAGTGGCAGCCGGCAGTATAGAGCATATTGCACACAGGAGAAGCCTCTGTCCCAATGTATTTGACAGTGCTCCCTTTCTGCTACTCTTAATCCGTGTTACTGCAGTTTGCAGCTGCCAGCAGTACCGGACTACTTACTATCTGGTGAAGAAGAGTTATTTCTCATTGATTCTCCAGTATTCAAGAAATTGCATACCATTGCTTTAATTGTACCAGGTATGCACAAAGTGATTACCATATGCTGAAATTCATTTGAACATTCCACAAATCAAATTATTTTTTCTCACTGAGAAGTTCTCACTGAAAAAGGTGTGCCCAGAGGCGGGTTCCATGTTCATTGTGACTAGGATTCAAGCTACACCTCACTGATTGTGCCCAATCAGCTAAAACTAGTCTGGGGTTACTTGTTTCCCCTTCCGAGAGGGACCTGGAGTAACAGTTGGGACTGGAATGTTCCTGTTTTTTCATATGGTTGGTACTAGTAATGAATGGCACAATGGGCAAAGAAATTAAATGGAATGTGGCTCCGAGTAATTAGCAGTGGCTTAAGTTAATTTCAGCATTCTAAGAATCTTTTTTTGCTTTTCTTAATCAGTAGAGTGACAACACTCCTTATCATGACTAAAGATTGTGTCTCATAGACATCTGACAAAGACATTGAATAGCAATGAGACAATGTTAGGCCTTGTAGACTTCCAAGAAGAGGATTAGAGAGATTAGACATTAGAGAGAACATTCTACCCATTGTTATTACTTCCTTAAATTTACTGTCTCATAATCCTGCAGTGATCCATATATTGTTAGTGATTGTTGGACTAATATGAAATGTATTTAATTGTTTTTTAAAACGGACCACAAATTACAAGTAGGCTGTATTATTAAGATTACTACATTATAAAATGTTCATGTAAATGTTGAGTTTTCTAGTGTACCCGTTAGTAACATTTCAACTGAGACCAAACAGACACATAATTCAAATAAAATGTCAAAGTGTAATGTTAGATGCATCCTGTGTATGTGAACTGCTTCAAGGATAGCTCACAAAATGTAACTCTTCTTTAGTATAATATTATGTTATGTTACTCAGTGCTTTTGGATTCTGCACTCCTGTTCCACAATCTTCCGGCATTCTTCATTAGTCATTGTCATGGTGGCCTGGAGTTACTATGTCTGGTAACCAATTTACCAAGACCAAAGTGATGAGTTATTTTAGATCTGCACTCAAGCTGCACACAAGCTGAAATGGAGTTCAGGTGGAATATAGATGACTACACAATAATATATTTAGTGGTAATTTGACTTGTCTTTATGGTGAATACCCTTGGTTCCCTTGATTCAATTTTTGGGAATAAGATTCAGGGGGTTCGTAATTGTGTCAACTGATACCTTGAAGTTAGAGCTTGGACCAAACTCTTGCAAGGCGGGAGCCATTAACCTATCATGGCATTTGTGTTTTAATCTGAGAGTAACTGCTTCAAGTAGGGTGCAAGTTGAGTTATACACAAAGGGCCCCATTCACAAAGGTTTTGGTGTGAATAAGTATAACTTACTCTTGTATTATTCATGAGTAAACCAGGATTGCTCCTGGCTTACTTTTGGTTTACTACTGCAATATTGGGTTAAGTCAGGAGTACTTCTGGCTTCCTGGAAGAAGTCCATCGTAGACCAGGAGTAGTAAGTCACAGCAAAAACCTTTGTGAATCAAGCCCAGAGATTCTGAGCATGAATATCCTAAAAGTAAATTATGCCTTTTTTTCTTTTAACCTGTTTACATATACTAGATCTCAGTGATCTGGTCACTGATGTAACTACGCTCAGGCAGTTCATTAAAACATATTGTACACAAATGACTCTGCACTCAACTATATGTATCAATTACTAGTCAATGGATGTTAGTGTCCATGGTTCATCACAGTTAGAGGTGAAGTAGTATCTCCCAAATAAGTCACGTTGTCAGAGGTTTTTTCTAGAAGAATATATTTTGTTTATTCTTTATTCTTTTATTCAATTGATGTTTGTTAAAATCACAGCACACACTTAACAGCCGACGCGTTTCGTCCCAGCAGGGACTTCTTCAGGGCTTAATATGTCAAAGACATGGTCCACAGATTCTTCAAGTCAGGCTTTAGTGTAGCGAAATAATAATATGAAGAGTAAATGGGATATGTATCTCTCAAGTCTGAAAAAGGAACCGGACGCCACTTTTTTCATGTGCTGTGATTTTAAGAAACATCAATTGAATAAAAGAATAAAGAATAAAAAGAAAATATTTCTCCAGAAAAAAACATCTAACAACGTGACTTATTTGGGAGATACTACTTCACCTCTATCTGTGATGAACTATAGACACTAACATCCATTGACTTGTAATTTATACATATAGTTGAGTTCAGAGTCATTTGTGTACAATTATTTTCTTGGGGACTTTCCTCCCCATTATTGGGGAGGTAAGATGGTCACGTCTGGCTCATTGCACCATGCCTGAATTTATTTTCAAAGCCAACACATGAGATTTGGTGGTGTAGGTTTATAGTTCCTTGACATTTCTTTGTGTGTCTGCAGTACATTAAAACATGTAGTCAGAAGGTATTAGCAGAATATTCAAGGATTGCTGATTTGTTTTCAGTAGAGAATACATCCTTGTATGAACAACACTATCATTTGAATTGTATGGAATGGTACACTAAGTTCCAAATATGAGGGTACTACATGGTGGTGAGGAATTTACTACATCAGTAAATACCAATAGCTAATTGTGTGGTATCAACCATGTGTGATAACTACCCCAATTCAATATTTTCCTGGAGAAAGTAAGTTTTCACATACAAAATTGGTGATTTCCACACCAAATTCGACAAGTATTACAATTTACAGTGTGAGTCCAATTCACAAAGATTGTTGTATAAGTAAGTGTGATTTACTTTTGTATTTACTTTTGTAGTGTTCCTGGTTCACTGCTGACTTTCAGGAATGGGCAAAGAGTATTCTTGACTTATTCTTGTCTTTTTTTTTTTTTTTAGAACTTCTTTTTGACTCATCTCATATGACCTCCGTAGCTATGGCACCCATTCGGTCTGTACCACCTCTGATGCATGTTAGCTTGGTGGTTCCACTCTCAGCCGATGTTCTTTATTTATTTATGATTTAAAAAAAAAAAAAAGTCATGAGCAATGCCAAAAGCTTTACCTTTAATAATGCCGAGACCATTGCATTGTAAATGCTTGTTTTGTTTTGTGATATAGTTAGAACTTCCTCAGTCTTTTATTATTCTAATGTTGCTAAAATGAGTATGTTTGGGCAGATATACATTTTTATCAGTAAAGCTGACACCCATGGAATACACTTTAAATCCTAAGGTTGTGTTTCCCAAAACCAAACCCTCTTAAAATATACTGCCCACCAGTATGGATGACATGTGATTCCTGCACCTTGTAATCTTCATTGACTAATGTGACATTCCCTGTAGACTGATTTACATACTTGTATGATTCATTGTCTCTGTATAATGTGTGTGTGGAGTAAAGTACTGACACACACTACGCTGATATGAGTAGGGCAATACAACAAATGAAATGCATATGAGAGGGGCTATGTAAAGATGAGGGGCACTGTTGGAGGGTGGCAGTGAGGGAATCCGAGGAGGAGGTAGTGGGTGGGGCTATGGAGCGATGAGGGGCACTGTTGGAGAGTGGCAGTGAGGTAATGCGAGGAAGAGGTCATGGGGGGGAGGAGGGTGATAGGGAGAGATGAGGGGCACTGGTGGAGGGTGGCAGTGAGGGAATCCCAGGAGGAGGTCATAAGGGGAGGGGTTATGGGGAGATGAGGGGCACTTGTGGCATGTGGCAGTGAGGGAATCTGAGGAGGAGGTCAATCGGGGGGCTATGGAGGGATGAGGGGCACTGTTGAAACGTGGTAGTAAAGGTATTTACAGAGAAAGAGGTTATTGGTGCGGCGCCAAAATAGACTTTCGCATCAGCACTGAAGCCAGCCCTGTCATGGCCTTTCTGTTTTTGTTTATTTAATTAACAGTCGGGTCATAAGGGCTACTGTGGAACATACTTTAAAGTGTGTGCTAATTATATTTACTGCTATATTCAATGTTTTAAGTTTGAAGGTGATTTTACTAATGTTTTTACCGGAAAAAATTAAAGTGGAGCCCGATGGTGACTGATATGGGGATTGTCAGCTGTGAGATAAGGTGCTCTGGAGAGGAGTAGTGGATATTCAAGCCTGTAAGGGAGTGAGTTGCAGAGTCCTGGGTCAGGTGGAGGTAGTAATGAAGATGGATTCTCCTCGAAGACTCCCACAGAGGGAGCCCGTGATGTGCCACTAACCAGATACTCCCACCTCAGATGTTAAATATAAAACGACAAGTATGAACATTGCCTGCGCCATCTTGCCTAACAAGAGCCTCTGCATGCTCATAAGTTGCAACCGTTTTAGACATCACGGCCATTTCATACTCTGCTGGTCACCTGTGTGTCACCCTGACCTCGCAATCATCCCCCAGTGCTCTGACTAAGCCTGAACAAATGCACTGAGGTTGTAAAACCTTGTCATCATGACAAAGCCTCAGATTCACTTCCCGTGCCAAACCAGTTTTTCCTTTCATCCTCCAAGCACAGGCAAGCCCCTTTGATAACCTCCTTCCCTGCACCTGGCCTTCCGGTCCCAGGCACTAACCGACCCCTGTGGATATTGTTTATTACCTACACTTCAGGGCTTGTTTCACCAACAAAGTGGCCCTGCCATAATCAATAAACCAAACCCTTAGATCTCACCGATCCCATGTGTTTTTAGATTCTGTCGGAATGTCCAGCTGCGAGATAGCAATCATGTTACATCTGGGTGGGGGATGATAGCTGCTAGCTTTGTGTGGGAACTAGCCTAAGGCGGGGATTCCAAAGATGTTTAACCATGCAATAAACTGATGTAAATGTATATAAAAGGCTGAACCACAGAGATGCAGTTCTAGCACCTCCTGACGATAGCCCCGGTGTCTGATGTGATGTGTTCTCCTCCTGGAGTAATAAACCTGTTCTTTGCTTTCCAGTGCCAGCGCCTGCCTCATTATTTTGCTAGCTAATATTAAGGTGAATTAGAGGAGGTTTGCACCAAGGGGCATCGAAAGTCTTGGGAGTCACGCTGCTTTTCATCACAGAAACCTCTTCACATCAAAGGAACATTACATGGAAAAAGCACTTTTTGAGAGTGATAATATTTACAAAGAGAGTTGTAAAAGAGTGCATTTTACTGGGCCTTGTAAGACTAAAAATAGATAAAGGAGGGCCCTGAAGCAGGCCTGTCTAGACATATATGCAACAAATCAAGCCAGCAGTGGCCCACCCAAATGCACCCTTGGCCCACCCAAATAAAAATTCCTGGAGCCGGGCCTGTTGGTGTACCATGTCAATTTCTATAACCAGCTCCCTCCTTCCCCAAGGTTAATTGCAGCAAGCATGGGGAGACTTCCAGAGAGAGAGAAAGAGAACGAGGAGGGGAAGATATATCCATGGAGAAAGCAATCAGAGAGGGAGAAGGGAGAAAGGAGAGAGAATAGATGGATGGTAGAAGAGATATACCCGGAAAAAGCGGGGCTGGTTTGAGCATTTTTGACAGAGCTGCATTTGGTTCAGCAGTCCGACTCTCTTCTCTGTGATGGTGCGATAGGAGCGCTGACACTCATTCTTTATAAATGGGCTTGTGCACACACTCGGGAAAAGTAAATGAAACCGCGGGAGTTCCATGTAGCTGTGACAATTAAAGTCTGGCATCCCTGGCTGTATTATTTGCTGACTTCAGATTTGGATAGGCCTGAATGAGCTACGGTGTTTGCACTCTGAATGTACTTAAGAGGCAGACACATCTGCTTGCCTATGGGTCAAGTGGGGACACTCTAAAAGGGAGCTCATGTTTCGAATTCACACGATCGGGCCACTGAAATTACCTTTTTGAAATGCGCTATAATAGAAGACAAATTACAAATAGTATTATTGAATATATACTTTTTTTTTAAAGATAATGAAAATGACGCAAAATGGTGTCAGCCAAAACTTTAAGTAATAAAAACAATCGCAGAATAATTGTATTCATAATATAAAATGAATGCATGAAAACCGCTGTAAACATCTATATTGCACTGGGCATACAAGATTGTCACACTCGGGTGATTTAATTTGTGGGTGTCTCCCTAGTCGAAACAATGTTTAAAAAAATGACAGAAAATGCACTTTTATTTTCAGCAAACTATACATTTCCCGTTGTAATGAGAGCTTTGGGTTGGCAGATGGAGCATTTCGCACTGAATACTTGAGTACGCGTATTTTCCCATTCACACCTTTCATCTCAGAAAGATGGCCATCTGTTGCAGAACTCCTGCATATGTGTCCGGGCGCAAATGGAGGAAGGTACAATAGATGTAAGCATTGGTCAGGTACAATTACCCTTTTCACAATGGCCGTTTTTTTCACCCTTGAGGAGAAAAGCAATGTTTTCTTTCTGACGTCAGCTTACTTGAAAAATCTATGCCATTCGATCTAATGACAAAAGCTTACCAGTGCAAGCGCCACAAAAATAGAACGTTTGCTTCATGCGTTGCCTGCTTTCCGTCACTCCGTAGTCCATTGCTAATTTTAATTGTTGTTTTATCAGTGCTTACTGCAGCAGATCCATGCAGTGCTGCAATAGCAGATGTCATTGTTAATTGATGTGACTCCCTTTATTGAATTTGGCAGCAAGGGACGACAACTTGGCCAGGAAGGGTTTAAAATCAAAGAGCTACACGTTACAAGCCGCCAACTTAATATACCACCTTACTAGCTTGCAAAGAGGATTCATGTCATTCAAAGATGTATATGTGGAGCTGAAATTGTGAGTAAGTCAATGAGGGAGTGAAGGCGAGGCTGGGTATATCACATATAAAAATAGTTCATCATTAATATAATTTGATAATATACAAGCATGCCTTGGCTTGTCCAATGGCCACATAATGGAAATTGTGGTTTCTGCCTAAACTCAATGGGTGTGGGTAAAATTTAGAATGTGTCAGGTAGCATGTTAACCCTCCGGTGAGTTGGAATCTTTCAAAATTAGTTTACAATTAGATCAACACCAGGCATAATAATGTCCTCCGTAGGTAAGGGCAGTCGTCTTTAAGGTAAATGACAAACTTAGAGATTAATCAGTGTAATTGTTTAGGGTAAAAAGGATACTTGAATTTAGTAACATTTGTATGCTAAAATCATATTATGTATACCATTTACCAGTGCACATATTTTCAAAGACTCAGGTTAAATAAACAATTAATATTTTAGAATGGAACAACAGAAGGAAATGTCTGAGAATGCCAAACGATAGCTCAGTGATTCCAAAGTACCCCCGTGTGAAACATGAAATAGTTTAAAAGACTGCGAGAAACACTGTTAACAAGTATGCAAAACACCTACACCCTCAAAAGGTAGACTTTATCAATATTACATTTCTTTAGGCTCACCGCTTATTTTATTGAGATGGTTTTGAGGAGTTAAAGGAGCGGTGCAACCGTTTCAGCACATGGTATTGATTTTGAGCACCTTCATCGGGGCGCAGGTATAATAAACTTCAGTTCACAATTACAGGATGTGAAAATCACTGAAATAAAGATATCAACTCACCTTATATCAATATTTTCTTGTTCGTCAAATGGCAGAATGCTATGAACATTTCTTTAAAAAACCCTGTAATTTATGTATGTTTTAAATTTATAGTTTTGCAGCTCTCCATCCACAAGTGCATGTGCTGCCTCTCGATTCACTCAGTATGCCAGTAATGATCCCCTGTATTTGAATAGTCACCCAAGCAAGGGTGCTGCTGCAAGCTAGATGTATGCTAGACTTAACAGCATGGACGTTGATATTTGAGGGATAAGGGAAACTGCATGGAGCAGATAGGTGAAGTTCCTTAAATATGAAAATTACATTTCAAAGTCTGAAGGTCCTTGTAGCAAGAGTCCATCGAAATGGATTTGCAAGTCAACACAATCAATAATGATATAAGTAGAATTACAGCGGTGCTTTGTAATAATGGATGTGTGTGCCCCTGTGTAAATGATAATGTCAGAAGAGCTGCATCCCCCATTCTTAATTAAAATTTCAGGATAAAGATGTTTGCAAAATACGTAATGTAGGCTCACTTCGATCATTTCGTGCTAATTATGCAAATCCCTGTCACAAATGTCGGTTATGTTGTGGTTGTGAGATTATGGGTGAGCGTATCAGGCTACACAAAGAGTTCACACTAAGGCATGCGTATGGAACAGCTAGCCGCTGTGCCATTGTTGTTGCGGGTTAATATGCGTGAGACATGTTCCTAAATGGCGTCCCTTTGTTCTCAATGAAGTGTTGATCTTTTGTATGTACTCTTAGATTATGATAATGCAGACACAAGCAACCTCGGTAGCTTCTTTCAGTGTTTAAAAGCCCTTTATTTATTTGCAGACGATTGTTTAGTGACTTAATGTTTCAATAGCATCCAGTAAGTGGGCGTGTAATTGATTTTTGCAAGCTGTCCTATTCGTCCTCTTCTTGAAAGGCACCAACCGGAAATGTGCTTGTATAAGCACTTTATATGTAAATGAGCTGTTTCTTACTCTACCCCTTGTCCTCCCTAAGGAGTTGCAAAGGAAAGAGGAAAAGGACTATATACTAGAATTGGGTAATCATATGGATCCAAGAATTGGATAATTGAATAGACTCATGTTTCGATAAAAACACCAGGGAATAGATTAACTCAAGTTTGCAGTGAAGCAAGAAATTAAACAAATATTTATTTGCAGCGTTTTATTGATTGCTAATATGAAATAGAACAAAGTAAGTTTGTTATGGGCTGTTTTACAATGAAGATTTTTGTACTAGGGAAAAATGGCAAATTTAATTGTGCAACCTCTGCAATGGTGTATGAAACATTTCGTGCTTATGAATGCCTTTGGTCCATGACTGAGTAATCCCTTTCTACGAAAGCTCTTGTGCAGCTCATCGGTCAAGGCCTAACTTGCACAAGATATCTTCCCTGATGCTCTTAAAAGAAGACATGCTATGCCAAAAAGCAAATCTAGGCCACTGCAGATCATTTATTTATCTTCTTTGGAAAGATATAATAAAAACCCTGTTAACATGCAACTGTAAAAACAAATCAACACCAATTATCACCCAGACAATTACCACTAATGCAACAAATATGATGCTTTTCCCCCACATACATTGTATGCCCTTACCTAACGCGCCTTCAGAACCCGTTTTGCTACCAGGACAGATATTGCCTAGTGCTAGGTATTATTTCAGGAAAATTATGCAAAATTACATGTATCTAATCAAAATGTAATTCCACTTAGCACTACAGTTTAGCGCAAAATGCGTTGTCAAGTCAATTTTTGACGAGGATGCATTTTGTGGTAAACAAATAGCACAGACAACAGCCACTCACATTCTGGCCATTCTCATTATTCCCGAGGGCTCATTGTAAAACTTTACGCAACACGTGTTATAGAAAATGTGCAAAAACTCACTTATTATGTAGGCATAATTTCAATTTTACCCAGACCTTATCGCAATAGCGACTTGCACCTCCATGAAAAATCTCCTTGAAGTGAGATAAAGACACCACAATAACCCAGCAGAGAGAACTGAATAGTAGACCCCAAAAAATAAGTTAAACAGGTGCACACTCCACATAGCCATATCCCGAAATGAAAAAAGAAGGTAAAGATATTGCAGCCAAAATAGTGAATTAAAAGATTAAGCCAGACCACGTCGAACCTGGTGTAAACGATAATTTATTTATAATCAAATCAGTGAACCAGGACTAAACAGAGGCAACACATTAACTAGCAGCAAAATTAGTGAATTTTCGTATCTATACCACCTTATAGGTGTTCCTCTTCTTTAAGTTGGCTACAGGCAGAGTTAACTTTCCCTTTGGGTCAGGCAAGGGAGGGTCTAAGTTGTAATTTTGTCCATTTACCCGTGCTTATTTTCTGCCTTTATTTGACCCTCCTGACCAGAGAAGAATGTTAAAAAATGGTAGTCAATGTTACACAATGTTGACAGTTGGTTATGTGAGATATTGTCTGGGAGCACGTCTGAAGAGAGTGTTCCTGATGAAATTCCATAGTGAAATAAAGACAACTGTTTTACTTCACTTAAGATTTCAGGGGCAGATTTACATGAAAGTGCCGCAGCGCGGCAACGCAAGCTCTTTGGCTGCCCCACGCTGCGGCACTTCCAAAGCACAGATATGACACATATTTACAATAATATGTCGCATTTCTGTGCTCTCCCCTGCGCTGGCGCATAAACTACTGCCATGCGCCGGCACGGACACCCTTGCACCATGATGCAAGGATGCCTGCGTCATGGGGAGATTGTTTTGGTGCAGGAAGGGTCACCTTCCTGCCCAAAAACAATCACTACAAGCATTTACCTCTTTCAATGCATGCTGTCAAATGCAGAATGCTTTGAAAGAGGAAAAAACAAGGAGAAATGAAACATTTCTCCTTGTTGGGCCTTGCTACGCCACCCTTAGGGTGGAGTAGCGTTCAGACGCATTTCCAGATTCACGATTGCTCGTAAATCTGGAAATGTGTCTGGTAACATGTGAATTCCCGTAGAAGTCCATGTTCACACCAGAACATGGGCTTCTATGGGAATTTACAATGGCATATTATCAAGCCCATTATCGCCACTTTAGAGCGGTGATAATTTTAATGGCGTTATTGATAATGTGCCCCTTGGTTCTAAGTATAAAAATAGAGTAAAACAATGGGGTTTTGGTGGGGACTTGCCATCTGCTGCAGCTACAGTTTCCTGCCGCTAAAGCGCCGACATTTTAACGCCATTTCTTGATAATAGGCCCACAAGTACTTAATCTGGTGGGTTGAAGACAGAGCACCCCGAGAATAGGAGGTTGTTCAAAGGTGTATAAAAGCTTCTCGCCTATAGCGAGTATATAGTCAGGGATTTATAAATGTTGTAAAACATAGATTACCCAAACAAATCCAAGACTTGCTATTAGTAGCAACCCGATCTGCAAGTATTTTTATATTATGTAGATTGATATTAGCTGAATGAACATATTTACTAACAAAGTTAGACTTACATGGTATTGAGTATTTCTTTTGTACAGGTTATATTATGCATATTATTTTGGCAGAACGTAGCAATTAGTTTACCAGATGGAGTCAAACAGTTGGAATTTTCAATCATATGTTTTGGAAATCCTGGCTCATTAACTATTTTGCTACCTGTAGAAAAAGGTAGGGCTAGGACCTTTCTCAAGTTTGCCCGGCGCTAACCGCCCTTGTACCATTCAAGTTTACCAAGCAATGAGACAGGCGCCGGAGACCAGAAGGCAGGAAACAGAAGTTTTATTCCGACGGAGCAGAACACATCAGATCAGACAACAAGGTATCGTCTCGAGGTGCTCTAACAGCCTCTCAGAGGCCTGGCCTCTTATACACTGGTTTATGGCATGTGACCTTCCTTTAATACAATCACAACTTTGTAGGGCATGGAAAAGACATCCCCGTAATCCTCGTGTTAATCCCACCCCCATATACCTTCACAATAGAGGTCCTCAACCTGCTGATAAGAGGAGGGGGTCATCACGCAGCTGAGTGTTTCGTCGAGTCTTAGGATGTGTGCGCCTGATCATATCACAGGGGGTGGGGTGGTCTGGTTCAATAGAGGGTCCTTTGAAGGAGAGCGACCTCATGCAATAAAGGGCAGTAAATGATATCTCCCGGCTTAGGCAATGGCCTCGGACCTGTGTGGACAGTCGGACACGGGGTGAGGGGCTATCAATGGAGTGGTATTCATGCCGCGTGGACAATCCAGCGCAGGAGGGAGGTTTGTCAACAGAGGGGCATTCATGGGAGGAGAGGAGGTGTTGGTCAGGCGCTAGCGTGACTCCCAAGGACAGGGTCATGCAGAAGGGTCCTGCTCGTAAAGAGGAGGCGGGAGGGGGAGCCAGGGTGCGCGGAGGATGCTTGCTGGGTCAGAGGGACGTGCTGGCGATCGATCGTGGACAGGGAGACCATGATACCTAAAATGGCTGCCATGCACGTCATACATAGGTGACCTAGAATAGCTGCCGTGCATGTAGTACATAGGTGACAAGCTGGCGCAGATGATGTTCAGATCGCAAGTCAAAATTCCACAGTCCTCCCTTTTAACATATCTCGCCAACTTGTCAGTTTTGATTTATCCCCATAAGGCCACGTATTTCTACTTCATAGAGGGGACTCATGTGCTCATTTCGGAAGTCCAAAGTTTTTGGGCACATACTGTTAGAAACAAGGCCGCACAGGGGTGGCAGACATTGGATACCTAAACAACACCCACATAAGATCACAACAGGTATCAACACAAAGGAAAACAACCTCCAACCCCAGTTCTTCAAAGTGTCCCAAAACCAGCTCCCAAGCGACCATCCTTCCTGCTCTTGGTGAACCTCGGAGGAAAGTCTGTGGAGGTGTTCAATGGCTTTGTAGACTGAAGGCGAGTTGTCAGGCACGTATGTGCAGCAGCTGGATCCGATGATGCGGCATGCTCCTCCTCGGTCGGCCAGGACCACGTCTAGGACAAGTCTATTTTGGAGGGTCACGAGGCGGACCGCCTGAAGTTCCGCAGTGTTGTTGGCGAGGATACCAGCAGTGATGTTGATCGTTGTTTCTACTGCCTGGGTCAGGTGTCGGATAGCACGGCTGTTCGCCATTGGGCCCCACAGAGGAACAAGTCCCTTTGCTGCATCTAGGAACTGTGCTCCGGTGGAGTCGGCTTGCCCAAGGTCGTCTGCACGCCTCTGCCTGTGATGGTTGGCAGGGGCTACATATGTGGGTGGGAGAACGAAGGCAATGTAACAGGTACCCTTCCAACCCTTCGGGAGCCAGGTGTAGGCCTTGGTGCCACACACAAAGTACATGTTTGGAGAAGCAACAAAGGAAGGAGGGTCAGCTGAGTCCAATGTTCTGGTGGTCTGGCAGGCGCTGTGACCCACCAGCTGCGTTCCGTGGCCTTCGAGACACACAAGACCTGTGACATTGATGACAGACAGAGCCACAGTCAGTGTTGCGGTAGTTTGTTTTTGTAGATGAGAAAAGGTGGTCCTGGCTGGATTGTGGAGCACCTGTACTTCGACTCTTTCTTTGGCTGGAATGTTTTTGATGAAGGTGGCACCTGTGAGCGCAGGACACAGGGCAGCAGGAGTCTTTCCGGTTCTGTTCAGCCAGAACCCAGAGTAGAAGTGTGACACTGTCCGGCCAGAGGTGGCGTTATCCTTGTGGCTTTCTTGCATGAGGATCAGCCAGGCGAGGCAAGAGCCGTGAACTGAGAAGGGTGAAGGGATGAAGGGAATAGAGTG
The DNA here is from genome assembly GCF_964263255.1 of Lissotriton vulgaris. Classification (NCBI taxonomy): domain Eukaryota; kingdom Metazoa; phylum Chordata; class Amphibia; order Caudata; family Salamandridae; genus Lissotriton; species Lissotriton vulgaris. The sequence goes on from NC_141689.1 coordinate 1,578,106,751, forward strand.
TCCAGTGGCATGCGGGAGCAACCCGCAGATCCAACAGTTTGTAGCATTTGCAGCAAGGTTGTGTTGGTGCAGCAGTTGCACGAAGGAATTGTTCCAGAATTCCCTGCGCCTTTCTCGGAGCTGAGGCGACAGAGAGATTAGGTGATGTTCTTTCAGGGGTGTTGGCTGTGCAGTAGGTAGCAATGTCTCATGAGCCGGTGTGCTTTCCTCCAGAATCCAGAAGGAGGTCATGAGGAGGAGGCAGAAGAGGAAGACAATGAAGAGTGCGATTGTCTTTGATTTGTGCAAGTTGTCAGTCTTTGGATTTCTATACGGGGTATTTCCTGTTGCTTCCATCATCTTCTTATCTGGCGCTTCCATCATCTTCTTGTCTGGCGCTTCCATCACCTTCAAGGGAGCTCGGTAGCGGGCAGAACCACAGACTTCGTTTAGCTTCTCTCCCGGCAACCCTTGATTGTGTTTAGGCCACCGTTCTGAGATTTAACTTAGTCCGTGGCCTACTTAGCCGAAACGCCCTCCTTTCGACGCAGGAAATACCCTTCTCTGGATGGCACAGTGGGATCAGAGAATTTTGCAAGTTCGAGTGCCTCAGTATCGGGATAACAGTCCAATATCGGTCGGTCTTTGCTCAGGAGCTCTTCTTGGGTGCTGACGTTTTCTGTCGTGACCAGGTTTGCAGAGACTTTTCGGCAATGATGCCCGTGCAGCCAGTGCTTCTTCCCCTCCACTCGGAGTGCTGTTCGGGTGGTGATCAGCACTTGCCAGGGGCCCGTCCACCGAGGTTCCAGACTCTTGGTTCGCTGGAAATTTCGTATTAATACGAAATCTCCCGGTTGGATGTCGTGGCCGGGGCCCCTGGAAGCATCGGGGATGGCCTGCTGCACCTGTTGATGAATGACAGACAACGTTTTAGTTAACTTGCACAAATAATCAGACAGTAGGACGTCCGGGACGTCATGAATGGAGGTCGGTTTGGGAGCAGTCCAGAGGTTAATCGGCCGCCCAAACACGACCTCGTAGGGGGTCAAATGGTGCTTGGTGGGAGTGGAGCGCATTGATAACAAAGCCAGTGGGAGGGCATCCGGCCAGTTAAGTCCAGTGGTGGCCACGATTTTTGACAATTTCAGCTTCAGTGTGGCATTATGGCGTTCCACTAGACCGGCGGATTGGGGGTGGAAGACCGCGTGGAATCGTTGCTTCACCCCCAACCCCTTCAGGATTAGTTGGATAACCTCAGCTATGAAGTGGGGGCCATTGTCGCTCCATAAAATTCGGCAAAGGCCATAGCGAGGGAAGAATTCCTTCAGTAGTACTTTGGCAGTAGTCATGGCAGTGTTGTCACGGGTTGGATAGGCTTCCACCCATTTGCTGAAGGCACACACAATGACTAGTACATACTTCAGGTTTTGGCATCTCTCTAGTTGGATGTAATCCATCTGAAGGACCTCAAAGGGGTGATTGGGGGTCCCGAACCCTCCCCGGGGTACTACAGTCCCTTTCCCGGGGTTGTGTTGCAGACAGATGAGGCACTGCTGAACTAGGCGTCTGGCTGAGTCGGGGATTTTGTCGTTATGCCAGACTTTGGAAACGAGTTCGATCATGGGTGCAGATCCTATGTGTGCAGGGGAGTGAGCCATTGTCAGTATGGGAATCAGATATGAGTCGGGCAGCAACCATTTGTTTGCATCTTTTGTTCGCCAGCAACCCTCTTCGTCCTTCAAACCCACCCTTGCCCACTTAGTCAATTCGTGAGGGGCGCTGGCCGACTGTATGTCTCTGATCATTTCCCTTGTGTCACTCCATTTTTCTGCTTGCGACCTGGTCACATATATGCGTGTCACCGTCCTATTCTCAGCCGTGGTTCGTGCAGTGATGTCGGCTAATGCATTCCCTTGTCCAACTAAGTCTGTCACTCTTTTGTGTGCCTGACATTTGATCACCGCTAATCGCTTGGGGAGGAGAACTGCTTCAATCAGAGCGGAGACTAAATCTCCGTGGAGGATTGGGGTACCGTGGGACGTCAGGAATCCCCTCTCCCTCCACAGGAGCCCAAAATGGTGGACCACCCCGAAGGCATACTGGCTGTCCGTATATACGTTCGCGGTGGTCCCTGCGGCTATGATGCATGCTCGGGTGAGGGCTATCAGTTCTGCTGCCTGGGCAGATCGTTGTGTGATGCAGGCTGTCTCAACTACTGTTCGGGCTGTCGTTACTGCATAGGCAGCTGAAGTGGTGCCATCTGGAAGTTTGAGGCATGAGCCGTCTACCCATAGCTCTCCCTCGGGGTCAGGAAAAGCAGTGTCTCGGAGGTCAACCCTACTCCTAGTCTGTTCGTCTGTGAGGGTCACACAGTCGTGTATGGGAGGAACGTCGGGGTCGTTTTCAGGCAGGGGTAACAATGTGGCAGGATTCAAAGTCGTGCATCTCTTAAGTGTGATGTGGGGTGCAAGCAGAGTCAACTCGTACCCTGTCAGTCGTGCGCTAGTCAGGTGTTGGGTCTTTGTCTGGTTCAAAAGGGTGTCAACTGCATGGGGCACTAATACAGTGAGGGAGTTGGAAAGTACGATTCCCTCGCTCTGACGGATGGAGACAGCAGCGGCAGCTACTGCTCGAAGGCAGGCAGGTAAGGCTCTGGCTACAGGATCAAGAGTGGCGGAGAAGTAGGCACAAGGGCGCTGCTTAGGGCCAATCGATTGAGTCAGGACAGACAATGCACATCCCTCCCTTTCGTGGGTGAAGAGGGAGAAGGGTTTGGAGTAATCCGGCGTTCCGAGGACGGGTGCTGAGCAGAGTGCATCCCGTAATTCCTTAAAGGAGGCTTGACACTCAGTGGTCCAAGGAAGCGGGGAGGGGACATCTTTGGTCAGCAGGGCAAGTAATGGTTTCACAATGAGGCTGTAATTAGGCAACCACTGTCTGCAAAAAGAGGTTAGGCCAACCAAAGAGCGGACCTGCTTTTGCGTTTTTGGGATGGGGGTGTCTAGGATGGTTTGGATTCGGTCAGGGGTAAGTTTCCTCCCTTCTTTGGACAGAAGATGGCCTAGGTAAGTCACTTGTGGCTGGCAGAACTGTAACTTCTTTTTGGAGACTTTATGGCCATGTTCTGCAAGGAAGTGTAGGAGTTGGACGGTGGCTGTCGTTGCAAGCGGGGTGGTGTCGGCCGCCAAAAGGATATCATCGACATATTGGATCAACACCACTCCCTCTGGTAGCTGGAAGGCATCCAGCTGTCTTTTGAGAGCCTGGCTGTAAATGCTGGGACTTTCAGTGTACCCCTGGGGAGCTCTACAAAATCGATACGAGCGAGATTTTAAAGTGAAGCCGAAAAGATAACGGCTGTCTGGATGGATGGGGATAGAGAAAAATGCGTTTTTAAGGTCGATAACAGAGAAGGTGGTGGCAGTGGACGGGATGAGGGTCAGAATGGTGGTGATATCAGAGACCACAGGATATTGGGGTACAACCACTTTGTTAATCTCTCGTAAGTCGATGATGAAGCGGTACGCTTTCTCATCTCCTTCACCTTGCTTCTTAACAATGGGTAGGATTGGGCTGTTGCAGACGTTGCTAACCACTTCTTCAACCACTCCTGCATCTACCAGAGACTGAATGATCGCTACCAGTGCCTTCTCACCCTCTGGGGATATCCGATATTGCGGGAGTTTCGGGAGCATAGCGTCCTGTCTTACAGTTATATGAATAGGGTCAATCATCATTCGCCCACATCAGAGTCATTTTTGGCCCACAGGTACGGAGGCAGGGTGTCAAGCAAGGACAGGTCAGCGTTAGTTATGTAGCACATGTGTCGTGGGGGACGGGATCTGGCCATGTCTGGGTTGTCGTACAGGATGACTCGTATTCCGTCTGGGGAACACCTAATGGTAGCTCGAAAATGTTTCAGTAAGTCAATGCCCATAATGGCGTCAGGGGAGTTGGGGGAGAGTAGAAATGTCGCGTCAGCAGTGTTGCTTTCTAGGTCAAAGGTAATAGGTACGGACAGGGGGTTAGTGGAGGGCGTCCCATCGAAACCTATCGACGTTATGTGTGAGCCAGACAAGGGTGCCCTTGGAATCAGTCGTTTTGATAACACACTACGTGTCGCCCCAGTGTCTACCAAGAATGGAGACTCTGTACCCAAGACCTTAGCGGTGACATAAGGACCTTGCTGGTCAACACAGAGCTCGACTGGATCCCTCCCTTGCCCCTGGCAGTCCTATGCAAAATCGGGGGCATTTTCACCTTCGGATAGCTGATATTGATTCTGCCGGGGACGGTCAAATGTATTCAGTCTTCCTGATCTGTCATTGTTAGTGTCGTTGGAGTTCCCTCGACCCTGTACTCTATTCCTCGGACCACCTGCCACATCCCTGGAATCCCTATTTCTATTCATCTCTAGCAAAACCGGACACTGGAATTTCCAATGGCCGAGCCCTTTGCAGAAAGCGCATTGGTCATTGCTAACGTCTCTCCGTCCAGGGTGAGATGTCGGGGTGTGATCCTTAGGAGGTAGATCTCTGGGGGCGTTTGATTGGTAGTTCCCCCTTTGATGTTCCCGTCCTAGCGCTATACCCTGTATCTGGGCTATCATTACCCTTTCCTTTAAATCTTTCTTCTTCTTCTCGGATGCCCTATCATTCTCATTCTTTTGGTGCTCGTAATACTGAGCCATCTGAAGGATAGCTGCGGGTTTGGAGGCCCCCCAACTACTCTCGCTCGTCTGCAGCTTTTGGGAGACCTCTTGTGTTAGGCCTTTTACGTAATTTTGTACGAACAGGTGCTGTCCGGTTGCAGTGGTCATGTCCTGGCCACTGTAGTCGGAGAACACTGTCTCGAATCGGGAAAAGTATTCTGACACATCTTCCTGGGGTTTCTGTCGACAGGCCGTGACTATCGACCAGTCTACTTTTCTTTCCGGGACCAGTGTTTTTAATTTCTGAACTATTTTATCTGGGAGTTCCAGTATGTCCTTCACTGGTTTACTCCCTGGCTCTCGCTGTCTGTCTAGTTTACCGAGTTGGTCCCAGGTATGTCCAAACAGATCCGTGTGGTCAGCCTTCCGGATTTGCTTCCACACGTCGGCTGGCAGACATAGTCCAAAGAACAAGTCAATATCTGCTATAGTCATTATTGTCGAACCCAAGGCTGTACCTAATTCGGTATAAAATGCTGTCGGGTTCTTTCTTAAGTCGGGCAGGGTTTGCTTGAAGGTTAGGATATCTTGTCGGTCCCATGGTTGGTAAACCCAATTGTACACAACCCTTCCCTTTGCATGTTCATTATTAATATCATCGCTCGTTCCCTGGCCCCGTGGCGGGATCCAGTAAGGAGCCGCTTCTCTGATAGGCATCATAGTATTGGCTACCTCTGCCGAGGTTGTTTCAGGGGCCGTAACCTTGGTTTCTGGTTTCTGTTCTGCGAGGTGGCGGAAGACCTCAAGCATTTGCATGAAGAGCTCCGTCGCCTCACGTTCAGTCCCATCTCCAACATCAATTTTCCTATACAGCGTTGTTAGTTTAGCGGGACCCTTACTCTGATACCTATCTTCATACGCGTTCAGGGTGTGGAAGCTGAATCGCAAAATGAAATGCCGTCTGTGGCTGTCGGCATGTGAATTATACACGCTCATTGTGTATTCTTCGCTCTCCCTTCGTTCTACCAATGTCTTTGCTATTTTGTCGATCCCATCCCGCTCATCTTTGCTTAACCTATTTAACCTGGCTGATGATTGTTTGCTGGCCTCGGGGCCGTCTGACGAAGTTGTTAAGGTGGCTGGTGCGGAGGCCGTGAGGGCCGGTGCACTGGCACTAGGGTCCCTTTCACTCACACTCGGGGCTTGCAGGTTTTGTTGGCTGGGAGCATATGGTGGGGGCATGTAGATGATTGGGGGACCTAGCAATAACTCATCGTTTGCCCGTTGTTTGGAGGGCAGTTCAGGGTAGAGTGCAGAGGGGGTCCTAACAGGACATTGGCCTGTTGACCCCGATTCTTGGTTTTGTATAGCTTTGTTTCTTTCTTTTATTTCCTCTTCTAGTTGCTTTGCGGCTAGGTGGGCTGCCTTTCGTAATTCTTTCCCTACTTTTGCTTCTTCTCTTTTCTTTCGTTGTTCCGTTTCTTTGCGCCACATGCCAATACTGTCGAGCATAGTGGGCGTGGTCTTATTCTTCTGGAGCGCTATTTCTAATGTTTTTATTTTATTTTCGTCAAAGGAACCTATCAGTGGCCACTGACTTTCAGGGTTCTTTTTCGTATATTTATGCCATAGTTTAGTGTAAGCTATAGCGACTAGTCCATACTTAGTGAACATGTCCTTATTAGGGGTGCCCTCCAGTGGAGCTGGATGGTTCATCTCTAATAAGCGGTCCGGGCTAAACAGGCTACCAACCAGTGGGGAGAAGACAGGCATGACGGATTACAACGGGGACAAAAGTCTGCACTACCTATCTTATCACGGCGGACAAAGACTAGACAGAATATTTCTATTCTACGTTGTTTGGAGGCCGTGAATACCTCAAAAGAACCAATACCGAATAATCGGCCAATCAAACAATCCAGTGGGGAGAATAAGTGGGTACGAAAAATTATCGTTACCCACTCTTTCTCTACCTGCAAAGAGAGACCTTGTTCTTCCCTGTTTGCAGACAAAGAATCTCCAGTCAATAATCCACGAACGGCAGTTCGGGAAACAGTGGGGGAGGAAGATAGGCACGACGGATTACAATGAGGACAAAAGTCTGCGTTACCTATCCTTCACTGTTTGCAAAGAGAGAGCCTGTTTGTTTTTCCCCGTTTGCAGACAGTGAATCTCCAGAGGGTTTCAACAAAGCGTAATACTAGTATTATCCAAAAACAATTTCCTCAATTCGTCGTGTTTACACGACCTTACCCGGACCGCATGGACGGTTTCCTGTCCTCTGGATCCAGCGCCCGATCGTCCTCTCTCCTTCGTGTTGTTCGCGGCACTCCTGATGGTTCCCAGTCAGGACCGTAGATCACTCGAGAGAGGTCTGTTCAGAACTAGTGAAGGTCGGATGATCGGCTGTCAGACGAGGGTCTATCGGACACGAGCTCTTCCCGATCGTTGCAGTCGTTCACTCTGTCATCGGGACCTCTCCCACTGGATCCACGTGTCGCTGATGGGCCCCACGCTTTGGGACGCCAATTTGTAGAAAAAGGTAGGGCTAGGACCTTTCTCAAGTTTGCCCGGCGCTAACCGCCCTTGTACCATTCAAGTTTACCAAGCAATGAGGCAGGCGCCGGAGACCAGAAGGCAGGAAACAGAAGTTTTATTCCGACGGAGCAGAACACATCAGATCAGACAACAAGGTATCGTCTCGAGGTGCTCTAACAGCCTCTCAGAGGCCTGGCCTCTTATACACTGGTTTATGGCATGTGACCTTCCTTTAATACAATCACAACTTTGTAGGGCATGGAAAAGACATCCCCGTAATCCTCGTGTTAATCCCACCCCCATATACCTTCACAATAGAGGTCCTCAACCTGCTGATAAGAGGAGGGGGTCATCACGCAGCTGAGTGTTTCGTCGAGTCTTAGGATGTGTGCGCCTGATCATATCACAGGGGGTGGGGTGGTCTGGTTCAATAGAGGGTCCTTTGAAGGAGAGCGACCTCATGCAATAAAGGGCAGTAAATGATATCTCCCGGCTTAGGCAATGGCCTCGGACCTGTGTGGACAGTCGGACACGGGGTGAGGGGCTATCAATGGAGTGGTATTCATGCCGCGTGGACAATCCAGCGCAGGAGGGAGGTTTGTCAACAGAGGGGCATTCATGGGAGGAGAGGAGGTGTTGGTCAGGCGCTAGCGTGACTCCCAAGGACAGGGTCATGCAGAAGGGTCCTGCTCGTAAAGAGGAGGCGGGAGGGGGAGCCAGGGTGCGCGGAGGATGCTTGCTGGGTCAGAGGGACGTGCTGGCGATCGATCGTGGACAGGGAGACCATGATACCTAAAATGGCTGCCATGCACGTCATACATAGGTGACCTAGAATAGCTGCCGTGCATGTAGTACATAGGTGACAAGCTGGCGCAGATGATGTTCAGATCGCAAGTCAAAATTCCACATACCGAGCCCCTTAAGTCGCTTGATAGCAATTGCGGATCACTGACAGAATATCGACTTGCCAAAATATCGAGGTAAAAATATAGAATGCCAGAATATCGACTTCCTATCTACAAACAGGTAAGTACAAAAATATTGACTCCAAAATATCGATAGGAAAAAATATAGACAGTCAAAATATCGAATTTTAAAAATATCTGAAAAGTAATTCAAAAGTAATATAATAATAAATATAATTAATTTAAACATACTTAAAATACTTAAATAATATTAAAATTAATAAATAATTAATGTAACTTAAAAAAAAAAAATAATAATTTTAAAACACACATATATATATATATATATATATATATATATATATATATATATATATATATATATATATATATATATATACATATACATACATATCATTAACAAAACATATACATATATCCGTAGGATAGCGAGAGGGTTAAATTTACTATTCACATTCCAGAGAGTGCAACAGAAGGGAAAGCGTTGGATAGCGTAGGGGTAAAAATTACTATTCCCACTCTAGAGAGTTCAACAGTAGTGAAAGCGTTGGATAGCGTAGGGGTACAAATTACTAATACCACTCCAGTGAGTGCAACAGTAGGGAAAGCGTTGGATAGCATAGGGGTAAAAATTACTATTCCAACTCCAGAGAGTGCAACAGTAGGACAAGCGTTGGATAGTGAGAGGGTAAAAATTACTATTCCCACTCCGGAGAGCGCAACAGTAGGGAAAGCATTGGATAGTGTTGGGGTAAAAATAACTATTCCCACTCCAGAGAGTGCAACAGTAGGAAAAGTGTTGGATAGCGTAGGAGTAAAATTACTTTTCCCACTCCAGTGAGTGCAACAGTAGAGAAAGCGTTGGATAGCGTAGGGATAAAAATTACTATTCCTACTGCAGAGAGTACAACAGTAGGGAAAGCGTTGGATAGCGTAAGGATAAAAATTACTATTCCCACTCCAGAGAGTGCAACAGTAGGGAAAGCGTTGGATAGCGTAGGGGTAAAAATTACTATTCCCACTCCAGTGAGTGCAACAGTAGGGAAAGCGTTGGATAGCGTAGGGGTAAAAATTACTATTCCTACCCCAGAGAGTGCAACAGTAGGGAAAGCGTTAGATAGCGTAGGGGTAAAAATTACTATTCCAACTCCAGGGAGTTCAACAGTAGGGAAAGTGTTGGATAGCGTAGGGGTAAAAATTACTATTCCCACTCCAGTGAGTGCAACAGTAGGGAAAGCGTTGGATAGCGTAGGGGTAAACATTACTATTCCCACTCCAGTGAGTGCAATAATAGGGAAAGTTAATACTTCATATATAAATATAAATAACATAAATATTAATACCAATTACAAAATAATTAAAATACTTTACAATTTTATAAAATATATTAATTAATCAATTAAAATTACAAATAAAAATTAACTAATAATAAAAATTACCTACTAATACTAATTATTTACCAATTACCAATAAATTAATTTACAATATAAAAATAAATAAAAATTAGACACAAAAAAATATTTTAAAAATGTAACTACTTACAATTAAATTACTTCCCAAGCTATTCCCCTATAAACACACAACCCACTACAGAAAATAATATAATAAAAGTAACATATTTATCAATTATTCAATTACAATGAATTACAAATCATATTTTAATTAATTACCAATTAATAATTAATTAACAATTAATTCTCAAAAAAATAACAATAAATAAAATAACATTTTTAATTAATTATAATTAAATTACTTCCCACCCTATTCCCCTATAAACCCACAACCCGCTACAGAAAATAAATTACTAAACTTAATATATTTATCAATTAATCAATTACAATTAATTACCACTTATATTTTAATTATTTACAAAGTAATAATTAATTGAGAATTAATTTTAAATACATATTAATAAATAAAATACCGTATTTAATTAATTATAATTAAATTACTACCCACCCTATTCCCCTATAAACCCACAACCCTCTACAGAAAATAAATGACTCAAATTACCACATTTATTAATTAATCAATTAAAATTAATTACCAATTATATTTTAATTAATTACCAATTATTAATTAATTAACAATTAATTCTAAATAAATACAAATAAATAAAATAACATATTTAATTATTTATAATTAAATTACTTCCCACCCTATACCCCTATAAACCCACAACCCACTACAGAAAATAAATTACTAAAATTAACATATTTATCAATTAATCAATTAAAATGAATGACCAATTATATTTTAATTAATTACCAATTAATAAGTAATTAACAATTATTTCTAAATAAATACCAATGAATAAAATAACATATTTAATTAATTATAATTAAATTACTTCCCACCCTATTCCCCTATAAACCCACAACCCGCTACAGAAAATACATTACTAAAATTAACGTATTTATCAAATAATCATTTAAAATCAATTAACAATTATATTTTAATTAATTACCAATTAATAATTAATTACCAATTAATTCTAAATAAATAACAATACATAAAATACCATGTTTAATTATTTATAATTAAGTTACTTCCCACCCTATTCCCCTATAAACCCACAACCCGCTACATAATTATATTACACAAAAATTAAAATATAATATTAACTTACCTTAAATTCAATATTTTTGTTGTCTATATTATGTCTAGTCGATATTATGTCCATTCTATATTTTTGATTCGGTTTTATGTCCATTATAATCGATATTAAAATGTTCTAGTCGATATTTTGGTAGTCTATAATATGTCTAGTCGATTATGGGGTCGATTCTGATCCTGGTAAAAAACGTCCGTACGATTCGTATCCGGAGCCCTCTCCATACGAATTGTACCCGTCCGCCCGAGTCGCGTAGTACGATCCGTATTTCGTGAATCCGCCCGAATCATCGCGATCCGTACGTATAGCGAGTCTGAAACCGTGAACCGTACGACTCGTACACATGCTGTACGACCCGACGAGTACGATCCAGAACGGCGTATGGGAACGTGATTCGTACGGTCCACGTCAGGTAACGGTGATTCGTACAGAAAAGCACGCAATCACATACACACCGTACAAACCGTACGCCCCATGATCGCGGGGTACGGTGCATACCCCTGAGATCATGGGGGGCACACATCGCACCCTTGTGATCGCAGGGTGTACGCACCGTACACCCTTCGAACATGGGGTATGGTCCGTATAACCCATGATCACGGGGTACGGTCCGTACACCCCATGAGCGCAGGGGTACGCACTGTACTCCTGCGATCATGGGGGTACGCACCGTACCCGGGGAAGGTGTTCCGTACCTGTTTCGAGGCGAACTCTGCTTTTACGGCTGTTTTAGGCTCTCGTAGGAAAAGGGTTGTACGGTGCGTACCCGATACAAATCGTACTTGCTGGGTCGGAAAAACCAGCCGCGAACCATACGGATGTCGTGTACAGTGGGTTCCGAGGGAGAATCGTACGTTAATTTCATTCGTACGGTCTCTGTACGATTCGTACGGAGTACAGCTCCTGGTAAGAATCGTGCTTCGTCGTACATACGGGGGGCTTTGTAGGGTACGATTCATACGGGGAAAGCGCTCCGAACGGCTATTCGGAGTGGTTTTTGCCAAATCGGAATTGACCCCATTATGTCTATTCTATATTTTTTACTCAATATTATGTCTAGTCGATAATAAAAGCTCGATATTTTGACTCTATACCATCAATTGCGCTGGGATCAGCGATGCAGAATATACTCGCACACTCGCAAACTGCACACGTTCCCACATTTCATGGGTGGCTCCAGTGCCTTTGGCTAGTGCTTGGTATGGAAAAGCTCTCGCTGACGATGGCTGGGGAGGGTACCAAATACTCTGAGCTGCCTTCTGAACTTTCTCTTTGGTTGCACCTACGAATGTGTTGTATGTATCAGAAATGTGTGATTATCTGTGTGACAATCCTTCAATAAAAATGATTTAATACTAAAAGTATATCTAGGGATACCGGTAGCTCCAGTGTTAATGTATGATCCCTATGTGGTTCTAATCTATTAAACTAAAGGGCTGGGTGCTGAATCTGGTAAGATGAAATGTTTCTTTTTAGGATAATTAATTAGAGACTGAACCCCGAACATATGGAGAATGGATGCAGAAAATAAAGATTAAGGGCCCGATGTAGGTAAATCTTTTTTACCACCTCTTAAATACCGATTCATACCGAATCGGTATTTAAGAAGTGGTAAAAAAGAGCAGGGCAGATGTAGGTAAGTAATTACCGAATCGGAAAGATTCGGTATTTACCGATTCGGTAAATACCGAATCGGTAATGCCCATTGATTCCTATGGGCATTGAAGCCCATAGGAATCAATGGGCATTGCCGAATCGGTATTTACCGAATCGGTAAATACCGAATTTTGCAAGGGTGCAGGGGGTGTCACTTTGACACCCTCTGGCACCCCAATTACAGGCATGTGTGCCATGTGGCACACATACATGCCCTAAGGGCATGTCTGTGTGTCACATGGCACAGGTGTGCATGCACAGATGTGCATGCACACCTGGATTCGGTATTTTACCACCCAATTGGATTGGGTGGTAAAATACCGACTCCTAAAGGCCTGTGGCACTGTTGTCAGTGCCACCTACATTTGGAATTTACCGATTCGGTAAAAATATCGATTCGGTATTTTACCGAATCGGTAATTTACCGAATCGGTAAAATTACCGATTCCTAAATAAAACGTCCCCTACATCTCTAAAGCCTAATACCGGTCGGAAACGGCCAAAATCTGCCATTTCCGACCGGTATTAAGGCTCCTACATCGGGCCCCAAGACTCTAGAAAAAAACGTATCATTCATTGGTTTAAATTTGAGAAATTAGGCTGAATTTAAAAAAAAGAGTGTCCAAACTCTATAATTTGATCTGTACCACATCTACCATTTTGGATCCAGTGTTAAAATAAACAAGCAGCTATAACAAAACATTAGATCATTACATTCCTACTTACGCATTGTGTAAGAAAGCAATTTTTAATTGTGTGGATGTAAGTCCACCACAAAAAATTGAGTCGCTAGCCTGCTAGGTCCAGTCAAAGATTTAATTAATTTCAATCTCAGGTCAACCTCTGATAGCTATATCTCATTGCAGACAGGCTTAATCAAAAGAAAAATTGTAACAAATTTAGAAGTCTAAAAACAGTTAGAAAGTAAAAAATGCTACACAGTAAAAATCCCACTTTAACTTAGAAAAACAGAGTAAAACATAATAATCTTAATGACACCAAAATGACAAAAATCCAATTAGGGGAAGTGGACATGTGACTTTTAGAAGAAAAATAGCACCAAGTGACACTCATAGCCAATAGTTGCAGAAACGCAGGACCTAGACACAATTTCAGGTCAACCGCGTTGGACTGTTGGTCAGATACACCATCTGGCATTGCCCTGCATGGCGAATTTACTTTGGGACTTAATGTCTGACATGGAAGTCCATATCCTCCAGTGGGGAAAGTTATCAGGTTGTGCTCAGGAAGGTCCTCTCAAAGTCAGTTAGCTGTTGGACAAAGTCCCATTGAAGTTGTTGGTTTTGGGGGGCAAGTTTGAAGCAGAAAAATTATAATTTCACACCCACTAAAGTCCTTGTATCGGCTAATGCTTTAAGAGTCTTCGTCTCGGCTGGATTTCTACGTTCAGATTTAGACTCTTTCTTTGGAGCTTAGAGTCCTCCATTGGAACAAGGTTGCAGGCTATATCTGATGATGAGTTCCACAAGGCTGGATACCATCTTTCCAAGGGCCCCTGAAATGGATTTGCTGCTGTGGAGAAGCCTCTGTTAACTCAGCCCAGCAGAGGCGAATCATGGGCAGATTGGCTTAGGTAGTTGGTCCCAGTGCTCTGGAAGTCCAATATTGTTTAAATCTCAGCTTTTTAGAGTTATTAGGAGAAGTCCAGTTAGACACAGCCAAGGGTCCGTGGGCCTTTTTGACATCAATTGGCGGTTAAGACACACACCAGCAGAGGCCAACAGCAGGGTTTAGTCCAGGTCCAGTTGCGCACTTCAAAGAAAAGGCCTCTTGCAGCTTTCTGTGTCCCTGTAGTCACGCAAGAGGTCAGCCAAATGGAAATGGGTTCAGCCCATTAGGCCGCCTCACAGATCTCAAACAGCAAGTTTCTATTCTTCTATAAGTCCAGAAGGGTGCTTTGGGGTGCCACAATTATGGTTGGTATTACCTAGTGGGTGGGGGTGACTCCTTGATTCTCCCTAACCAATAGGGTAAAGGTTCCCGGGTCACCCCCTACCCACCTGTGCAGCAATCCAACAGTGTACCACACTCCCAAAATCCAAAATGGAAACCCTTCCTCCCTTGTGGAGAGCCTCTGTGTCCACCCATAGATGTGCCAGGAAAATAAGAGGTCTCCTTTTCTGTTGTCATGAAAAACTGGTTTGGGGGGTAGCTCTCCTTCAACTGGTTTTGGTGCCATCCGGGCAGGAGTAACTAATGGTTGCCTTCTCCAGGTCTCACCTTACATTTACTTGTGAAAGGGCAGCTACCTTTACCAGTTAATGATGTTATTGCGACCATCCTAACTTGTCATCCTGCAAGTGTAAGAAAGCCCTCCTCCATACTTAGGACACTGTTCCTGCTCTGGGAGCAGTTTTCACGCCTCATTGAGGTCAAGCACTGGCTTGGCAGCTGCTGCAGAGCTAATGCAAAATTGGCCTCAGTAGCTTCAGGCAGGGGAAAGGTAACTTTCTAAAAGTTACTTTCACTACATATTAATTACAAATCTACTATCACCATTGAATTGGGGTTCAATAAATATAAAAAAATATTTTTTGAACTCATTTTCTAGCTGGTCCCAAAACCAAGGTACCAGAATTAATATTTAAATCTATACTCTAGTTTTCCTTATAAAACGGCCAGAGCCTTCCACATTAAAAATAGCCACCCCATCTCTCTCGTCTGCTTGCCAAAGTCCTTGAGAAGGCTATCAACCACCAACTCTCGAACAACTGGAGAGCAACAATCTGCTGGGCACCTCTCAAACCAGCTTCAACGTCAGCCACAGCACCAAGACCAGCCAGTTCGCCATCGCCGATGGCAGGTTCCTACTTGACCGTGAGGAGACAGCAGCCCTGATCCTCCTCGACCTCTCAGCAGCGTTCACCACTATACCCCACCGGACCTCATCAAAAGACTCCGCTACATTGGGATCCAGGGAGTTGCCTGAATCACATCCTTCCTCACAGGATGAACCCAAAAGTTCCACCTACCACCCATCACTTCACTACCCAAGAGCATCATCTGCAGCATCCCTCAAGGCTCATTCCTCAGCCCCACTCTGGTAAACACGTGCATGACGCCCCTGGTCGACATCGTCAGAACACACAACCTCAACATCACATCCTATGCAGACGACATCCAGCTTATCATCTCACTCTCAGAAGACCCCTCCATCACCAGGACCAACTTCTGCAACTGCATGATGAGCGTCGCCAACTGGATGAAGACCAACTACCTGAAACTCAACATAGTCAAGAAGGAAGTGCTAATTTTTGGGAACAACACCTTCCCATGGAAATACATCTGGTGGTTCCCCAAACTTTGGCCCACATGACAGACCACACCCAAAACCTCAGCATCATCCTAGACAGCAAACTCGCCATGAAACGCCAGAT
The DNA here is from genome assembly GCF_964263255.1 of Lissotriton vulgaris. NCBI lineage: Eukaryota > Metazoa > Chordata > Amphibia > Caudata > Salamandridae > Lissotriton > Lissotriton vulgaris. The sequence goes on from NC_141689.1 coordinate 1,578,122,513, forward strand.
CAACACAGTCTCATCCACCTGCTTCCACATCCTCTATATGATTCAAAATATCTTTAGATGGCTTCCCGTCAACACCAGGAAAGCCTTCACCCAAGTTCTAGTCACCAGTCAACTGGACTACGGCAACACAATATATGCAGGACTCTCCACCCAACTCCTGAAGAGAATCCAGACAATACAGAACTCAGCTGCCAGACTCATCCTCGACCTCCCCTAACGAACCCACATCATCCCCCACCTTAGGAACCTCCACTGTCTCCACATCTAGAAAAGATGCCAATCCAAGATGTTGACACACACCTACCCTACAAGACCCTTCATGACCAAGGACCAGCATGCATCAACCGACGCCTGAACTTCCACCAACCCTTCAGACACCTGCGCTCCACCGCCCTCACTCGCAGCATCCGCTGAAGCAACAGTTGAGGACACTCCCTCTCCTACTTCTCCACCAAGTCCTGAAATCACAACCCCCTGCACCTCTGAAAAGCATCTCTCTCCCTGAATTCAGAAAAGGACTCAAGATCTGGCTCTTCAACTGATCCCAGCAAGAACCCAGTGCCTGTATACCCTCATGGGTGATTAGTCGTGCTCCACAAATCTGAGTTGATTGGTTGATTGATTGATTGTAATTTCCCGTGGTATCTATTCTATTGCAGTAACCTAATTGGACAAGAAACTGTGCATTCTTTGAGGCAGAGGTATTAGCAATAATCAATAACTACTGAAAGCAGCACAGTGGAACCTGTTATACAATGTCTACTAGAACAAACTTTAGCAATTTCACTTAATGTTGCAGCGTACTTTGCAAAGTCTGTATCTAAATGATTCGTGCCCATCTAGCCAGGTTGATGTTCTGCCAGCAATAATGCCTTAGAGAAATGTAATTAATTGTAAACATATATGGATTCCATATGCCAACATGGGACAAGCAGTAGTTGACATTAGGCTGAGCATGCACGTTTATTGTTTTGAACTGTAGCTCAATGAAAAAAGCAAATCAAAGTTTCATACATGGGATAGAGTACCACCTCCGTTAGGTAAAATGGTATTACACATCACATATAAGTCCCATGAGAAAATGCAGGAACAAGAATTCTCAAATTGTGAGGTGATCGGCAATATCTTCTTTACCTATGCTAGGGAGGATTTTATTCCTTATAGTACCTTGCCACACTAGTATCCCACCCCACCTATCAAGCCCATTTTAAGAATTGCAATGCCTCGTTTATTCTGATAAATGATATCTCTCAGGTGTATATAACATTGCATACATGTTGCATCTGTACTGTAAAAGAAAACATACCAATATTGAGAGTGTAATTTGTTGTAAACAAGTATTGTAATTAATTAATTAATTAATTAATTAATTGTGGGTTTGTAATGCGCTAGAATCGACTCCCGAAAGAGTATCTCTGCGCAGTAGACCGATGGGGAACCCGTCCTGGCTTTCCCTGTGAGACGGTCCCTACTGGGTATCTCCAAGGTGAAACCAGGCATCCCCAGCGTATGTGGGGGGCCGTTGTGGAGATGAGGCAAGCTAATGCCCAGAGTTGCCGAGTGTGATCCCTGGTTACAGTAGGCAGCGAGATGAGAATTATCAAGTCCGCTGACCCTGGTCCACGACCCTGCTGCATCGGGAAATGAACCCTGGTCCCGGGCCGTCCTCTGCTCTCGGGTCTGCCGCCTCTAACCAGTGAGCCACACCACTCCACACCAATCAGTTTAATGTGGCACTAACAAAGCAATGGTTTAACAAAACTTGAGAAGGGGGCCCGCAGAGTACATCCAGACCCAGTCGGAAGCTCTCATGCAAGTGGGCCACTGCCTGTGCACAGTGCCGGTGGGGGGCCCCTGGAATTCGCTCCCCCTGCACCATGGGGATTTTTGTTACACCACTGTAACAAAGACAGTTTGGGCTTAAGAACTTGTGGTCACATGCATTTAGATGCCTGTTCTCCAGCACTGAACTCAATCACTGCAAACATTTGTTCTAAAACCTCATTATTGAAGACTGGATTTTCAGAACAGATAATTTATAGTTAGTTAGTTACATCTCACACACTCTGCTGGCTGTGGTAAACTTTTCTGCGACATTGTGAATCAACTATTAGAAATGAAGGGCCTGATTCCCATGTCATTCGGAAGGCCTCCGAATCGGATTCGTCTTCACGGATCCGATTCGTAGCCCTTGTGTACGACCAAATCGACACAGGTCCTAACAACCAAGTACGATGAAAAGATCATGTACGCGGCGACCAAATTGTTTTCGGGACCCGAACCTGTCTGTACGACTTGTTTGTAGCCGAATCATGCCGCACTATGTGGAGCCAAATGCCGTTCGAGATAGTACGATGCACGGTTCTGACAGCCTCTTTGCCTTGGTCTCAGAGAGATGAAAAGGCTGTCGGAATCGAACTTCAGGTGGCCGTAGCAGGCCCCCCATCACCCAGAGCCTTCGAATCTGTGGGTCCCGCCGATCCAGGCATGCACAGTGTGGCGGGCACCATGGGGTGCCCACCACAGGGTGTACGCTTTTCCCCACCCACACATTTTTGCTATGGGACCCTGTGTATTTGTCTGTACACAGGCTCCCATAGAGTTCAATGGGAGTCTGAGCGAACCGAGTCCGTAAGCATACGGCTGCATCGTACTGGCTCATTCGAACTCCCTGAGCACGTTTCGCTCGGAAAGCAATCTGAGTCATATGGCGGGCTTTCCTAGCAAGATCGAAATCGGGCCTTAAGTTGGGTAGTGTGTAATTTTCTTATTACAGGTGAGTAGTAACGTCAGAATCGGCTTTAATAAAATTAGGCATGGAGTTTGATATAGGCATTGCCGGCAGTAGTAGTAGTAGTAGTAGTAATAATAATAACAATACTAATAATATTAGCAATAACAATGATGATGATTATTAATAATGCTATTGTTATTATTACACTACTATAACAATTATAATGATAAGGTAATACATATTTTCACCTGATACTAATAACAATAAGATCAATAACCATTATGAATTTCATGGTGATGATTATAAATTATAAAATAAGTGACACAATAGATATTCATAACACATATAGTGCTGCTATGATGTAATTTGAAAACAAAAGTGGAAAAATCAGTGTTAATGAAATTGATATTGTTATTTCAGAGAGCCCCATCAGAGCAGCCTGGGCTTCATTTATGACATAGCAACAGTGGTTCACACATTCTGCGCCACTTCATAGCAGTGAATATGTGGACTTAGTATTCAGACATTCATTCTAAAGGCTCTCTATGAGAGCAATGCATAACTTATAGAACTCTCGATAGGTAACAGTGAATTACGGGGATGTTTTTCACTGAGGGGTTATGAGTGACATCAAATAGACAAGAGTGAAGCTTGAGTTGTCTATGACATCACTTAGAACCCCGAGGTCAAAAGTAACTTTGTAAATCACTTTGTACTCATCTATAATTTTATGTAATATATAGCCCCCAAAATCATGTGCCTCTGCTTTCAACTGCGACGCAGTAACAAAGGAGTTATGGGGGCAGTCGTACATAACATGGCCTCTGTTAGGTACCCCATCCTAAAGGTAAAAATATAAATAAAAATGACCTTACCTGCCATCCTTGACCAACCCCCAGCACCTTTCCTACCTTCTTTCCCGATCCTGCTGCTGCACTTTTTTCTTGCTTTCAAAGCAGACAGGCTGTGCTCCATTGACAGGCTCCCAGAGAGCCCTGTCAGCCTGGCCTGCAAGGTCTTCATGATCTAGTAACCGTGAGCAATACGTTTTGTTATCAACAGCTGCATAATATGTAGAATTTTAGATGGGAAATAGTGGCTAATGGGGATTTTTTCCACCGAGGGGTGCTGAGTGACATGAAATCGATGAGTGATGCTTGAGTTGTCTATGATTTCACCTAGAACCCGAGGTGAAAAACATCTGTTATTCACTTTTTTTTCAGCAGCATCATTTTATGCCATTGATGGTCCTCAAATAATCTGCCACTACTTCCAATATAATTAAAGGGGCATTCCACGACCTTACAATGGCACCCGACCTTATTGTTCTACATGGTCATGGTACGCCTTGTAACTTGCAATATCCTGGCAATGTATGGAAGTCTGTAAATTATGATATAAAGTATTATTCACTATAGTAACTAACACATGAGGGCTGAATATCTTTAATTGGAACCGAAACGAGAAATATATTCTGTTCCCCAGCTCCCTTTGTTGTGTAGGTTATAGAGTCACGTTGTACTCTTTAATATCACATCTTTTAGCACTCCATCATGCCAGCCTCGCGCTGTTGCGCCAGTTCTTCCTGTTTATTGCAGCTGCCTCTTTGTGGACTTGTGAAGCGTCGAGACGCCTGTTTGTGTCCAAGGCGCTGAAAACGGGAGCTTTGTGTCTGTGAGAGCGAGCTGCCCGTCACAGCACTCCGTGTTGTGTTGAGGTGCCATCTTAAGATCTCCTTGCTTTTGTTTCTTTTCAGAAAGGTTTTTTTTAAATTCCATTCGGAATGATTTCAAAGGAGCCCCCGTCTGCACCTGCTACCTGTCTGGGAGGTTCGAATTTATTAACTCGGGTGTTTGTGACAATAAACACGAGATGGCGAGAGGTAGTGAGAGGTATTCATAATTACTTGGGCCAGGATTAGTTGTCTATCACTGTTTACTGTTTGAAGTATTGGCACAATTCTGGGAATTAAGGACTCTGAAATGGCCATGCCTTTCTTATAACGTTTAGTTTATCTTATATAAAAATTATGTATCATGTAGTTTTGGAACTTGCAGAGACAATGCTGAAATCTTTTCTTTGGTAAAATCTGTTGCTTTGAACAAGAAATATGTTCTGAATTGTGTACATTATTGAATGATTTCCCCAAATGATAACACCCCCGGTGAATGATAAAGGTTAAAATATGTCACTTGGGGTAGCAGTTTAATAAGGTTAACCTTAGAATGGGCCTACGGGAAAACGAAACAGTTTTGAAAAATGGCAAGCTGTAGGAAAACATACTTGCTGTGAAATAACAGTACACACAAAAAGTCCAGTGGCTCACATCTCACTTAGATCAATCTTGCAATTTCTATGATGTCCTATGTATGACTTAAATTCTTATCTTTAAACAACAGGTTGTCTGATTCCTTATGTGTGACAGTTCCTTGATTTCACTGCTCCTTGAGTGACACTTTTTCACGAGTAAAATCAATCAATGATATCCATGTAACGAGACGAATATTATGAAATTACTTGTTTTTGAGCAACAAGAAGCTCTACAATGGCCTTGCATTTCCTGCAAAACCCCTGAAATAGAAGCCCACTAACCTGATTTATTAATAGCCTCTTCGCTGCTGATGACGAGCACAGCTCGTCATCAACTAAGGCTGTCGTGTGCTGATGACAAGCTGAGCTTGTCATGTAACGTGACTTTTTGAACATTGCCGCACACAGCGGGAAAAGCCGCCGCAGCGATGCGGTTAAGAATGTTCTCTATTCTCTGCAAAACCTCAATGGTCAAGTGGTACACTTATCAAAGTATATTTATTCTAAGAAGTTAGCTATGGGTTTACAGCTCTGTCCTCTGAAATCCCTGGGAACTTGATTGGATTGATGTCCACCACCAGTGTGCTTCGTCATAATACAGATCATAGGGTTGGACATGAACTTCAGAGATCTATGATTCTCTTTCTGTCAGGGCTAGCTCAGCCTTTCATTTCTCGAGCACTGTAGGTAAAATGTTTCTTCCAGCTCTTTAAATGCTAAACATTTCCTTTCGCACCCATGGTATGGAATAATTAATCAAAATGCACTATTAATTAATCAAAATGCACTATTTCAGTAGGCTGGAAGATCACGGCATAGGTTTGCAATGGACCAGATTTAGTCAGTGGTGTTTCTAGAAGGGATCAGATGGGGTCTGTGCCCCAGCTCTCTTCGTCATGCCCCCCTTCTACCTCACCCCCAGAGCTGCTGAATATGCACACTGAAACCACAAACACTACCCTTGCCAAATACATTGAAAAGCAGCGTTCTTTGCTTAAAATGTTTTATTCTGAATTCGTATATATGTGTCCATATCTCTATAACTAAATATTTACTGAAAAAACACAAAGATTAAATGGACGTTATAGTTAGGTGAGAAAGTCACACATAACATAACTTTTAACAAATGAAACACAAATTGCCAGTTAAAATTCAGTGAGCTCGCGTTGAACATAACAACAGTGACACCCTACAACTGTTCAATTTACTCTATAATAGTATTGCAAAGCCTGTACTATGCACAACCTTCACCCTTGGCACACGTCTTCACCGAGAGCCCACTGTTTCCAGACACCCAAGCTCCATTAGGTATCTAAGCCCCTACTATGCACCTACTTCTTCCTGTGCACAATTCTGCATAGAGAGCCCACTTCCTTCACACACTAAACACCTATTACGCTCAGCCTTCTGCCAGTGCACAGTTCTTTACAGTGAGATCACTTCCTTCTGACACTCAAGTTCCTTTAGGTGGAGCACAGCCACGTACTGTGCTCAGCTATTCACTGAGACTCCTTTCTCCTGACCCTCAAGATCCATTAGATGGCCAAGCCTATACTACACTCAGCTTTTGCCTTCACAGAAAGACTACTCCCTCCAGATATCCAGCTCAATTAGGTGGCCAAGTCCCTACTATGCACAGCCTCTGCCCTGTGCACAACTCTGCATGGAGGCTCACTCGTTCAAGACATTCAAGCCCCATTTGGCGGTCTAGCCCCTACTACCGATGTTATCAATGATGTCATTTGAGTGATGAAATCTGAACCTACCTATATTTTCCCTGTAACCTTTGTTTTTTTCTGTGAATTTCTAAGGTTTTTTAATTCTATTTCCTAACTATAACATCTCTGTAATCTTTGGTTTTTCAGTGAATGTCTATGTTTTTTAAAATTTCTATTTCCTACCCATAACATCCCTGGAAATTTAGTTTTTTAGTGAAATTCTAGGGTATTTTTAGTTCTATTTCCTTCCTATAAAGTACCTGTAACCTTTGATTTTGTTTTGTGAATTTCTAGAAAACAATTCCTAAGTATGATGTCCCTGTAACCTTTTCTTTTTTAAGTGAATTTCTATGTTTTGTTTTTAAAAAACATATTATGATTAAACATTCCTAAGTATAATATTATTAAAATGTTATGTTTTTCACCTATTTCATTGTAGAATTATTTTACAATAAAAAATTATTTAAATATATGGAAATTAAATAACATTAAATATATATTTTTTTAAATATTGTTTTTTTTAATTGTTTTTTTTGGATTTGTGAATTTGTTGTGAACAATCTGAATACATACATTCCGGTTCTGCGAGACATCTATGGAGCCTTCGTGATTTTTAACATCAATTAAAAATATATATACAAATTAAAAAATTAATGTTTGAAGTAAGTGCTGAGATAAAATCACATAGAAACTTATATGAAGTAAGGAACTTTATGTTATAAGATTGTTTTAATACTTATTTCTCGATTCGCGATCATGTTGCAACATCATAGTAAATCCCATGTGACACAGGAGAAATGGATTTCATTGGTTTAAACACCCCATGATCATTTGCATCGGAGGTTTCTACAAATTATTTTGTCCTCATACAGTGTCAAACTTGTTTTCTATTTTGTGTTTTATATAACTGTTTTTCAAAATGGCATCTGGAGGAAGTGAGGAACTTGAGCAGTGCCAGAGGGAAAGCTCATCAGAAGAAGAACCTGCGCCCCCCAAAAAAGTCAATTGCATGGAGATGTTTTTACCATCCCTTCCAGAGAAACAAAAACAATAGCAAAGCAATTGCAATTTAAACTTTGGGATAGAAAATTGCATGGGGTACACATAAAAAGTACTCGCATGGCACAAGCTCCATGCTGAAGCACCTTAAAACAATTCACTAATCGCAATTAGCAAGGTAACAGATGGAGCAGGAAAGTGCTTCAAGAGCTGGTGTGGTGCAGGTAGCACCTGGAGACCAACTGCCTGATGCAGTTACTCAACAACTACCTTTCAGAAAGCCACAACTAGCAAAAATAGGGACATTTTGGAGGTTTGACTGTAGGTGAGCAATCTGATGCTGCTATACTTGGGTCTGCAGAAGCCGCAGATGTTCATTTTTTGTGTGAAAAATGTGTTGTACAAGTTCATTGGATTTTGTTTTTACAGTTTATTTTTTATAGTGCCGATTTCTAGAAATAGAAAAAAACACAAAACCCCCAAAATGACGTAAAAAACAAAAAAGCAACATAAAAGTAAAAAGAATTTCAAAACAAACAAAGGTTCTTGTTAGAACCACCGTTCTGGTTAAAAGAAAGAAAAAGTGTTAGCATATGTTTATTTGGGAATGACTGAATACCTGTAGTATATGTATTAATATATGTAGGTTTGATTAAGTGTCTTGGTGTTTGTATGCATGTATGAGGGACTGTGGGTGTGAAAGTAGGTATGTAAGTCACTCTATTGGTATATGAATGCCTTTATGGGTGAGTGAGTGGCTGTATGAGTGAGTGTATGGATGAGTGGGTGGCTGTGTGAATGGCTTTATGGGTGAGTGAGAAGCTCTGTAATTGGGTGTATGGATGAGGGACTGACTGTGTGAGTGGATGTATTGGGTAAGTGGCTGTGTGGGTGACTGAGTTGCTGCATGAGGGGCTGCATGCGTGAGTGAGTGGCTGTGTGAGTGGCTGCATGGGTGAGTGTCTGTGTGACTGACTATGAGTGAGTCAGTGGATGTGTGAGTGGCTGTATGGGTGAGTGAGTGGGTGTTGGAGTGGCTGTGAGGGCGAGTGAGTGAATGTATGGATGAGTGAGTGGGACTGTAAGTATCTGTATGGGTTGTGAGTGGGTATGTGAATGGCTTTACAGGTGTGTGAGTGGGTATGTAAGTGGCTGTATGTGAGTGAGCAGCTGTTTGAGTGGGTGTATGGTAAGTGAGTGGTTGTGAGTGGCTGTATGGGAGAATTAGCACCTGTATGAGTTGGTATATGGGTGAGTGAGTGGGAGTGGGAGTGGTTGTATGAGTAAGGGACTGGGTGTATAAGTTGCTCTATGAGTGAGCGAGTGGCTGCTTCAGTGGTTGTATGGGTGAGTGAGTGGTTGTGTGAGTGGCTGTATGGGTGAGTGAGTGACTGTATGAGAGAGTGAGTGGGTTTGTGAGTGGCTGTATAGGTGAGTGGCTGTTTGAGTGGCTGAATGGGTAAGAGAGTAGCTGTTTGAGTGACTGTGTGGATGAGTGAGTGGCTGCATTAGTGGCCGTATGGCAGAATGAGTGGCTGTATGGGTGAGTGAGTAGATGTTTGAGCTCCTGTTTGAGTGAGTAGGTAAGTGACTGGCTGTATGGGTGAGTATATGTTTGTGTGAGTGGCTATATGGGTGAGTGAGTGGGTGTGTGAGTGGCTGTATGGGTGAGTGAGTAACTGTGATTGGATGTATAGGTGAGTGAGTGGCTGTGTCAGAAGCTATATGGTCGAGTGAGTGGCTGTGTCAGTGGCTGCACGGGTGAGTGAGTGGCTATAAGGGTGAGTAACTGGGTGTGTGAGTGGCTGTATAGGTGAGTGAGTGGCTGTGTGAGTGGCTATATGGGTGAGTGAGTGGCTGTGTGACTGACTGTATGGGTGAGTGTGTGCTGTAAAGGTGAGTGACTGGCTGTATGGGTGAGCAAGTGGGTGTGTGAGTGGCTGTATGGGAGAGTGATTAGATGTGTGAGTAGCTGTATGGGTGAGTGAGTGGCTATATGGGTGAGTGAATCTGTGTGTGAGTGCCTGTATGATTGAGTGAGTCACTGTGTTAGTGGCTGTATGGGTGAGTGAATTGCTATATGAGAGGCTGTATGAGTGAGTGAGTTGCTGCTTGAGTGGATGAACGGGTATGTCAGTGGCTGCATGAGTGGCTGTATGGGTGAAGGGCAGAGTGTGTGAGTGGGTGTATGAGTGTGTGTGTGAGTGACTCTATGGGTGAGTGAGTGGCTGTATCAGTGGCTGTGTGAGTGAGTGAGTGACTGTGGGTCTGTGAGTGGGTGTGTGCATATGTGAGTGGGTCTATGAGTAGTTATGTGGATATGTGAATGGGTGACTGCCTTAGTGGGTATATGAGTGGATGTATGGGTGCCTGGGTGGGGGTTGTGAGTAGGTTTGTGTGTGAGTGTGTCAGTTCATGTGTGAGTGGGTGTTTGAGTTTCTTAGAGGGAGTGGGTCTGGGAGTGGACATGTGAGTGCCTGGGTGGGTCTATGAGTTGGTGTGTGAGTACCTGTGTGAGTGGGTCTGTGAGTGCCTATGTGGATCTGTAAATGAGTCCATGAGTAATTTTTAGAAAATTGTGTCAGGATTCACAGGTGTGTTGCAGCTTCACACAGGGCTGCGCTGAGGGCCGCAGCTGATCTGTGAATCCCTGCAAGTGGGAAAAAACATGTCAATGCAAGTTTTTGATCTACATGGTTCCCTCTGCAAACCCTCTAACACACCCATGGGGTAAGGTTGCCCCTACCCCTTCAATCACTACGCACTCACAGTTTGAGGCTCTGGGGCCGTGCCCATATACATAAAATGGTGGCTGCAACTTTCCTGTCAGATTGCGGCCATCCAATCATGGCATTGCTGTTGGTGCACAGATTCGGGGAGTGCTGAGAAGGATCTGCATCCCCTAGATATATAGATTTCTTTTTTCGGTAATAACTCCAAAACTACTGAATGGATTTACAACAAATCACAAAAAGGTCTCTTTCTGCACCAAGAGCTAGCGTTCTACCAAATTTGGAATTCTGTTCAGCAGTTCAGGCTGTAGTTGTGTTTAAAATCCCTATGGAATATTAGATGGCACACATGTGGCACCTGCTTCACAAATCACCCCGAAAGTTTTAAGACAGCATCTGAAGTGAGTGGGAAGCTAGTTTTGAATATGTTGTGTTCTCGACAATTGTCTCTGCATTATGCAAATCATGTTAACTTTCGTATTACTTTTCTTTTTATATAATATGTACTGTAGTGCACATTGCGCCTTTATGGTCATTCAACAGAAATAAAGTTATTATAGATATACCACCACCACTGACAAGTTTTGACTATTGAGTCTTGACTGTAAGCAAGACGTTGGTGGTGGTTTATGTGGCGGATGTGCATCCACTAATAAAATCCACTTTACAAGACTCTCCTGGAGTGCAGCATTTTAATCTTTGTTGGCTGATTGTTGCAGGGCATGACGTTCCTGACGTCGGCACCAGCTGTGAAAAGAGCGCACTACTTTGGACCTGTTTGGTGGAGAATATATATATATATATATATATATATATATATATATATATATATATATATATATATATATATATATATATATATATATATATATATATATATATAATATTATCCAATTGCTCGAAGCTTTCAAGGTTGCACTCACAACTGATGTGAGCCTTTCAGTTCTGTAAAGCAGGATTATATATATGATTGAATGAATGTATTAACTGTTTGATTAATTAAAATCATTACAGTAAGAACAGACACCATTAAAGGAATCAGAATTGGCAAAAATTGGCAAAAATGCCACCCTCCTTTCCCCGGCACCCCCCAATCTGAAACCAAACCTGGATTTCTAACTGATCATAAGTCCTTAAACACACACTTTTGCTTTCCCCAATGTTGTTTAAAACTCATTTTAATTAAAAACACCTCATTGGAAATTTTAAAACAAAGTCTTAAAATGACAGGAAATGAAGGAGATGCTATCCTCAGTGCATGTCAGGGACCAGTCATCTTGCTTCCCCAGGGTTTGGAGTACCGGTCGCCGAATTTAGATTGCGTTCATTTGAGGCCTTTATGGCAACCCTGATCAGATGCATGAATTTCCCCAGTCTTGCTTAGGTCATAGCATTTGTTTTGGAAAAGCACAAGGCTGATGCTCCGCTGCAGGTCTTTGCTCCGTTGGCAATACGGGGGCAGGAGTCCCAGACGTTCATTGTGAAGATTGGGGCAACAGCATAGGAGGTGCAACCAGAATTCCCTCATGTAGGAACACAGCCTGCATTTTGTGTTTTCCCCCTTGCGGGTCCATGCTGGATTGAAATCAGCGATACCTAATGTATTAAGACTCATAAAAAGTGATGTTAGGGCCTCGCTTAGGTAGGGTTGGGCTTTAGCTGACGTGTACGATTTATTTAATGGATTAAGGTTAGAGCCTGAGCGGAGAGACTTTGGGCTAGATGTAGGTAGGCTTTTCCCGGTCGGTAACGGCCGAAATCGGCCATTACCGACCTGTAAAAGCCTTTTCCTATGTAGGTGGCTATTTTACCGATTCGGTAAATAACGAATCGGTATTTACAGATTCAGTATTTATCGAATCATCATTTACTGATTCGGTATTTCCCGAATCGGTAAATGATATGTAGGGAGCACTGTAAACAGTGCTTCTGGGCTTTAAGAATTTGTTATTTACCACCAACTATTAGTTGGTGGTAAATAAGGAATTCCTATGTAAATGCATAAATGTGCATTTACACCTGTGCCATGTGACAGGCATACATTCCCTTAGGTACATGCCACATGTGCACACCAGCACTAATCAGGGGTGCAACAGGGTGTCAAAGTGACACCCTGCCACCCTTGACTTCTTCACAATTTTACCGAATCGGTGATTACCGATTCGGTAATTGACATTCATTCCTATGTGCCTCCAGGCCCATAGGAATGAATGGCAAATACCGAATCTGTAAATACTGATTCGGTAAATAGCGAATTTTACCGATTCAGTATTTTCGAATCGGTAAACCGATTCGAAAATACCGAATCGGTAAAATTCGCTATTTTTGAATCGGTAATTGTAAATTACCTACATCGAGCCCTTAATGTCAAGAGCAAAAGATATTACGTGCACTTGTCTATTTTTCCAAGTGTTAAGTGTAATTTCCAGTTACTGTTTTTTTTGCTTCCTCTATCTTCAGTGTGTTGATGGCGCTGCCAAGGCCGATTTGCCAGACCGAACCAGTCTCCTCAAAAATAGATATCAGCTGGTGTCTTAAAGAGCATCGGCTGGAGCCCTCAAGATCCTTAGGTGTAACTGTATGAGCTCCCCCTGACATGTCAGATCTGGCCTAGCGAGACCTAGCTCTAATCTCAGTCTAGATTTCCTGGCTGACCTCGGGCTAAGGATCACTGGTTTATATGTTTTAGCTTGAGCTGAATTTAAAAAAGGCATTCAACGACCCTGGGAAGGCCAGATGGCCAGAACTGATAGCTGGAAGCAGTTTCACTTTTAGTACAGACAATATTGGTCCGGCGGAAGGGCTTATCGGATGTTGGCTCAGTTGTTTTAACAGATGTGTGACATTGTTGGCCTTGGAGGTCAGATGTTTCTGATGGATGCTCGCCTTGGCCCGTTCTGTGAGCCAAACCCCCAGATAGTTATATGAAGCCACAGTGCTGATTTGCAGAAATCCCAATAGCCACTGTGATTTCCTTTTGAAATGGTAGCTCCCAAAGAGAATTACCCTGGTCTTCCTCTGGTTTGCTGTCAGGAAGTTATCCTTGTTAAAGCGGTTCAGTGTATTTAGCACTCTTTGTAGGCCCACTTTAGTGTGGTACATTATAGCTGTATCATCAGCATATTGTAGTACTGGCAGCCTCACACTTCCTAGCCTAGGTGCTACTAAATTAGCACCTTTCAGAGAGTCCCCCAGGTGCACAGTATACAAATTAAAAAGGATGGGGGCCAACACACATCCCTCTTTAAGCTCGTTGTTCATAGTCATTTTAGAAGACACTGTGCCGGTGCTTGTTTTAACCCGCACCCAGGTATCTTCATATAGGGATCTGATTGCCTTCAGGAGTTTAGATGGAATTCCCCAGTTGTCTAATTTCCACCATAGCCTTCTGCGATCAACTTTGTTGAAAGCTGTGCTGTAATCAAAGAAACAGCAGAACAGTGGGGGGGCTATTCTTCTTTCCTGCCTGTGATGATAGATGAGCTAATGCCAACACGTTGTCCAGGGTCGATGACTGTGACCTGAAGCCTGACTGATAAAAAGGAATGATACCTCTTTCTTCTGCCCAAGACACCAGCTCTTTCAGCAGGAGGCATGTATAGACCTTAGCTTCGAGGTCAAGAAGGGTGATGAGCCTGTAGTTTGATGTCTTTCGGCGGTCGCCTTCTTTAAAGATGGGAACCAATATAGAGCCCCTCCAAGAATCTGGTGTCTTGGCTGTCAAGAGGATATGGTTGTAAAGAGGAGTTGGGGTTGCTGCCCAAAAATCTGGGGCAGTTATAAAAACGGGTGCAGGTATCCCGTTAGGCCCTGGAGCTGCATCATTACTCATAATCTTGAGGGTCTTCATGACCATAGCAGGATTTATCGGATGACTTGTGGTGCTCCTCTACCCAGGCAGTCTGTTCAGTGGAAGTGATGTCAGGGGTGGCATTCACTTCTTCAGACTTCGCATTGATTTGCTCCTCGCAGATAGTTTCTTCTGAGCAGCCTTTCTTTGAAGTAGCATGTGAATATACTTTCTTCACATGATTCAGCAAGTCGTGCTCCACTACTCCGTTTTCTCTTGTTACCCCACGACTACTCAACTGATTGATTTGCCTCCATAGCCAAAGGAGGTTCTTTTCCTTTAGCAGAGAGCCATTTTAGCCACTTTAGCCATTCCCTTGCTGTATGCTCTTTTTTGTGTTCCCACATTTTCTTTCTTATGACAGGCCTCAGTGTTGTGACCGATGATTTATCCGTTGGGCTGCTCCCTCTTTTTTTTACTTTTAAGGCCTTGCAGAGGACTCATTTGACATTGAGTATGTCTTTTGTTAGGCATTTACTTCCTGCTCTTAGCGGCACTTCAGTACTGGAGCATTGAGGCTGAGGGTTTCCCTGCTTCAATTGGAGGTCCTCTACTATATTCTCCCAGTCCTTTATAGATGATAGATGCATAGTTGATGTACCCTTCTGTTTCTGATCCAGCCAGACTTGCATCTTCTTGCTTATCTTTTCTGACCATTTTATCCTTTATGTTTTTCTTCCCCTCTCGACTCTCCAATGGCTTGAAAGACCGTGGCTGCCGGTACTTCCAACTGGATCACTTCAAAATCTTTCAGTCTGGCCGCGATTGCTTCGCTGACCATAATATAATCAATTCTTGAGTTATCCCAGAAGGTTGGTTCCGGCTGACAGGATGTCGTTCATGCTTCTTTCAGTGGATGAGTTGTAGGCAGCTTATGATTTTTGAGGAGATTGTAGAGGGGTTCTGCCCGGCCCTTCTGCCAAGCAGGGGACTTAGGATTGTCAAGATCCCATAAATTGAAGCCCCCAGCTAAAATTACTTGATAGAATTTATGTTTATTTAAGAGGTTGATTAGATTCTGTGAGAGTGCATCCTAGAGGTTTCATAGTGGTCTGTACTGGATTAATATAACAGTTTACTAGCAGTAGGTGGGGTGGATGAGAGTTGAGATTCAGGCCGCTAATCTGAGACCGAGCCAGATAGAGGCAGAGACAGATAGAGGCAGGGGCAGACAGAGCTAGATAGAGACAGGGACAGACTGACAAAGGCAGAAACAGAGGCAGGGGCAGACAGAGCTAGATAGAGGCAGAAACAGGGACAGACTGACAGAGGCAGAGACAGAGGCAGAGACAGATAGAGGTAGAGACAGACAGAGGTAGAGAGTGAGAGAGACATAGAGAGACACAGAGAGAGAGAGAGACAGAGAGAGAGGGACATGGCTAGAGACAGAGATAGAGGCAGGGACAGATAGAGGCAGAGACATACAGAGGTAGAGACAGACAGAGACAGTTGGAGACAGAGACAGACAGAGATAGAGACATAGGCAGACAGAGATAGAGACAGAGACAGGGACAGAGAGACGGAGAGGGAGCCAGAGGCAGGGAGACCGAGACAGGGACAGACAGAGACAGGGATAGACAGACAGAGACAAGGACAGACACAGATAGAGGCAGAGACAGACAGAGGCAGAGACAGAAATAGAGAGGCAAAGAGATAGAGAAGGAGACGGTGTGGGAGACAGAGGGATACAGAGGGAGGGAGAGGGAGGGAGAAAGAGGGAGACAGAGGAAGGGAGACAGAGGGAGGGAGAGGGAGGGAGACAGAGAGAGGGAGACAGAGGGAGATAGTGAGAGAGAGACAGAGGGAGGGAGACAGAGGGAGGCAGAGGGAGACAGAGGGAAGGAGACAGAGGGAGACAGAGAGGGAGACAGACAGAGGGAGATAGAGTGATGGAGATAGAAGGAGGGAGACAGAGGAAGACAGAGAGAGGAAGACAGAGAGAGGGAACAGAGAGAGGGAGAAAGAGGGAGGCAGAGGGATGGAGTTGGGGGAGGCAGAGGTAGGGAGAGGGAGAGTGACAGAGGGAGACAGACGGAGGGAGATAGAGGGAGGGAGACAGAGGGAGGGAGACAGAGGGAGAGGGAGACATTCTTTGATCTAGTTCCACTTTGTGCCTGCTTATTCACTAGACATGCCACTCATCTGATCTACCCACCCTGGAGTCTCTCACCACATAACCACCGCCCAAGACTGCAGCCCTGCGTCTTGCAACACTCAAAATTTATCACAAAACCTATTTTTATTTAAGAAAGACTTTTTACGTATTGTATGGTTTTTAAACAAAAAATTGTTTTATAGGAGTTTGGTGACATACAACATGTCTGATGATTTTTGATAAAATATGGTAATTTGTAAAAAGGCTTTTTTTAAATAAAAAGAGGTTTTGTGATAAATTTCGAGTGTCAGAATATAAATGGTAATCACGTTTTGTGGGAGCCTATTGCATGGACTGTAAAACTGCACTCACCTAAAGGTATGACTCAGATGTGAGTTGATCTTTTTGTTGTTGGCTCTTTGCATAATCCAAGGGATTACTTGTTTTTTACTTGTTTGTAAAAATACAACAACGCTGCAGATGGGGAACCCCTTTTTAGGCCCAGGATAGAATTATGTTCCAGGTCTCCCAGGATGGTGTGCAAAGTAAGTGTGTGTCTGGAAGTATATGGTGACATGCAGCCACATGGCCACCCTGTTTATGCATCAGATGTCCAGTGGTGAGCAATCCTTGCATGTCCTTGGGTGCTAGGTTTGGTTTAGTAAGCTAAACACATCACTGAGATTTAGTTTTTTCCTCTTTGTTCAGCCAACACTTCTGAAAAATCCCCCTTTTCTGCTTTCTCACAGTTCTTTGAGTCAGACTAGGGTCTGAATAAAGAGCTTTACAGGCATCCGGAGTAACCTCCTACTCTGTCTCTAAAAAGTGAAAAAAACAAAAAACATTCTTTGCACCTGGGTGTCTGTTGTTTAACACTGCAGGAAGCCATCATCAAATATCCCCTCCGGCCAGCTAAATATGCATTTAAAACAGCAATTTGAAAATGAAAAACACACAATCTCCACATAATGATTAACAGAAAGAAATTCATCGTTTTATTTTTTCGACTCTTAACTACCAAAAGTTCGCAACTTACTGCTTTTGATATACGTTTGTTCCCGCATCAGTTTCATGCCATAGGAAAACAGGCTAGCCACCTGACATAACCACGTGTTTCCTGGGGGCATTAACAAACCATTCGAACGTCTCACTTGTATTTTTGGTAATTAAACATTTCAACCAATGGAAACTACACATTTTTATCCATGTTGTGTTGTGGTGCTACAAAGCCATCGCAGGATTTAGGTGACATGCAAACTACTCCTCCTTGGGGCTCCGTAATTTACTATCCTGTCAATACAACCCTTCACTGTCTTTAAAGGAAGATGATAATACCCATTACATTTTACACATTTTTCTTTGTTACATGTGCCCAGTGGGTAATTTGACTCGTTAACTTCACTCGTTTTTTGGGGACTGCCATTTATTTTTCCTCATCTCGTATTGACCACGAGCAAGAGAGAGAGAAACGCACCAACTGGAAAGAAGAAGGAAGAGAAAGACAGGAAAACAGGCACAAAAGGAGAAAGCAGGGACAAGCAAGAGTGTAAATTGGTATTTTGCTGCAACTTTTTGTCTCTGCATCCAGATTTATAATACAACAAGTAACATTACACCTACAGCAGTAAAATCTTATGATGGTACCACCATTGGAGTCTTTTGCTTTTCTAAACTCGAAGTGTACTTGCCTATGTCACCAAATCATGGTGACACAGGCACATACGCGTATGTATCCAAATTGCAAACCTGCCTTAAGACCCTTAACTTGGTGCTGTATTTGTGTAAATGCACTGTCTTTTCACAAAAGTTTGGAGTGATATTTGATGCTGAACCCACATGCGCAGTCTGGTTCCTGGTGCACATAGCCATGGCTGCAGAGCACAGAGACCCTACACTGCCGCACACAGAGGAAAAAAATTAGAGGGAACTTTGGTCAAGACTGATTTGCATATGGCTGGGTCCAAACTGGGGTGGTGTGGTGAGCAAAAGAATGATGGATTAAAACCAGATCCTTGTGACTGGGGGTGAATGTTTGCATTGTCCAGCATTCCGTCCATCAATTGTTTCTTTTGCACATATATCACAGGTGGTGCACAGAATGGCTCTACTGCTCGGCGCTTTAACCTTCCACTCCCTCCTTAATTAAAAAGAGTACGTGCACTCAAATGAAAGGGATCCAATTTATTGTAGCAAGAAGCAGGGTTCAGCACTTGCTGCCTTTCTCAATCTTCCAATATGAAAAGTGGAGATTTTGGATTGCTTTATAAAGGATGTCGCAAACATGAAAAAATACTTAAGTCTGTTTAAAGGAACATTGTCCGTCTTGATAAACCCTATATACATATAATATCTACAGCTCCACCAGGGCACAAGTCCTAAATAAAGAAGTGGGGGGACGCTGACGTCACAACAGGAAGTGACGTCACAAAAGGTGACTTGCACCACCAGACTCATTGCCTCCCCTTGCTCACCCCTTAGATGCGATTGCATCAGAGAATCCAGCGTGTGAGCAGCGTTCTGAATGAGCTCCGATCTCGCACCAGAGAGGCCAAAGAGTGAATGTGTGGCTCCATTTGCTCCAGTAATCAGGCTCCTGGTAAAATAAGTGGGGGGATGCCGTCCACCCACGTGGTATCCCAACTCGAGCCCTGGGCTCCACCTAAAGTTCTTAAAATCAATCAATTTTTTCCAGCTTGCAATTCAATTTACGGCAGTCAATAAAAACGGGCTGGCAGGTATTAGCCTCAGTGTAATCCTCTTCAATCACCACATCGCAGAGATCTGCACTGTGCCCTGCTCCGGTTACCTTGCGTCTTTCTGAACCCGAACTGGCCTTTCCACGGAGCCGTGTATCACCAATTTTTGTTTGCATGGATTTATTTATATTCTTCTTAGTCTGTATCTACCTTTTTTGTCTTTATTCATATTAGTTTGGCTTAAGGGCACATTTTTAACAGTGTCTCCTTGTGCCTCTAACAATCTTGTTAAAATGAAACCGTTCAATTAGTTTCTTTTTGTGTCTAAATGCATTTAAAGTATTTATTTCTCTTCATCTGAGGCTTATGCACCTTTATAAGTGTGATGTATGTAGACAATACAAATTACGGATAATGCTTTCACTGTGTACACCAAAATGTAACGTACCAAATGAGATGAACTGTTTTTTTTATTTTTGCACAAGCAGTATATAGATGATTTTTTATTAAATCAAGCACTATATCAATCAAACATTTCAAACAGTGTAACATGAGGTTTGCCTTTTGGAGCTAGCCTTATTTGTTAAAAAAGTGGAAAATCCTTTCTCTTATGTGTTTATATGTAAACAGAATAAAATGAGCACTACATAAATCATGGTGAAATAAGTTGTACTGCATGTAAAGTTTCCCCTGTAAGGGTTATAAGATGAAAACATACATGGTTTGTTAAATAAGATTAGAAAATCCCTTGACTTGTCTCCTGATGACAGGAAATGCCTGCTAATGAGAGGAGTGAAGGCTGGGACCAGAGGCTTCATTTTAATTGTGAAAGTCAAAAGGAATTATAAAAAGTAAACAACTTAGCCAGGTCCAGGTCTTCGATCAATATGGCATTGTCTTCTCGTCTAGGCCTGGGCTAGCCTCATAATTAAGATGCCTGGTCATTAGTGCAAAGTTCACTGGCTGTTTTTTTACCATAGCCCATTGGAGGTGCCTAAAGGGCCTTTTCTGGCATATAGGATCCACGAAATACATGATATTTTCATTTTAATGCAGTGACGCGGACACATCACTTAATTATGTTGGTCTAACCCTTGATGTGTGGTATTTGCCAGGTCTGAAATGTGTCATCCTGAGTCTTGTGGGGGGACGATAATAAAGCCCACTTTTGTGCGTCATGTGGGGAGCAAGCCAGGGAATTCATAAGGAGGAGAAGGCAAGGCATTCGTAAAAGCCAAGCCGTAGCTGAGCTAGGGGTCTAGCTTAAATCTAAGAGCCAAAGTAGAAGATGAGCCATAAGAAATTTCAGCATGTAAATACTACATCAAAGATCCTCTATACCAGTGGATCACAGGTTAAGAACAGGGGTCTGCAAAGCCAACTCAGCAGGTCTGCGACTGCTTCGAAAATTAAATAATATTAACAGATTAATAAAGTGTATATAAATCAAGAAGCAAAATGTAAAACAGAAAATCTTTAAACATTCTGTAAATGTAGGAATTTGAAACTTGAAGCTAAATATTACATGTGTACCCTCAGATTGATACGTGTGAACAGTGGAAGTGCATCAAACAGAATATAGTATGGACCATGAGTGCCTAAATTAAATTTAGAAAAGTTCCACCCTTCCCACTAAAGTTAACCTTTTAATTTTTGTAAATAGTTTTTGGTGAATTAAATAAAGTATTTAATAATTTGTGTAATTGTTTGATGATTACGTGTGTCTGTCTTTTGTATGTATTATTTTGCAGTTTAAATGATGGAAAATGCTTATACCGAGGTACCCGGCTTCCAATGATGACTCAATGAGGGTCCCCGATTTCAATCATGATTCAGTCGGGGTCCCTGGGTTCCAGTAATCATTACATGCGGGTTCACATAAGTCAGAAAGAACCACTGCCCTATAACTGTGTGAAACAACTTTCAGAAGAAAAATATCATATTTCATGAATTCCTACTTCACTTTCATATATTGAAATACTGTCACTTCATTTACATCTTTTTAAAAGTAAAATATGACCTTTTCAACATCTTCAATGCCCTTACACTACTGCTATGAGGGCACCATGAGATAACAATTTGTCATGTACTCTGTACATTGGGCCCATAATGTCGACTGCTGCAACAATTTTGTTTTTGAAACTATATGGAATGTGTTTTATATACAGCACATGTCTAGAACTGAATTTTTTCAAGGTGATATATGATTTGATGTTCAGTTAAAATGAGGCACTGCGAAATATAGTAATTTGTATAGATCCACCCACAGTTGTCAAATGGGTATGTTGGGATTGAGCCTCAAGGTGAATAGCTTTTTCTCTGTATCTTTAACACCAAAGAACACTGTTGGTGTTCAATTTCTCCTTAAACTCAACCAGTACAATACATTCAGTGAATTCAAGTTATCCAACTCGATGTGTAAAATGCAAAACTATTTTTCTTGAATAAAATGAAGTGAAATGGATGGCCGAAGGCTAGTTTTAACTCTGACCTTGGAGACAGCTTTGGCTGTCTCGCCAGACTATTGTTTTCTGCCCAAAAATATACAATGTACATGCAAACATTGAGGGGCCTTTGGCCACTAGGATTCATTCAATTACTTGATAAATTGTCATTCACATTTCTTTTCTTCCCATCACAGAATACATAATGGAGCAGTAGGTCCACCCACTTTACCCATTGGCTCCCTTCACTTTTAGTGACTGCATATAGCTGTGCACATTGTTCACGTGGGCCTAAAAATTGTCGCTTTCTCTTCAGTAGCAAACCTGTTTCTAACCGTCTATTTATTTTACCTGCACTCCTTTATAAAGTTTATGTTTAAGTGATATTGTAGCTGCCTACAATTTGTGTGCTGTGTTGGGATTTATTTTTGTCTCATTTGTAAATGATGAAATGCGTGGCATAACTGAAAGTCTTTTTTAAAACACATAACTGATGTAACACCTACATCAATCGAAGTTTTCAGATTTAAAACTGTTATTTTACGCATAAGGCAGACACATTTTGGTGACTGCCTATTTTTCTTTTTCTTGTATATAGCCCTCGGACCAGCTTGCCAAGCCCAGGCCTATTGGCATTTCCAGTGCTAATTATCTTAAAGTCACTACCTGACTTCTAGCAGTTCTTTAGTGAGTCTGTTTTCACCAGAATGTAGAGGAAAACATATTGTGCCTTAAATATCGAGAGCAACAAATATCATGAAATAAGCACCTATATGTAAGTATAGCTATACTATACTTAGTTGACCTATATGTACCTTGACAACATAGATTTCTTCAAGTTACTTAGCTGTGCAAGTAAGAATAGTAAACCTATACTTACCTATATGCACAACCGTCATGATATTTTGGTTCTCGACATTTTGACCCTGACATTTTTACTCTATAATTGTTTACCTCCATAGTTTGACGTAGCATAATTGAGGCGCACGTGACCTTCAGTTTAGCCTTGTGGCATATACACATTATAGAAAAGCATTAAATAAAGTTCCCTTAGGCCTGGTGTCCCACTATGAGTGCCTTTGTCTACTTTACTCATAAAGCTAATCAGTGTTTATGTATTTCCATAGCTCTAAGGGTTAGAGTCCATAAGCCCACATTAAAGTAACAATAAACAAAGCTGAGTACATAACACGGCACAATTACATCACATAATCTATACCGTTATTACGGTTTCCATGTAATGAGCATTAACACAATTCCTAGGTTCATTATCGTAGTACAGCCCATGGGCATTTTCAAAGCTGGAATCATATTATTAAACACTTATTAGGAAAGATTAAGTAATAGTTCTCAATTGAGTGACTTGACTTAGCATACTAGCGTAACAGTGCCCTTGTGAAATGTCACACATTAAGTATTGGTGTGGTGATTTCCCACATGCCCAGAAGCCTTAATTGATAATTTATTGTTGTACAATAGACATTTTGAGGAACAAAGGGAATATGAGAAAAGAGGAGATTTGTGAGGACCAGGAGGGAGTTGGATGGGGCAACGTTAAAGGGATATAGTGTAGTAGTGACGGATTTTAGTAATGCTTAGTAAGACCGAAGACTAAGGCACAGGGTTTATTCTGAGTTGGAGAATCAGGGGGGAATTTAGTGAGAGTGTCTAGATGATAAGGGTATTACAAGGAGCAAACACCAATGACCTGGAGCTGAGGTCTTCAACAATGACTATAGAACAAAAGTAGGATGAGTCAGGCATTCTTGTGGATAGTTCCATCAACCAAAATCTCAAAGTACTTTGGAAAACATTGTATTGTGTGGGGCGGAGGAGATTGAGAACAGTGTAAAGGTATATAGTGATGTAAGGTTAATAGGAGGTATATACTAATAAGATGAAAATTCCTGGGTGGTTAACTTCACCCCTCAGAGTTACCTACACCTCTGAGGGAAGAGCTACTGGGCCAAACTCCAGGGCACTTCGATAGTGGCCCTTGGTTTTATAGGAATGTCCTAGGTTTAATCTATTTGTGGTTGTAGGGAAGCATATTTCTAAGATGTACAAACAATTAAAACGGTACCTATTTATCTGTTATTAGTTTTATCTGCAAAAGGCGCAGCTAAATATTTTGAACAGTCACCTTTAAAAGTATTGAAATCATCACATTAGCATGAAACTTTTGTGCAAAATGTGCATCCAATGAATGTTTGTACAGTATTTCCAAGTATGTGTTGGAGATTTTCTTTTTCTTTTACTCCTCAGACAATAGACACATGTATCAACTTTTTCTCAGTCTGTCTTAACTGCACTGGGCCCAACTTTAGATTAAACTCTCTTCCTCTCACTCTATCATTCCTGTCCACAACCCAGAGGTGAGGGGACTCAAATGAATCTTTTTCTGATAAAAGGAGAGGTGACTCTAGAAATATCCATCAAGGAGGGACAAGGGGAACCCATAAAATCGCTCGGGACCATGGGTGGCAAGTAATTATCAAAACAACAAGTGGTCCTGAGCTTACAAGAATGAGGGAAACAAATATATATAGATCACAATGGAATTCTATATAGTTCAGGATTCCTTGACCAGCCGGCCAGGGAATGTTTATTCGTTCAATAAGTCTAGAATCACAAAATACAACATATAACCCAAAGCATCCGGGTTACATTGGGGCACAGTCCTGTGCCAAGCAAGAGAAAGAGAGGTGAGAAAGTGGGGGCAAGTGAGAAAAGATATCAGGCAAACAGAGTGAGCTTGCAGGTCACTGAATTAAATTCACATTGACAGTGTATCCTGGAGTCATTCATACAAACAATAATATCATGGAATTAACTGTATGAATTACTCTACGGTCGTCGACGTTTCGATCCCCAGCTCAGTTACAATGGGATCATCATCAGGACAATTAAATTAATTTTGCCTGAACAAAAGTCAATTATAACACCTGTTTTGGAATAAAAAGGAAGGAAAAACAGAAATATATACAGTCATTATTAGTCTTGTCAGCGCTCATATTATAACTACAGACATTGCATCCGGATTCGCAGTGTTCGGTGTTGCCGTGAGGCGTGGGACTTTTGTGAAAGGTCTCTAATGCTCATGCAGTTATACCCAAGTATGCTTCCATAATTTGTGAAAACGCTACACATACATTTGTGGTAGTGAATATTCATTTGGCTGTGACAAGTGAGACCGGTTGTTGGCACCAAAAATTGGGAGGCCGTGAAGGTTTGTGAGGTTTTGTGGTAGTGAGCCAATATTGGTGTCATTCGGGGGTCATGGGGCCAGTGCTATCACATCGGGGCGTGTGACAACTGTTAGGTAATCGCGCCTACCAAGGTAGAGGGTTGAAATAAGATTATCCATGGAAGGCAGGTCTGTTTTGTGTCATCAGTGCGATTTTTTCTGTTGAGAATAAAAAGTATATATATAATATATATAAAAGATATATCAGGGGATGTCCTTTGCAGATGGAAATTGGGGACATAAAGACAAAATTGGCCTATTTACCATTGTAAGAGAATCATTCCATTTTGGAGGGTGCAGTCAAGCCGAGGTTCTATGTAGGCGCAGTTATGGATGTGGAGTCACGCCTGATCTGTAACAAATATTATAATGACTGCATGTATTTTTACATCAGGAACTACTTTTTCTATGGCCAAGGGGGTGAGGTTTAAATTACCATATGCCAATCAGGGGAGCATGGCACCGGGAAACCGTCTTGTAAATAGTAAGCCAGGAACTGTGGTCCTTAATAATTGCCCGGCTGTGGAGATATACAATACAGTTAATTCAGGCAAAGCAATGGTTTCATAGAATTAGAAAAACGTTTGCCTGTGCAGTATTACCATGGTTAAAATAGGAGGATTCATTGGTTTGCAGAAGGTCGAGTTGGTTAGCGTACCATTTCTACAGCCAACCTCTGCAGAGAGAAAGAAATAGAATTCTTTTTTTAAAAAAAGGGAAGGGGGGTCAGGTGATCGCGGGGCCACCAAAAGCGAGCGCTAAGTTACCGGCAGCTTATGGGCAGGATCGCCTTCCTCCTATGTTGTGTGCAATCGGCGGATCACGCGGCCAGGCAGATCCCTGGTCCGCTCTAGGGTAAAGTAACAACTGTTAGCAGATACACACGCATGCTATAAGCTTGCTGTTCTATTTGGGAGCGGATTTGACGATCTTACCGGGTTTCAGTCTTCGGTTCTGCTCGGGAGCTGCTCACGATGGGGCGCTTCCGTGTGTGCAGAGACCTTCCTTGTTATTGGTTAGGTTGGGAGTCACGTGGTTAGGGCTGGCTAGTGCTCGCTCTATTTCATTGGTGCACCGCCGGAACTGTGATAGGTAGGAAGTCACGTGATTCGGGCTAGCCGGGGCTCGTTCGAGTCTATTGGAGGCCCAACAGGCATGTGCTGGGGGGGAGAGAACATGAGCCAGAATGGCTTCATTGTGTAGGCGAGTGGCCATTTTGGGCAGGGAAGAGTATTTCATAAAAGATGACAGTTGAATATACCCTTCAGTTCGAGGGAGTGGGATTCAGTATGATTATTTATTGGGGTGTGAGTCTATAAGTAATTAATGTGATAAATAAATAAATAAAAATAAAAATAAATATAAAAATTGTTAAAATAAAAAGGTGCTCATACTGTGATCAACATTATTTTGGTGAATAATTATAAGGAAACTTCCAGGTCTATACACGAGTATAACACAATATGTATAAAGACATTTTGCAGGTTTCTGCCAAAAAAGTCCTTTCGAAATTAGATTTTTACTCTTTTTAAATGCAAATAATGGCCTCTCTAGATGTATAGGGCCTGCATTTAGAGTGGGCCAATGCTTGAGAATGGACTGCCGTATTTTATTGGAGACAGGCGAAAAGGTGGTCACACATGCTATGCGCTCAGTTTTGTCTCTTGTCTTGTCATACTGAATCCCACTCCCTCGAACTGAAGGGTATATTCAACTGTCATCTTTTATGAAATACTCTTCCCTGCCCAAAATGGCCACTCGCCTACACAATGAAGCCATTCTGGCTCATGTTCTCTCCCCCCCAGCACATGCCTGTTGGGCCTCCAATAGACTCGAACGAGCCCCGGCTAGCCCGAATCACGTGACTTCCTACCTATCACAGTTCCGGCGGTGCACCAATGAAATAGAGCGAGCACTAGCCAGCCCTAACCACGTGACTCCCAACCTAACCAATAACAAGGAAGGTCTCTGCACACACGGAAGCGCCCCATCGCGAGCAGCTCCCGAGCAGAACCGAAGACTGAAACCCGGTAAGATCGTCAAATCCGCTCCCAAATAGAACAGCAAGCTTATAGCATGCGTGTGTATCTGCTAACAGTTGTTACTTTACCCTAGAGCGGACCAGGGATCTGCCTGGCCGCGTGATCCGCCGATTGCACACAACATAGGAGGAAGGCGATCCTGCCCATAAGCTGCCGGTAACTTAGCGCTCGCTTTTGGTGGCCCCGCGATCACCTGACCCACCTTCCCTTTTTTTAAAAAAAGAATTCTATTTCTTTCTCTCTGCAGAGGTTGGCTGTAGAAATGGTACGCTAACCAACTCGACCTTCTGCAAACCAATGAATCCTCCTATTTTAACCATGGTAATACTGCACAGGCAAACGTTTTTCTAATTCTATGAAACCATTGCTTTGCCTGAATTAACTGTATTGTATATCTCCACAGCCGGGCAATTATTAAGGACCACAGTTCCTGGCTTACTATTTACAAGACGGTTTCCCGGTGCCATGCTCCCCTGATTGACATATGGTAATTTAAACCTCACCCCCTTGGCCATAGAAAAAGTAGTTCCTGATGTAAAAATACATGCAGTCATTATAATATTTGTTACAGATCAGGCGTGACTCCACATCCATAACTGCGCCTACATAGAACCTCGGCTTGACTGCACCCTCCAAAATGGAATGATTCTCTTATAATGGTAAATAGGCCAATTTTGTCTTTATGTCCCCAATTTCCATCTGCAAAGGACATCCCCTGATATATCTTTTATATATATTATATATATACTTTTTATTCTCAACAGAAAAAATCGCACTGATGACACAAAACAGACCTGCCTTCCATGGATAATCTTATTTCAACCCTCTACCTTGGTAGGCGCGATTACCTAACAGTTGTCACACGCCCCGATGTGATAGCACTGGCCCCATGACCCCCGAATGACACCAATATTGGCTCACTACCACAAAACCTCACAAACCTTCACGGCCTCCCAATTTTTGGTGCCAACAACCGGTCTCACTTGTCACAGCCAAATGAATATTCACTACCACAAATGTATGTGTAGCGTTTTCACAAATTATGGAAGCATACTTGGGTATAACTGCATGAGCATTAGAGACCTTTCACAAAAGTCCCACGCCTCACGGCAACACCGAACACTGCGAATCCGGATGCAATGTCTGTAGTTATAATATGAGCGCTGACAAGACTAATAATGACTGTATATATTTCTGTTTTTCCTTCCTTTTTATTCCAAAACAGGTGTTATAATTGACTTTTGTTCAGGCAAAATTAATTTAATTGTCCTGATGATGATCCCATTGTAACTGAGCTGGGGATCGAAACGTCGACGACCGTAGAGTAATTCATACAGTTAATTCCATGATATTATTGTTTGTATGAATGACTCCAGGATACACTGTCAATGTGAATTTAATTCAGTGACCTGCAAGCTCACTCTGTTTGCCTGATATCTTTTCTCACTTGCCCCCACTTTCTCACCTCTCTTTCTCTTGCTTGGCACAGGACTGTGCCCCAATGTAACCCGGATGCTTTGGGTTATATGTTGTATTTTGTGATTCTAGACTTATTGAACGAATAAACATTCCCTGGCCGGCTGGTCAAGGAATCCTGAACTATATAGAATTCCATTGTGATCTATATATATTTGTTTCCCTCATTCTTGTAAGCTCAGGACCACTTGTTGTTTTGATAATTTCTAGAAATATCCAGACACATCCATCAGCCACTTCCCACCCAAAGCAAAGTTTCAATGGAGGAACAATTTGGACACAATAAGAATCTCAGCAATTTGAACTGGAAATCATTGTATTAGAAATTCAAAATTCATTAGAATAAGCAAATTCTTTAGCATCTCATTTAGAAATATAACAACTTTAATATAAGCATCCAGCATTTGTTTTAGGATAAATAAAAACGCATTACAGAGTCACAAAGTCCTGCTACCTTTAGGTTAGTAGGACGATTCACCCGCTAACAGAAGGACCCTTACTGGGCAAGGAAAATAAAAAAATAAGGTCCCCAGGGGCATAGGCTAAGAAAAGGGGAGAAAAGTTCTGGTTCGGCAAGAAAGATCTCAGTCCATCTGCAACCGACTGTAGCATAGAGCAATAATCCAAATCAAAGAGTAAAATAAAGAGAAAAATAACTTGGGTGTGCTGTCAAGAGAAAATAATTTGAGTGCGATCTAAGCCAAGTAAAAAAGGATGCATGCTCTTTGAGCAAAAATAAATTTAGTGCATTGCCCCTCTTCTGGGGTTTCTTCTTTTATAAGTTCGTAATAAAATGTCCGAGTCATATGGTGTCACACCCCCATCGAAAGACCATCGTAGGTTCAGGATATGCATTATGTCACCTAAAGAGTTGAAACATCTGCATAGTTTCCCATGATTGTCATGAGAATGAACATGTTTCATGAGTCCACATCAGCTAATGGTAGGAAAGAAACATAGTAACAATACACAGGATCATAAATTATACAGTTCACGGTCCTGCCATTCACATGGGAATGGTTTTGCAAATAGTAAAGAATGAGCAACTGCAAATCTGAAATGCAACAATATTCTAAATCACTAAGCCATTGTTAATGTTTAGAGTAAAGGTAAATTCTAGACACGTCCTAACACTAAACTTTTAACTTGACTATTCATTTACTTAATTTTGTACATTCTAATACATCACTAAAACGAAATAAAATCATAATATATCAGTTTCATTGTTAATATTCAAGAATTATCATAACATACTCTAGTTATCCCAAATAATTATCAATTACTTCAAAAATTCATCAATTTCATGCATGTGCACGTTCTTATATGTTCATGTCACAAACATCATTTTAACATTTTGATAACCTATAGCATCTCTAATATTAGACTAAAAAGTTTCAACCTTATATCTCATTGTTTACTAGCTTTACCATCTACTTTGCAATGCAATACATTTCTCTATAATGCTCTTTTATAGCACTAGGCAATATCTCATATCACTCAAATCGTATCCCTTTTTATATGAAATTGTGTAAAACTTGCATATGCATCCTAAACTATGTTTTAAAAGCACTGTTTTATTGTGCTTCTACTTCTCTCATCTCTTTCTCATGAAATTGCTGGCTAATGTTTGCAAAGTGTCATTTTCAAATTTGTGTTTTCAGTTCTGTGTTTAACCACACATTATGTTTAAAATATTTACGCTCCATCACATGTGTGGGCCAAGTCCATGCTTAAGGGAATTCCAAAATAAATAATTTAATGAAGGCAGCAGTTCTTATAGACTATGAAACAGATTACAGGAAGAAGCATTGCATAATTGATGTTGCAATGTGCATGGGTGATAGACCATGAAATGTACACATGTAATAATGCTGTGAGTCCTTCTATTATTTATTTGCATGTATAATGTGGTTTTATTCAAAAGACTGTATAAAAGAACACTGTAAATTTGCTTACACATGAATATTATGTGTAACTCAAAAGAGAAAAATAATACATTTAAGATAAATAGCTCTTACCTCCATAATGGGCCAAACAAAAATACAAATAGCAACACAACAGAATACCTTCCACTGTGTAGTAAAGCACACTGTTGTAGTACATCAGGATTTATAAACAAATGTTGGTATTGATAGAGACAAATTTGGGCCTTGCCTTACTACCCAAGTTCAGCTACGATGGTCTTTTATTTGCCTGCTAATAGTTGTCGAGGGGAAGATACACGTCAAAATTATACTTACAATGTAGTCTTGCTGTAAAGACCACAGGCTTCGATTTCTAGTTCATGGGTTTTATTATAAGGCCAAAAATAGTTGAATATAGGTACAGGAAAATTAATACAGAGCCAAATCTATGCATATAATTGATTCAGCAGAAGAGACACAGAATAATAAACTCCAAGATTAGTACACAACCCAAGATGGAGGCGGAATTCAAATCTCTTTTCATTAGGAAGGGAAGCATAAAATATCTTACCCTACACTACTCTCATAAATGATGCTTTCAGCTGGTTTCCCTATCTTAGTTCTCAAAGGTGGCAGCACATGTAGACTTCCTTAGAAGTGCTCATGTCAAATGGGTCAAGATAGCATAAAGCTATGGAGCTTGCTCTTAAGATGCTCCTTCTCCTCCGAAAATCTAGAAGTCCGATTTTTCTGTCCCTGCGCCCAATACAGAAAGGAATAAACTCAGCCCCCTCCTAAATGTATCACATGACATATTAATTTGCTTCTTCAGTACTGTGGTGTTTTTCCATAACTTCTTTAATTAAATCTTTCCTGCTTCTGGTGACCTTGGAGTGTGGATAGGCCAGACACAGACGATATCCTCCACTCTCGCTTATCAGATTGTTCAGACATTGCAGTTATCTCCTTCACCTAACATAATGATGTTAAATTCTTTATACCTGAAACAGGATGAGAGCATACCGTTCTAGCACAAACAAATATACATTTTAATTATTTCTTCAGTAGCTGAGGGTACCGAAACTGTAAACAACCTGCAGCTCTGGGCCTAGACTGCAGGCAACTTTAGCACACACAATTACATTAATATAAATATAATATCTTTCTTCATATGTGCGTACAGAAATGATGGTGTCTCTAATACATACAAGTCTTACTTTAATCCTACATTATTATTCTGTGTTTTCGAGATTTAATAAATGCATTCAATAAACATGAAACACTGCACTCTATGATAAAATAAAGATACATGTGGTTAACCTATGAATATAATGCACCCCTACAATTTATGGTGCTATGTTCGCTCTATCAGTATTCATATATAACAAGCTGCATACAGAAGCAGTGGGCAAGACAGAAAAGTCATAGGGAACTGATTCGCTTAATCACGCATATATTTTTTAAAACTTACAGATCTGAAATGCATTGCTAGATTAAAACATTTTTGTAGAAAAGTGCTTTTTCTTATTGGAATTGCCAGTGAAAAATGGGTTGGAGAAAGGCTGAGGCAATTGGAGTGTAAGGAGAAAAACATGGGCAAAAGATCCATAATGTTGAGAAAGACTAATACAGGTGTGGATCACGAAGAAGCACACAGCAACGGGAAACATCATTTACCACGAAGGCATTACCACTACTCACGTTTACCACGTGACACTTACCACGCAGGGTGCCTTCCACGCAGGGTTCCTTCCACGACGTCTTTGCCACGCATTAGGGGGATTGGGGGGTTGGCGGGGGTCGGCTGGGGGAGGGGCGGGGGGGGGGGCCTGGGGGGGTCTCCCCCCAGAAATAAAAAAAAGGAGCGGGTTAATTAAATAAAAAAAAATGCACTTCCGTACCAACGAGGATGCCACACACGGCGTCCGAGTGTCAGTTTACTGCCCTGAGCTCGGCTCTAATTGAGCAGGCGTCGACGGCTTCCTCCAGAGCGGGTTAATTACATTTTTTTAAAAAACGCACTACAGTAGCACTGAGGTAAAAGGAAAGTGCCTCCCCCAAAGACGTGCCGTTACGGCAGTCCTTTTTTAATTTTGGCAGACGTGTTTTCACGCTTGTTTCGATGGTGGATGGAAGGTACGGGCTGCTGGTGAAAGACAGGAAGGTGTCAGGTAAGAAAATAATCTTTAGCATTTGTGTTTGTGTTTAGGACGTAAAAATGCGTGGTATGATCCTTCGTTGCAAATTCCAGCGTGGTAAAGCCACTTGCGAACTAAAATTTGCGTGGTATTGCCATGCGTGGAACTTGTATTCGTGGTAACATCATATATTCCACAGCAACATGGAGCACTGTGGTTACACAGAAGCCCAGTGTGAGAGAGAGTGACTGGGGAGAGAAGTATACACGGGAGAGGGATAAAACATATGCACTCTCATGGAGTATTGCACAACAACAAAAAAGAAAAAAACTAGTCCCCGGAAAGCAAGCACTTGGGGAAGAATAGAAAGGCCCAATCAGGAAGGTGGTAAAGAGGCTATGCTCCAGAAGAGGGACAGGCACAAGCTGGACGGGCAAAATCAACAAAGCCAACAAATGGAAAGTAACAAATGTGGATGACAAAACGGAAAGGATAAGCAATGGGCAGAATGCATTTCTAAGTAAGGTTTCTGCATTTTCCCAATACGCCTTTCACAGCCGGACAGCTGTGCTGTCTGATAGACTTCAACCTAAAAATCTAAAAAAGAATCAAACCATTAAAAGAGTTATCATTTAAATATTGCAATCAGAGACATTTCGCATTATGACAACTCTAAAATTCAAAACGGTTCGTTTTTATAATCAAATAATAGTTTTTTCAGTGTAGTGCATTAATTTATATTAATGCATTTAGTAAGGTGTTTTAAAACTAATCGAATCTAAACATAAACAAGAAAGCTTGAAGAAGAGCCTATCCCCAGAATTGTATCAGACAATACTGTATGTGATGTGCACTATATGAAATGACAATTGATTAATATCAATACATATATATATAGGTGTCAAAGAATATTCTGTATAGTGCACTCTGAAAAGGATCATTTCAAAGGGCTGACAAATGTTGTACAACAGTGGACCATTGTGATCCACTTTTGAAAATTTAGAAGCCTGTGAGCCCATGTTTGCTAAGTAGACAATTGCATGCACTGCAGACATTTGTTACTCCATGGTCATTTTTCTAAGTCCTTGTGGGTCCACCCAGCATCAGGCTCTTCAAAGGTTGATAAAAAATAGTACCTTGGATAACTACTGTGTGTTCCATGTGAACAAGGAGAATTAAACACAGGGACCCTGATGAAAAGAGAAAACACTTTTCTTCCTATGTTACTGATGGGTTTGAAACTAGTGGTGTACAGTGTGTCAGGGGTCGTAGCTCAAGTAAGGAAATGGCTCCACTGGCTGCAGTTTAAACTGGGAAATACAGAAACAGGTATTACTGGCTTCTCAGGCCTCTGAGCCCAGGTGCCATTGCACCTGCTGCATTAATGGAAGGCACATCCTAGTTTGAAACAGTAATGAAGTGGCTTGTGACAGTCTTCATCTTAAAGAGTTAACCTTCAGCTACGGAATGGTTTGTGTGCTACCCACATTTTAGGTTAAAACAATTTGAATGAGCCACCTTTTATGTGTTTAGCTGGTTTTGTCTAAAACATGATAAGATCAGATCAAGACAGAAGTGGCATATTCTGGTGTATTGTACGTTGTAAATTGTATTGAAGTGACCTCCAAAACAACAAGTGTACACCTTTGGGTATCTGTTAAAGGACTGTTTTAAAAACACATACCTCATTAAAGGTATCTGATTTTATCCTAGATACTTTATTTGCCATTGAAAATAGTTAATTAAAACTGAATTTCGAAAATTATTTGTTTAGGGTATCATGATTGAGTTGACCAAGAGCATTAAAGTAGATTTAAATTAATAAAAAGCAAATCACCTGCAAATCTTTGATTTTTTCATAGAGTTCCTTTCCATCCATGAATGCAGACCTGTCGAATCATGAAGCTTATTTTCTTTAGTGAGTTTCTCAGTGGTTGCATTCCAAGGATATTTTTAGGTGGAAATAAAAGCTGTTGAGGCTATGTTGAGACATACCATAGCATGTAATTTGAAGTTATATTAGTAGTGGAGGGAAGGATGTAGAAGGGTTGGAAGGGGGTTAATTTGAGGTTTGGGCTGGTGTCGAGCAGTAGAAAAATGTGCATAGTCTTAGCGCTTTGAAGACTTCAGAGAATCCAAAATCGCCCAAAAAAAAATCCAGTAGCGTAACACAACCTTAGGGGGCCCCCTGCAAAGTACATGCATGTGGTCCCCCTACGCTCAGTCTGGAGCTCTCAGGCGAAGGACCTGCCACTGCCGGAGGAGGACCCCAGAGATGCGGGATCTTTTGTTACGCCACTGAACAAATCATGTCACTGCATCAATGGTAGAACGGTACTACATTTTTCAGCATGCTCTTGCAGGCATTAGACATATTCCAATTGCTTAATTAGTAAAATAATAGGTGGCAGGGCCAAAGGTTTTTCTCAAAAGCCCGCAGTTTGTTCTGACTTATATAGTGATTGCCAAACACAAAGGTTGTGTCGTATAAATACGCTCATGCCTCTTTCTTCCATCTACATATAACCCCTGCTTCACACCCTTTCTGCGTTCTCAATCTCAGTCTGTTTGCGAACCCCAGCCGTCATGCACTACGGTGCTCGTGTGCTGATGACGGCTGGGGTTCGTCATGGCCCGCCCCTGTTCTTTTGTTTACCGCACAGCGGCGGAAACGGGCCAGCAGGGAAGGGGTTAAAAGAAACTTTGGCCCCATAAGAAGATCACAGATACCAAGCTCCACCACGCTCCCTGAATCTGTACAGCACCACCAAGCAGTAAATGCAAGGCCACTGTGCAGAGGAGGGCAGATGCAAGGAGCTATGCGGCATTTAATAGCCTTCTTACCTCATGCCCTACTATGATATTATTGCAAATAGAGTAGGAATACTCTGGGCCTCATCGTAAATCTGAGGCAGTGCCAAAAGCTTAATGGAGGCACAACGTGGAGAAATATCTTTATTTCTCCTCGTTTTTCCTTTTTCTATGTGTGCTGCATTCTACACACACATAGAAAGACAAAAAGTCTCTTGTGATTACTTTTGTACAGAAAGGTTTCCCTTCCTGTACAAATTTAATCATCTTCGCAACGCAGGCACCCTTGCACCATGGTGCAAAGGTGCCTGCGTTGGCGCATGGCAGCCTATTGTACACCGGCGCAGGGAAAAGGACAGGAATGCGGAGTATCTTAAAGATACAGCGCATTCCTGCCCTTTTCTTTTGCCGTAGGGCAGCGTCGCAGGAAGGCCTGCTGCGCTGCCCTACGGCAAAACCTCACAAATGAGGCCCTGCGTGCTTAATTTATGCCGATGGTTGCAGGTGGGGTCTACTGGCACTCATTTTTGGGGACCAGCACTTTTCCTCATGAAATTTTGACTGTGAGCAACAGAGAGAAAGCACAAAAGGGAGAAAGAAGGAGGAAGAGAAAGGCTTAACAATGACAAAGGATGAAAGCAAGGACAAAAAAATACCTGGAATTTTGGAATCCCGCACCCCCAGATGGACAGCTACAGAAATTACTGGAATCATGACTGGTATTTAGGGGGAGGGAAAGTTTGTATTTTCCACTTCTGTGCTTTTGCCCGGGTATGCTATGATCATGCATGTATTTGTGAAAAAGTCTGGGCTGGGGCCCAATAAAACACCAAATGTCCATGATGGATGGACCTACCAATGTGACAATTCTGCCTCTTTTGGTCTATCATGGCTGCTCTGGTCACAAGTCACAGCTGCACCCTTGTTTACATTAGAGTTGCTGAAAAAATATAGTTTTATCTGTTTTTAAAAAGTTTTGTTATTTTATTATTAATGCACTTATTGCAGTTTTTTTTATATCAGTGATGTAATTTACTGTGATTCAATATGGGCTAATAGACACATGGCATAATTTCTTGTGATGCTATTAGGGCCAAGGATCATCCATGCCACTTCCTGTGATGTCATGAGGTATGTACAAAATGTGTGCCATGTCACGCCGGCTACCACAGGCATTGTGATGATTTGTCTCAAATGCCTTAAAGAGGAAGGGTCAGTTGACCCTCTTGAGGTTATATCTAATCCTGGCGAAGCCCTGTTGCATGTGACAATATCATATCGCTGCATTTATATGATCCAGGTCAGTAGGAACAGAGGAAGAGCATCTCAGCAGAGGACATAATGTTGTGGAGCAACCAATCACTGCTGACTACACATAAAACGACATCTGACATTTTAACAAAAACTCTCAGGGATGGCGGAAAGCAGCCAGTGGCGGCCGGCACAGGTAAGATTGATTAGGCGGTGGGGTTGTGTGGGGGCAGGGCGGGGTGGTGGACAGGGAAGTCGACAGGTGACGGGGTACATAAAATTAAATAAATAAATACAACCACTTACCTTGAACTCCCCGCAAAGTAAGTGGATTTATTTATTTTCTTATTTAATTTTACGTACCCCATCGTCTGTCAACTTCCCCATCCCCCACCCCGCCTGTGCCGCACCATTCTTACCTGTGCCAGCCGCCACTGATAGCATCTGTGTTTTTTAGAGGGGAGGTTAATATTTTTCTTTTATTATGCTGCTTTTATAAAACCCACTTTTTGTCTGCTCATACCATTGTGAATAAAATGTTGGCTACATCAGCATATACGCTTACGGCATTTAGGAGTAGGAAACAATTCTGTGCAGTCATGATTGAATTGCCTGGAAGGTTTACAAGGAGTTTGTGCATTTTCTTATTTGCTGCATCATATATCAAGAATTACAGACTCATTTAAATGAGTGCTCTTTAGGGCATGTTGCCTCCAGTCTAGAAAGTAGTCCAGAACTTTATCACGAAATGGGACCTACATTTCCAGACGTGTATTTTGTGCCCATACACGGCCTGCACCAACACTCTGTTAACATGGCGGTTGCTTAGGCTGGTAAGTGGACTCTTGAGGCCATATTTATTGAGGGGTTGCGTCGCTTTTGCACCATGCAAAATAGTTGCGAAAGGGAAGCAACCTCCTAAGATGCGAATTATCAAGCTACGCAAGGCCTTCTTGCGTGGCCCTGAGTGTCTTGATAAATCCAGAGCAACGCAACGCATTTCAAATTGCTGCCTTGACTTAATCTGTCCCAGTGGCATGCAATACGTAACATGAACATTTGCCTCAGTATACTGTAAAATTAAAGTGCAGGTTTAAAATTAAAGCTTTCGGTTACTGAAGTCTTTTTGCTAAATAAGTGTCTTGAATAGGTACACTAATGATTTCAGTTACTGTTTCTAAAGTACATGAATTGGCTAGGTATTTCAAAGATAAGAAATCGAGTGGAGCAATAAGCAGATGTGGTCATAAAGCCTTCGAGCTTATAACAAACTAAATCAGAAACCTAATGTTCATGTGAAATTTAACTCATTTACAGACGTATATAAAGAACATTTGGAGTAGTTTGCATATCTAAATTTTGGTGGAAATATATGGGGCACATCTGTACGATTAATCCAGATTCCAGAGTCAGTTCCCCTTCATTTGCTGTCTGGTTACAGAAGGCGGAAAATGGGAGTGGAAAGCCGCTTCAGAGAAGTGGGTGTGCTTAATTTGTAAAATATTAGGTGCAGGTGCTCAAATTTTTCTTTAGGAGGCCACACCCACTTTCCCATCCCCGCCCACTTCTTCCAGAGGAGGCACCCACTTCCTTTATTGGTTCCACCCACATCCACAAGCCTCAACACATCATAGCCACCTCCTCACATCCGCAAGAAACTGAAGACCCAGCTCTTCACATAAGCACCTACGGGACCTCACACCTACACACACACACACCTGCCCAAGTGCCTGGATACCCTCTCGGGTGATTAGTGTGATACACAAATCAATATATCATAACATAATATAACATATTGGAAGCCTATGATAACAACTTAAAAGTGAGCTCAAATTAGAGAATGTGAGAAATTCTCAAAATGCAGCTTTAGGAAAGGTCATTGGAGGACTTGAGGCAGCTTTGCAAACTAAGTAGAATGTGCTTGTACTGTGCTGTTTAAAAGATAGGAAGGGGTGAAGGAAGGAATACATTAAAGAAGGTAGCAACAAATGCATGCAGTAACAGGAGTACTGGAGAGAGGACATATATGAGTAACGGATGAAAGGAGGAGGAAATAAGAAAAGAATGTGAAATGAAGAAATGACGGAATAGAGGGTGAAAGGAAGTGAATGATGTGTGATGGATGAATAGAAAGAAGAAAGGAAAGGAGCAATATCAGCATAAGGAGGGGTTGATGATAAGAAAGGAGAAAATTAAAGAAGAGGTTAAGTAAGGAACAGAAAATAAAGAAAGTAAGGAAAGAATGGATGAAGAGGAATAAATGCACCAACAGAGGAAGGATGGGGAATGAATGAGGGTGGAAGGAAGCAAGAATGGAATGAGGGTGTAGGGAAGCAAGCGGGGAAAGGAGGCATGGCTGAAGGTGCTGAGGAAGAGAAAAAGGGAAAACAAAAAGATGGGACGAAGGAAAGAAAAGAGGTCAGGGGAATGGATACGAGTATGAAAGGTACTGGGTCAAGGAGGGACAGAGAGAATGACAGTGTAATATTGCAAAGAAATTGAAAAACAAAAGATTAAAATACATTTGTGTGCTTAATGTATGTTTGTAAAGCATATATTCAGCAAAGGGAACCTTGACACAGAATTTAAAATGTTGTTATCCAGCAAATAGGCACACATGGTATCGACATCAGAAAGATGAAAGACTGAGTTGCATACCAAGATTACAATTTATGACAACAAATACTGATTCCTGGAGTGGATATAAAGAAATGCACAAGAAGGAAAAACATAAAAGGGAGAGTGAGGAAAGAGGAGATGTTTGAAGGTAAAGATAGATATGGTAGACAAAGAATGTGAAGAGACTTGAGGAAAGCAGAGATAGGGAGTGGAAGACTGGGGTGGAACATTATGGGAATGAAAAAAGGAAAGAGGAGAAAGGGAAGAAGAGCAGACAGAAGTGAGCTGCGTGAAAAGAGAGTGCAAGGGAAAGATGAGAAGGTGAAAAATTATAAGCAGTTAATGAGGGGAGGTGGTGCTTAAGAGGAAACGTGGAAGTAGGGCAGAAAGTGAAAGAAGAATGGAAAGAAGGGAAGGAGTAAGGTGTGAAGGGGTAGGAAGACAAGAAGATACTGAGGAACAGCAAGAAAAAAGTACACCTCTGCTTTATTAAAAATAAAGTAATTAATTATGTAAAGTTGAGAGGTGACAGGGCAGTATCGTTCCTGTCCTGCCTCATGAATGTATAGCTGTGCTGACCAAGACACACAGTAGCGATTTAGGGCACCATATCACTGAGTGGCAAGCTGGGGGTGTGCCATTTGCACATGTAC
Organism: Lissotriton vulgaris; assembly: GCF_964263255.1. Taxonomy (NCBI): domain Eukaryota; kingdom Metazoa; phylum Chordata; class Amphibia; order Caudata; family Salamandridae; genus Lissotriton; species Lissotriton vulgaris. The sequence continues at coordinate 1,578,162,232 of NC_141689.1, forward strand.
TGTGAGAGCACAAGCCATTATTAGTTCTAAGGCCTAGTGAACACTGTGCTCCCACCTTCTGGCAGATCCTGCCACCGATTTAAGGCATAATCTGTGCATTGCTTCTTGGCCAGAGCAATCCAGTCCCCGGAAGGACGATTCTAGGAGAGCCAACATCGAGGCCAAGCTCACAAAGGCTGCAGATTTGGGATTCCCAAACCCCGTGTGCGAAAGACTATCGCCATTTGCCAACCAGGGGCTGGTAAAGTTAACAGGCTCTTGACCATGCAGCAACAGAAAATGCAGTACAAGCAAGGACGGTAGGTGAAGCACCCGATTAACTTAGTGATGAGCCAATCCAAACTTTGCGCAATGAAGCGCTAAACCCAAGCTTGTCTGAACAATGAGAAAAAGCGAGCAGACCAAGTGATGTGCAGATGCGAACTTTGGGCAAAAGATGGGCTAGGCATGCAGGGCCTAAAGAGCTGAAAGAAACTTTAAGCACATGACGAGCCAACTGGGAACTACAAGAGAACTTTGAGAGATTATGAGTCAAAGTGAACTGTGTGCGTGCAATAAATATGCTAACGTCAACTTTGAACTTGAATGAATTTGTCTTGACCTCGGAGTGCAGAGAGGTTCTCGGGAGCACAAAGGAAGCTTTTTTTTGCAATTTAAGTAAGTTTAATTTCAACAGTCTCAGTGCGCATCTGGAGAGTGTCAATAATAAAATGTGCCTTATGTTATTATAGTGCTACTTGAAATATCACAGCTTTCTGGCTCACTGAGCTGCTGCGCTGTGCTGCGCTATGTGTGTGCGTGTCTCTCAGCCTCTTGCCCCTCAATGAATGCATGGTGCTCTCTGCCGCCGTGTATGTTAGTCTGTGAGTTTTTAGATTGTGTGGCCTCATTAACACAACACATCCGGCATGCTTCGGCGGTAACTTTTTTAGGGTGGTTAACTACCTGCTTTTGTAATAACATTACAAAATCAGGGGTTGCAAAGAGTCAGGCAACTCTACCAACTTTACTCCACACCCCAGGCGCTCATCCACGTCTCCTGTATCACAAAATCATGGGGTTCCCCAAGAACGTCTCCCAAGATAATTTCTAGGTGAACACTTCCATCCTCTACTCCAGGAACGCATCTGGAGAGTGTGGGTGCAGTGATTCTCGGGAGCACAAAAAGGATGCTTTATTTCGAATTGTCCTTTATTTTCATGACATCGCGGCGCTCCCCGTCGGCCAGCTTGTACATATAACGCACGTTTGCAACTCTTGTTGCTTTAACGATGCAAATAAACCAAATGTATAACAATTATACCTGTATTGATTGCTGGTGCTCCTATATATTCACTTCTGCTGGACGTTGTATGTTGCAAAATGTTTATTGGCTTTCCTGCACACTTCCAGACTGCCGCGCCCCAGCTAAACCAAAAGTCCGCCTCCAGCCATTCTTCAACGGAAATGAAACTATGTTCCGTGAAAGGCAGGCGCTGCTGCAGAGACATCACTAACGTGATGATGACACGCTCTTTCAGTATGCCTGGGCTAGGGTGGACTTCCCATGAGGACACACCAGGCAGCAACCACGGAAAGAAAGAAGGCATTTATTTAAATAATTACCGGGCCATCGATCTGCCGGAGGAGAGCAATTGCATAGACCCGGCCCGGTGAAATAAGTGCCGGTGCTGAGCACCGGAAAGCACCGGCACAAATTAAGCAGCCCGTGACCCACTTTGGGGGGCGGGGCATCTTCTGGTTCATGCAGGAAGGATTGGAAGGGGTTTCAGCTGTGCTTGTGTCTGCAGCCCTGTCATGACTCACAACCAATATTACCGGATAGGACTTCTACCTGGTGTATCCACACACCGTTACCTCTGAGAAAGGAACACCAATGCAGTTGCGATCTGTCAGAAAGGAACACCAATGCAGTTGCGATCTGTCAGAACAGTATCGCCCCATGGGTGTAAGTGGGCAGTGGAATCTGGTTAAGTTTGCTGAGAGCTATTGTGATGCTACTGTACCTGCCAAGCAATTCGATGAGACAAGCTGTTGCATAGAGGATGCTCTTCCGAAGAGAAAATTGTATCTGTCTGGGTGGAAAAGGACCAAAGCATACATATTGCTTTAGCAGTTTGTTAAGGATAGGAAGGGATTCACTACTCACATTTGGGCTAATCAATGCGATGCAATCTCCTTCTTGTGTACTTTGAAATTGGTGCCTATAAAGAAAAGCAGAAACATGGCAATTTTAGCAATTCAAGGACTGAAGATATTAACATTTGTCTTTGAAAGCTAGACTGATATCTGGTGTTTACGTTCATTGGTGAAGACCCAAATTTTACCTTGGTGGGGTTAGTATGATGAATGCCTTGAACATCCATGCGTGGCTGTTGTAAGGCAAACCTTTAGGTGATCAATGTCAACACCATACATAGTTGCATGTCACCTATGTGTACTAGCCGATTCAGATGTCTTTATCAGCCATCAGGACTCCAGAGCCCTCAATATGTATACGTTCACTAAAAGGATGATGGATGGACTACAATCTGGAGGAACTCTTCTAAACCATCTGCAATCTGTTTCCATGCATTGAAGCATAGCTCTCAGAAGACCTACTGGGACAAGGGGCTAAAAACGTACAAAAACGTACAATACACCACAACTACTACAGAATCTTGTATTTGGTGAGTGCCCACTTGATTACCTGAAAATCATTAAACTAGTCAATTGTGAAGCCTAACTTACGAGTTCAGGTCCTCGGAGTGTGGAACTTCAACATGATCTTTTGGGCAGAGCCTAACTACATGAACTCCAGGAAAGGCCCCAAAACAGAGCTGCTCTAATTGCTTGAAACGTATCAACATGCGACAAGAAATCACAATTGAAAAACGGTGAGTGCCCACTTGATTACCTGAAAATCATTAAACTAGTCAATTGTGAAGCCTAACTTACGAGTTCAGGTCCTCGGAGTGTGGAACTTCAACATGATCTTTTGGGCAGAGCCTAACTACATGAACTCCAGGAAAGGCCCCAAGACAGAGCTGCTCTAATTGCTTGAAACGTATCAACATGCGACAAGAAATCACAATTGAAAAACGTCAGGGGTAAGGAATTAAAAGCATCATACTAGGACTCACACGTTGTCAATTGCATTCCCAGTTTCCCTCACATCTGAATATACAAACCTTGTCTCATCTAAAGCACAGTGAACCTACAGTAAAGGCAACATGTAGCGCTCTATGAGACGTCTTAATAAATAAACATGACTCAGAACATTGCATGAAGAGACTGTTGAAGTTAATTTAGGATATGAGGGTGTTAAGTAGAGCTCAGAGTTGATTATGTAGAAACTGTGAAGAGGTCAAGCAAGACAAAGAAGCAGAGGTCATTGGTTACCATTGGAGATCAGTAGGGAGTCCATAACCTCGTATGTTTGCCAATTACTGTCCTGGTGCTTACTAAGGTGCTTACTGAGGTAGAAGGGAACAATACATATCTTTGCACCTTGTTGATATCTGTATATATAACACAATGGAAGGCTCACCATTGTGTGCCATTGAAAAGTCATTTGCATGAAATTTGGCAGTTGTCTGTTGTAGTCAGCTAAAATTAAGCATGTCAATTCTCATGCAGATCCATGTAGGAGAAATAAAGGGGGGGCAGAACAAAGATGTGCTTTCTCATTTTAATTGCTATAGGAAATTATTTGTGTGCCAACAGATTTACACCAGACTTGGTTGAAAACTAAAACTTTATTCAGGAATGTATGCTGTTTTTGTTTTGGTGTATCTCTGTTGAGTGTTTTTTGAGATATTAGCATTTTAAAAGGCCACCCAGCAAGCTTACAAGATTATTATTTTTATATTTCTTGGCCTTTTGGAATCTGACAATCATTCAAGGCTCCAGAAATGAATTAGTTGTCCCTTTCGGAGCAACGGATCTGAAGTTGAGTACACAGATTCAAGCGATTTGGTTAATTGCCGCAGTAGAAAATTTCCCTTGCAGCGGCCATTTCAGGATGTCAGCACAGTCTCTGTATCCTGAAATAAAAATGAAAATATACACCTAAGGGGCGGGGTAAGCACACCCTGTCCCAAAGGCCATAGTGTAAGGACCTCAAAGAATCCCCCCCATTGTTTAAAAATAAAAAAGCAGATACACTGTTCCATCTTGGTGTCTGCAGAGCCGCAACACCTAAAATGGTAGACAGATTCTGTGGTACCTGTCTGGATACTGTGGACCCCAACCACCACTCTAGGAGTTGTGGATCTGCATACCCAAAATTAAACCATGGATCCATGGCAAGCTACATGCCCTGGTACAACAACCATACTTCTCTGATCTGTCGATGGTAAGCAGATGTGGATTCTGAACTGGCAATAGATAGTATGGGTCAGGGAAGCTTGCCCCTGGTTAAAGATACCAGTGCATGAGCCACACATACAGAAAATAATCATTTGCAAGCCCATATACATTGTTTTTTTTATAGTATTAGGGCCTGAAACCACTTCTACTGCAAAATCAATACCCTGTGGACATTGGTAATTAAGTCTTAAACACAAGGGCGTCCCCACGAGAGAACAGTCCAAGACTGAAATTCACACCTGGTTCTTAAATTTTAGGGTGAATGTTTCATTCTCATAGAGACTTATTTATGAAGCATGCCACTAATATAAATAAGTCTCTATGAGAATGAAACATTCACCCTAAAATTTAAGAACCAGGTGTGAATTTCAGTCTTGGACTGTTCTCTCGTGGGGACGCCCTTGTGTTTAAGATTTACTATCCCCCCAGTCCCCTATTAGCCTGTGCGGGGTCCTCCTTTACTTTTTTACTTTTTTACATTGGTAATTAAGTACATTATAAAAAACAATAACATTCACTGAAAAAACAAAGTTAAAAAACAGAGTCATGGTTCTGGTTCAAATGCACAGAACCAGCAATTTCCCAGTGGTACACAAACAAAGAAAATAGCTATCAAGAGAACAACATGGTGGTTGTTACGAGTTATGGTGTGTGTTGATAACCATAAGTGGTAAATTTAAGTGGTCTCGCTTGCTTGAGCCAAAAACATAACTGAATATATTACTCCTCTTGACGATATGTGGTAGTCTTAATTCTGCACTCAGTTTTGCCGCACTTGGGGGCATATCAACAAGGGCCTTATCCCTGCTTTTTTGCCTTAAAAAGCCAAAAAAGCAGAGATAAAACTATCGCCCTTTTTCCAAGTGGGTGCTAACATGCATTAGCGCATGTTAGCACCCGTTTTCCCAATGCCTCACTTTGCATCTCTAATGAGATGCAAAGTGGGCGTCACTGGGCAGTACCGCATGTACATTATCGCTGATTTAATTTAATTTAATTTGCGTGTTTATATAGCGCTAGAATCACTCCCGGGGGAGTATCTCCGCGCTTCGACCGCTGCGAAACCCTTCCTGGCTTCCCTGAGAGATGGTCCCTGAATGGGTATCTCCAGGGTGAGACCAGGCATCCCCGGCGGTCTGGTGGGGCCGTTAGTGAAGATGAGGCAAGCTAATGCCCAGAGTTGCCGAGTGTGATCGCTGATCAGAGTGGGCACCGAGGCGAGAGAATTATCGAGTCCGCTGACCCTGGTCCAGAAACCTGCCGCGCCGGGAATCGAGCCCTGGTCCCGGGCCATCCTCTGCTCTCGGGTCTGCCGCCGCTAACCAGTGAGCCACACTACCTCACTATGTGCACATCGCGATATTTACAAGGAGGCCACGTGGTTTCCGCCAAAAACTAACGCCTGCTAAAATGTTGACTTACGTATACTTAACATTGGGAGTGGATTATGCTGATACGACCACAGTGTTGTATCAGCAAGGTTATTGCTGTTTCCAATGGAAAACCAGCAATGTTCCATGGAAAAAAACGCTATCGCTGGAATATTTATCACCATTGCGCTAAGCGTTGTTAATACAGCGCTAGCAAGGCAATAATTTCCAGCGATAGCCATCGGAAAAAAATGTCACACTAAGCGCGACCGGCGATAGTTGTCTCTGCCGCTTGATAATTTGCCCCTTAGATATTTTGATACTCGATATCGTAACACACAAACTTGTCTAAAATGATAAACCCAAATTTATGATGCATTCAATTGCAAAGGTAATGTATTAGTAACTTTAATGTTTGGTGCTGTGTTGCCTCCTCATGAATCTAAGCCCAGAAACACTTAAAAAAAGTTTAGAAGCAGGTTCGGACTAACAAAGTGACAAAGCAGCATTATGGCTTCTATCACAACACCATTCTGCCTCGCTTCTGTTTGGAGACTGGCCAGCAAGCTCCTAGTCAAATCAAATTAAATCACATAACTCTTTTCTCGAACAATATAATTCTTCCAAGTCTCAATTTGGAACAAATCCAGTAGGCTTTTAACAAAACTAAAACTATTAAATGAACAGTTTTTCCTCTCTTCAGCAGAAATCATCTTCAACCTGTCAAATCCCTTCCCACATGAGTATCTAAAACTTAAGCAAATTGAAAGACTTATGGTCCTTGGGAGACAGGAAAAGAGTTATTAGCCGCATGAGTAGGAGATATTGCAACAGAAACTTTTAACAATCTAATGTTAACACAAGTATAGAGGAGTTGCTCAACCGTTGGTTGCAAGTGGGGCCAACTCGCACTTACTTTTCATCTTCAAACTTTGGCCCAGAACAAGAGAGAGAAAAACACAAAAGAATGAAGACTGGAGGGCGGCAAAACTAGCAATACAGTGACAAAGGAAGATAGCGGGATGTAAAAGAACCAGCAGCAGTGACATTAAAGGCCAAAGAGTGTATGGTGGTGGAAGAAAGAGGCAAGAGGTGGAATCAAGACTAGGCAGCATTGTTATTCATAAATCCTGGCATTCGTCAGCACCAGCTGTGGGCTTCTGAGAAAAAAAACTTTGGGCACATATTAAGTACTGGGCCTGTTTAAAAACAAATACTACCGTTGTCCTCATAGGGTAACCACATTGGCCATTTTCATTTATTTCCCTCCTTCTGACATCTTTTCGGAGATTTCTCTATCCAGTTGATTGTCCCTAGTCCTAGGTATCTCACCTTCTCTCTCTCTCTCTCTCTGTTACCCAAATCACCCTCTTGCTTTTTTCTTGATATTCTTTTTCTCCTACGCTTTCCCAGTCTTTTTTATCCTCTCACTTCTTTTTCCATATCCATCCTTTTCTCCCTCATTCTTAGTACCTTTTCGCTCTTATGCTTGTTTCTCTTCTCCAGTTGTTTCTCTCTCCTCTCTCTCTCTCTATGCATCTCCCTCACCTTCTCCATCTTTCTACTACTTTCTATCCTCTTCCCTCTCTGTCCCACTTACAAGCCCTCTTCTTCATTCCCCACTCTCTCCTTCATGCTTTTATCAGTATTCCATAGTTCTCTCCTTCTTTTTCCCTTGATATCTCTTTTCTTGCTTTGCTGTATCATGTATTCCATGTCACAACCCTGTTTTTTTACTTTCTCTGTCTCTGCTGCCCTTCTTTCCTTCATCCCTCATTTCTTGATTATCTATGGCAAAGAGACAGCTTTTGTTGCTTGCCAGTTTCATATTTTTTGCTTCTGCCCACCACACCATATAGTCAGAGACAATAGATCAATGCACAAAAGCCATTCATCAATGTGAGTGACAACATTCTGCTTGATCACACGTGCACGTCGTATTAAAAAGTAGTCATGTAAAAAAAGAATCTTTATTGTTTGATTACCTAACATCATTTACAAAAAAATTGTTAAAATATTTGTGTCTCGTATAAAATTAACAACGCCAAAAAGAGCTGCAGCACAGTGATATGGGTGCAGCGAATAGCTCAAGGTTATTTTGTGTAGCAAATGCAAAAAAAAGGAAAAAAAGACGTCACCGGGCAAAGATAAAAGGCATAGGTGCATGAACATGCAATGTTGTGTCATGTAAACATGCGTATAGTTATTACATACGTGAGCATGCATCAACAGATTGCAAGGATTAATCCAGGGTTACTTTGAGGCCCTCTGTATTTTGCATCCAGACCAATCGTACATGTATCACAGAGGGACTCATTCCCAAAGAGACGAATGAGTAAGCCCTGTGCATCCAGATGTCGGAGAGAGTATGCATAGGATATATGCTGCCGAGATATAACCTACTGTATTTTGTGAAAGACATGTGATACTAATTAAAAACATTACTCCTCCCAAGTCAAACAAAAATAAAGTATTAAAAGAAACAGTGGTACAGGTGAACACATAACTCTATGTGCCGCGTTATTTGTGCCGTAGTCCCCACCGGGAAATTTCTCCAGAAATGAAGAATATGCTGGATGTGGGGACAGAGCCATACCCAGTGCCATCAGATAGTTCGACTGTCCTGAGGGATCATAAGGTGCAAGGTGCATGTGTAGAATCATTTAGTGCTGGTGCATTTAAGATGTGCCCACAAAAGTGTTACTGCGACAATAAACGAGCAGCAGCTTATATTTTATAGGCTTTCGTCTTCTATTCTCGCATTGTTCGTAGAGTTGGTCTATGTAAGATGTTTCCACAGAGTGTTACTGCAACAATAAATGAACACCAGGTTATATTTTATGGATTTCGTCTTCGATTCTTGCATTGTTTGTAGAATCCTTCCAGCTTACGCATAGAACTTGCCAATTCATGTGAGGGCCATCTGCACCGTGGTAGAAACGTTTAAATTTGGGCCTCCTTACATGATCTTAGGCCATTTTGCATGAACATTGTTCTTTAATATAGTTGCCTCTGGCCCAGCAAGGGCAGCAGCAAATGATGTGCTCAGCTGATTCTGTGTAATATTGGCACAAGCAACATCCCTTGTTTCCTGGCAGTGTATTTTTCCAGTGACCCCTATTGTCCCATACTGGCAATGTTGGGAGCCTGGTTCTAAAAACGTTCTGTAGGGCTTGCCTTCCTAATACTGCCTTCAAGTATGGTTGACATGATGTGAATTTGTGTGAGTAGACAAGACCCTCTACACCAGGAATGTGTCTAATCCGTTCAAGATCCTGTTGCCTTGAGATGTGCTTGCCCTTTTAAAAAGTATTCCCTCAAGGTTGATGACCATGATGACCATGAAGGCACAATGAAAGGCACAATGCATCTGAAGAACTCATGCAACACTCCTGAATTCCAATAATAAGCAAGCAGTGCACCTGGCACACACCCCAAATTCATACATAAGTCAGATATACAGCAAGAACAAGTCACACAAAATCGTACATCATCCTTTTTGAGCCACACCTTTAATATTTCCCAATGACTGGAAATGCATTCGTATAAGAGGGTGGTCATCAATGTTTTAAGCATAGAATACAAGACATTCAATAAAATCTGCAATAACGACTCTCTTCATCTTAATCTGACAAAACTCGTTAGAGGCTCAAAAGTGAATATACAAATATATATAATGTACAACCACTGCCTTTCCATGACCTGCCTTGCTGAAAACAAAAGCACAGTTGAGTTCTTTTGTCTTTGTACTGTCCAACTTTCAACAAAGGAGACATTAGAGGAGGTCTGCTCATTTCATAATTGTCTGGTATCTAGAGTTTGAAGGGGCAATATCCACCTTACAGCGCAGCAGTTTTGTGAAAGGCTTTTCAAGCAGTTGCCTTTGACTCGAAAGGGACATCTAGTAACAGCTCCTGATGCTGCATCTTTATGAAAGACTTTTCAAGCAATTGCATTTGACTCAAATCAGATATTTAATAGTAGCTTATGAGACTGCAGCATTCGTGAAATACTTTTCAAGCACTTGCCTCAGACTTGAGCTGGCCATCTTGTAACAGCAATCGGTATTGCAACTTTGTGAACATTTAAGCAAGTACTTTCATCTAACTTGAGTGGGACATCTTGTAATGCAGAGTTCTTCAACCATCTAATGACTTTGACAATTGTTATAGTAGTGATTAGATCAGAGACAATCATAATAGTGGCCACACATTGCAGAATTACTAGTAGTGGCCACCAAGATGTATGTCACAATATTGATTGATGCCAAAATGTCATATCTAGAATACTTACTAAGACAACATCAAAAATGTACATGTAGATTTACAATTCTAGACTCCACATCTATGTACCTTTAAGATATGTATCTTCAAGACAATTAAAAACGTAAATAAAACTATACTTAAGATTATATACTCACCTTCATGCCATTGTGATAGTGTATGTGCTGCATAAAATATTTTGCCTGGAAAATATTTAGGGGCAAATTCTCAAGGATTTATCGCTAAGTTACTGGCACCTTATTGCAGCCAAAGTGGCGATAAATGTATCTCCCCATTCACAAGCTGGTGCTAACAGCCGATATCATCAGATTACCTGCGATAACAGCCACAAAAAACATTGCCATAGATGACGCCGGCAAGTATCGCTAATGAGATGCAGAGTAGGCGATTGCGTGCAAAAAGCTGCGACAACACCACTCCGCAACATTCTCAACGACCAGCCAGATTGGCGATAAGAAAACAAAACAGGCAATAAGGCATGTTAGCAGCAGGAAATTAACACCTGCTCTGACCTGGTGCAAAGTCGGACGACAACCTGCACCAGAAAAGGGAGACAAGCCCAGAGCCACACCTGAAGAACAACAGATGCCATGGAGCTTCTGATCATGCATCCCGAAGAACCAAGATGGCCACAACACCCACCGCCAAGAAACTCAGGCCAACACCACCCAGGCCCAACACCCCCGGACCCCCCGAACTACCACAGAGGCAGCACAGACCAAGACAGCAGACCTTCAGAAAATGCACCAGCCTCACAGATCCAACACAAGAGGATGTCATTGCCCACTACAGGCTCAAAAGGACAACCATCCTCCACATCCTGAACATCATTGCCCACATGCTGACGATACCCACACAGCGGACAACCAACATCCCTCTGCAGACAAAGCCGCTGGCTGTGCTGCATCTGTTGGCCTCAGGTACCTTCCAACCAACAACTGCCAGAGTCGGAGGAGTCTCACAGTCAGCTCTATCAAGTTCATCACAACTGTCTTGATACCCCAGCACCTTCACTTCCCCCACACTGTGGAGGAACAGCTGGAGACCAAGCAAGGCATCCACGCTATAGCTTGCTTCCCGCACATGTTGGAGGCAATTGACTGCACACATGTCCTACTTGTGCACCCTGCCAAGACTGTACACAATTACCGCAACAGAAAGGACACACATTCCATCAATGTGCAGGCAATAGTGGACCACCGGGTACACTTCACCAATGTCGTCGCCAACTACCCAGGCAGTGTGCATGATACCTACATCTTCCGACTGTCCAACATCAACTGGCGCTTCCCGGATGGCACCTACAGAAATGCTCTGCTCATTGGTAAGTACCACACACCCCAACTTCACAATCATGCAACTCACAGCTCTGGGAATGCACACATTACAAACTCACACACAACATGCCCACCCATCAGACACGACCGCACAACTTACTGTGGTAACCTGGGCTAGCCATGTACATGAGCCAACAACGGTGTGGCACCCCAGCCACACAATAGCAGAATGTGGGAAGAGGTGGGAACCAGGCATGTGCGAAGGAGGCAAGTGACCCATGAATGAGAATGTACACAATGCCAAGTGTGGCGTGGATGTACTGGACAGACTGCAGTATGCAGACCACAGACATATCCATGTGGACATACACTGCTGGTGTTTGGAGTTATGGACCATGGACGCAACCATGTCACCCCAGCCAGGGGGGAAGATCATGGAAATGTAGCTTGTTACGCCCCCCCCTGTAAGCCTGAGCGGAGTGGGCTGGCCCGGCGTAAGCCAGGCTAACGTAGGGGTGTGAATAAAAAGCATGTAGCTCTGGGCATGGTTCTCTTCTGGAATGCCCAACATGCCTGCCAAGGCGGGGCCTCTCACCTCGCCATGAGGCCGACGCCGTAAGCGGTATTGCCTGCGATCCTGTGCGCCTGCTGCACCCCGGGCCGCTAGTTCCCAAACCCGTCTTGGCCGCCCCTGCGCACCCAGGCGTCACTGCTCACCTGCCGACACCGGCATGTCTCCAAGAGGGCCCACCACCTGCCAGTGCAAGCTCCAAGTCTGAGGCCCACGACCTTGGCAGACTCCTTCGACCATAACGGCCTCCGCGACACAGGCCAACAGCACTCCTTTCTCATTGTTGTACTCCACAGCTGCCTCCGGCCTACATCACGGTCAAGTAGGTCAACCATTTGGAACTGAGTCTTGATATCTTGATGGCCGAGTTCATATGTTCATGGTACGTTTGATATCAGTGTACTCCCTTCGATATGGTGCCACCAAGTCTGTGCATAACATTCAACCACACGTGTCTATGGTCCTTCACTGACTACTGCCTTCGGCCCACACTGTGGTCAAGTAGGTCACACATTTGGAACTGAGTCTTGATTTCTCAATGGCATAGTTCATATCACTGCACACAAGGAGAGGTGTAAGAGGAAGACGCATTTGAGTCAGGAGGAAAAAAGGATCATCGTTCCGGAGGTGATCGAACACTGCCAACAACTGCTCTGGTTTCACTAACTCTGTGCATCGCGAGCCAACGGCACGTGGCTGTGTGCCCATGCTGACCGCTGCCTCGGGCCTACACTGCGGTAAAGTAGGTCACACATTTGGAACTGAGTTTTGATTTATTTATGGCAGTTTATATCATTGTACAGGCCTCATTACAGACTGCATCCCCTTTCAGCTCTGGTGCCACTAAGTCTGTTCCCCGACATTCATGGACACTTTCTGGTTGAACTTTGGTGGTGACTGAGTCTATGGACTGTGGGTTGTCTTCATCATCATGTCGGTGATACTGACTTGGTGGTAAAAACTAAGCTGTAGCATTCCACTCCTCCATTTGCCACTTGCCTGCTTCTGCCCTCTGCCTCATGTCTTGGAGGACACCTTCCATCGTCCCCCGCAACTCTCCGCTACATTCATCTTCGACATCGGCCCGCTCAACTTGTGTGGCCCTGCCTCAGTGCACCGCAAGTCACCGCCCGTGGCGGTGTGCCTGTGCTGGCCGCAGTGCATCCGGGGCCACTAACTCTGTGCAGCTCAAGTCATGGACCCTGTCTGATAGAGTATTGGATGGCCTCTGGGTCGATGGACTGGGTGTTCTCAACGCCATGTGTCTGTGGCCCTGCACTGTCTGCTGCATCTGGCCTCAACTGCGGTCCACCTGGGCTCACACATCAAATCAGGTCCTAACCTGCCCAGACATTGCATCACTGCAGGATGCACACGCCGCCACCACCACCAGGACCAACTCCGAACAACAGGTCCCAGAGTCGGAAGTGTCTTACTGCCAGACTATCAGAGTTGCTCACAGCTGGGCTGCCTGCTCCTGGACATGGATTGCCTGAGATGTTCATGAACTTCTGTAGGGCGTCGGTGTTGAATGTGTGGAGCTCTTCTACAGCATCACAGATGAGTTGTTTGGTCTGCTCTTCTGGAGGTGTTGTTTGTCCCTCTGCCATGTGAAGGGGGATGCATTTTGACATTGTGTTGACATGTATGTTGATGCTTTGTTCTCGTTTACATACAGACTGCATGACAATGTACATTGTGACTGTTTGGGAAGAGCGGACTATGTGATGCCAGACATTTGGACTACATCACGGATGTGAGGTTGTACACGTACATTTTCATCTCACAGTTTCCTGCTATGTCAGGTTTGATTGGCCAGTTTCAATGCACAAGCGAACCCAGTTTTGTCCTCTGTTTTACAGTGTAAGTGTTGCACTTTGTACCACATTGACGTCAATGTGGATGTGGTGTTATTGCTATGTGTGTGCGCTGCATTGTGGGGGATTCGCCCCTGCAGCAGTGATTGGGTTGCCCCTTATCCCTTTGAGGTGGTAGCCTTTGGTTTTGTGCTTTTAAGATGCTGAGATGTTGGCGACTTGGGTCATTTGTGCTCTTGGACGTTTTTTGTTCTCTTGTGCTTTGTTTTTCTGCAGATGTATTGTTGACGTCAGGGGTTGTTTGTGCACGTAGATGTGTCAGAGTGTGACCTGCTCCTTTCCGGATGTGGTCCACACTCAGCCACCTCAGTTTCATGTCATGCACCATGTCAAGATGATTGATCTGCAGCCATTGTCATGTAGTGTCACTTGCATTGTCAGTGTGGCTCACAAATACACATCTTTAGTATGTTTCGCATGTGTGCATGTGTTGGTTGTGATATTGGTGATGTTTGGGGTAGGACCCCTTTGGTCACATGGTGGACGGGGGCCTACTTGGTGTTTATATGTGTGCTGCAGTGTGCCACGGGGATCAGGGACAAGATCGAGGGTCATTGTGGGTATGCAGTGGGTATGCAGTGTGCTACACATGATTATGCATATGTGCCATTTTGCCCATCTCCCCCTGTCCTCCCAGTCATTGGTCATTACTCACCCTGTTGATGTTGTGTAAGGTCATATAGAGCTTTATCCCGTCTCCCAACTCCTTGCACCATCTCCCCACTGATGACTGTGGCCACCATTTCCTCCAGCCCCTCCTGTGGCACAGGACTCCCACATCCAGCCACTGTGGCTGCCTTCTTGTTGGCAGCGAGTTTCTGCTTGGTTTGGCTTTTCACATCATGCCAGCATCTCTTGACCTCCTCCATTGACCTCCTCGACACTCCGACTGCATTCATGTTGTTCACGATGGACTGGCATGTTTCCGTTTGTGTTGCCAATGACACAGTGGAGGTGATGAACAGTTGTTGTTAGTGCTCTATCTCCTCCGTGACGAATTTCCGGTGTTCCTGTAGACTGAAGACTGAACCCCGTCTTCTTCTTCCTCTTCTCCTTGGCCTTCCCCGACCCCGGCGTTCCTTGCTGGTGGTCTGTGGGGCTTTGGAGTTCGCGTTTGCCTCTGCACTCGGTCCGGGTGCATCCATGGTGATAAGCGGTTTCTTTTTTTCTCCCTTTTTTTCTCAGCTTTTCTGGTGCATTTTCCCACATGATGCGTGGGAATTGCAGGCTTGTCACTGGTTATCGCTGATTTTTGTATTGCGGTTTGAGACGTTGCTACTATTTTCCCGTTCGTGTTTCGCATTTGTGTGGCTTCGCTTTGATTTTAACACAATCATTTGACGCCTTATCGTGAGACTATCAAATGGTTCCGCCTTTTTGAGAATACCACGTTAACACAGCGTTATTTTCCCACGATGTGGAGAATTGCGTTAAGCTAATTTTGCGGTAATTGTCACACGTTCTTGAGAATATGGCCCTTAGCATTTGATACTGTAATTGAGCACTAATCACCACAAGGCTGGGTTACTAACAGCAGTGTCAAGAAGAGCTTTGTCAAGTGACTAATGACATAATAGTCAGATCCTTAAAGTTCCCACTGGCACAAAGGGAGTACAAAAAGCTATAAATCTACATAACTCGATATGAACTATCAATCAAAGAGCAGTTTACATTTTGCAATTTTTTTATCTTTTTTTACAAACCTCAGTATATTAGTTGCTACATAATTTTCTAACAAATATACACTTATCTTTTTCGGTTAACAAACTAAAAGGAAAAAATGTGTTTTTTCTGCAAAGGAACCTTCTTTATTAAGGTTATAGTAGACCCTCTGAACTAAGTAATATCCTGGGCAGCTATTCAATGAGTTACTTTAAGGGTACTGGTTAGCTACCAGTAGCTCCTGAGCTACCTGTTGGAGAGCCATGTTGTAATGCCCTGCAATATTGCAGCTTTGTGAAAAGTAAAACCTATTGTCTTTGCTAAGGCTTGATTTTTGTTTTTAATTCTGTTATCCTTCTCAGGGCTTGAAAAGTAGTTTGGAATGCCCCAGCAGCAAACGAGTGTTTTAAGTTTTTTTTAACTCATTGTAAAATGGGAATATGACAATTTTTGGGTGGGTATCCTGAGACCAATGGTAAAGTTTATTTATTTATAAAAAAGATCACAAATGCTTAAAATGTAGTTCTTGCTCAATAACAAGTTTTGGTGTAATTTATGGTCTCCAAAATTATACAGAAGACAGCTGGATATGTAGGGTCTAGGATTTAACTAAATTAATTCACATGAGACCTTCAGAACTGAAGACAACCAAATGGAGTCTCCAGAAAAAAACGCAATACTCCAGATAATAAAATAATCAGAGAACAGTATTCCCACTGTTATACACTCCATTATGAGCTGTGCAATCATTATTTTGAATTCTGCAATAAATCATATTAAATAGGATATATAATGGCTAACCATATAAAATGGTCCGAAATTGCAATGTAGGGTATCTGATGATATCACTGGACCCTCGGCCTCATGATTTGGAAATAACATGAGAAACGTAAAGTGGTAATATAGAACCACTTTATGTTATTTCTTATATATTTTCATACATATTTTGAAGCAGGTAGCTTGAAAAAATGTGCTTTTTAGCCAGGGAAATGCTTATTGTAAAACATCGACCTAAAGACTGTGCTTTAATATTGTTTATTATTGTTTGCAGTTAAAATAACAAATGGTAATTTTAACAATGTACACCTTTAGAAAAAAACACCTTTTGATTAAAAAGCCATTGTGTCTGTAGAGGAGACTGATTGTTAAAGTTGTTCTCTTCAGGTGCAGATACAGTGAACACTAATACGGATCATAACATTTAGATTTTGGTTACTTTTCATGAAAAGATTGTTGAGAAATTAACAGATAGTGATTATTGTAATTATGTGATTGTTTGGCTGCGGCATGTACTGTATAACTATGGCGTAACCCAAGATGAGGGAGGCCCTCAGCAGAATGTTTGGAGTGGCGACTGCGACTTCATAATGTCATAGGTATTCATAGTCCTTGAGCTGAATGGAGGTCCGCCCTCCTCCTGCACCACAGTGACTGCAGAAGTCTGAGATGAACCACTGACACATAACTATTGATTTAGCCTAAGTCTCATTACGGCACCTACCCAACAGAGCCTCCCACGCTACACTCTTTACAGCTGCTGTTGACGCTCCCACCAATAAAAAACGAATCACTAAACTGTATAGGGCAATACGGGATGAGAGACCTGACAGCCCAAACAGTAGCCTGGAGAGATGGAATGATAAACTGAACTACCTGATATCCATGTCAGATTGGAAACATATATGTAGCTTAACTGGTAAACTCACCTCAAAAATGGAAATGTATGCATCACACACTTTAAATATATACACCAGGTATATCATACACCTGTGAGGCTCCATCGATATGGATTACGGGGCTCAGACAGGTGCAGGAGATGCGGTCAACCGGAAGCTGACTTTTTACACCTTGCTTGGGAATGTGAAAAGCGGTCTGTTATTGGAATGATGTGGTGCGTGTTATTACAGAAATGTCTTGATTGGAATTACA
The DNA here is from genome assembly GCF_964263255.1 of Lissotriton vulgaris. NCBI lineage: Eukaryota > Metazoa > Chordata > Amphibia > Caudata > Salamandridae > Lissotriton > Lissotriton vulgaris. The sequence continues at coordinate 1,578,179,551 of NC_141689.1, forward strand.
TTGCATTCCCTTAGTGTGCTTACTATGTTGTGTTCCGCATGTAAAAGAGGTAATAGGTCGATTTATACGTGTAGCGCTGCTGATGGCCAAACGCAGAATGGCCATAACATGGGGGGGAAGAGGTCACCGAAAACTGAACACTGGATTAAAGATCTTGTTTACTGTAAGGACATTCATTTTGGAATTGTATGGAGAGGAACTGCTAGCATCTTCCAAACCAAAGGTAACCTGGGAGCCACTGTGGCAATTCCTACATAGACAGGCAATAGCGGACACACAGGACAAAATGGGTGGGGAGTGATATAGTCTAAGTATCTGGCACAATACTGGTGTATCGGAATAGCAGAGACAACATAGTACCTATATCCTGTAAGCCGACTGAACATTCGAAATTGATTCATCTCATTATTGTTATGATTTTGATTGTTATGATTTATTTGTTTTTGGGTGGGTAAATGAGCATTTCACCTTGCATCGTGGTATGGTTGTGTATACTTTTTTGAAATGCAATAAAAACAAAAAACAAAAACAACAAAAAAACCTATTGATTTACCATACTTGCAAATTAAATGCTTAAATGTTTGCTCATTCATTTCACTCTTTTCAAAATACACAAATTGTTATCATAGCAGCTCATGTTTCCATCATCTGTGTACCAAAAGTTTGAGTAGTAGAAATACTAGACAAGGAATTACTGAATGTGATTGGCATATACACCCCATTTGTGGGTGTAGAAACAGAAAAGGCATTTTATCTTGTTTCTTCTTTTTTTAACTTCTTAGTCTGCAGTCTGATGGTGCCTGGCTGTGAGTGTGCTGAGAGCCACCAGAAATGTTAAGCTTGTCAGCAATATAAGTGGGGGTGCTGGTTGTCATGAGTTTGTAAATGATGCAGCTGGTTTTGAAGATGGTGCGATCTGGCAAGGGGAGCCAATGGAGTTCCATCAGGATGGGGACAATGTGACCAATTTCTGCAGGCCCTGAATGAGATGTGCTATGGCATGTAGGATGCCCCAAAGCAGTACCAGTCAGGAGTGTGTGATGTCATGGAGTAGGACATTAACACCATTCAGATGTGAGAGTACAAGAGCTTGAACAACACTTCTGAAGTAGCTTTCTGAAATAAAGTCCGTCTTTGTGTTTTTTGGTGATGTGTTCCTTGAGAGAGAGCTTGGTGCCCAGGGTGAATCCTAGTGATTTGCTATTTAGTGAGAGTTAGAGTTAGAACCCATACAGTTTCATGTCATTGAGCCATATTTGTATGGTATCCTGATGGTTGTTCTTGGGACAGAATAGGAAGACTGTCTTGATTGGGTTGAGCTTCAGGTAGGCACTAGACATTCAGGTCTGAATGATGTGTAAGCAATGTTTGAGGTGCTGGATGCCTGAAGCAGAGGAGATTTTCAAGCAGAGTTGTGTATCATCAGCATATTAGGGAATCTGGATTCTATTATTTGTGAGTGGCGTGCCAAGCAACTCCATGTAAAGGTTGAAGATGACAGGAGACAGATGGTTGACTCCTCATGTGAAAAGAATCTTTTGAGGTCTGGAGGTGCTCAGTGAATATATCTACTCACCAACTATGGTGCAGAGTGAAATAAGCCTATGACTAAAAGTAAAATCATTCTGATATGCAGAAAGAAATGAAATAACTCAAAAGGCAGAAAATCCAGTAGTACAGTGTTAAGGCCATAGCACATCGGTATTTCTGGTAGAAAACAAAATATATGTAGTTGAGCCACATAAATGGTTTTATATTGAAACTAAAAGTGAGCTAAAAGCTTAATGAGTTATTTGCAGTTTTTGTGCAAACTATTATCTCTTGCAGTACCACTGCGAACAATGACAAATAAATCACATAGTACTTACATGAAGTACTGACCACTTTACTGCTAACAAATACACACACTCCTCGCACAAATTTGTTATGACTTTTTGATAAGTCTGTCAACAAATGTAATTACAGCTGACACCCACATCTTTAGAAAGCTATGAAAATTCTCTGCTCATGAGCCATCTTCTTTATTTATATAGTTTAATTTAGGGCATGAAATGGTACACAGGTGTGCTGAAATTCAGGTTTGCCAGCCAGCAACTGTACAATGCTGAAACCTTGCAAAGTTGATTTCACTAGTAACAGGAGGCTTCACCCTCACTAACCTATCTGCTCAGGTGAAATCCTTTTCATTCAACACAGCAGAACCCCAACAATAAATCAGTGCTTGCACCTGTGCACCTACACTAGCCTTCACCTAATTATATAGCTCTTGGACCTTCCTTGGAAAAGTAATAGAGAAACGACAGGAATGACAGAAGGAGGAAGGTAGGAAGGAAAGGAGGTCTTGAATAGTGACTAGTAACAGGAAGGAGGAGAAAAGAAAATGAAGGAGGGAAGGGAGTGAGGAAAGAGGTGAGGTTTAAGTCGGTGTGTTCTAACTGTCATGGAGGTGATAAAACCACACATTCATTACTGAGAAACATAACAGTCATATTTCGGGTATGAGACGCTGTTGATGTTGCATCTTGCTTGAATATATGGCGTTACAACGCAAACAATTACAATGCATACATTTACAATGCAGGTTTGACAAAGCAACTTATCATTATATCACATGATTTTACAACGCATGCCATTACAACACATTTTTTAAAACTACCATTACAACCCATTCCATTACAACACATACCATTACAATGCATACCATTACAACACTTTTTTTTAGGGTAAGTGTTGGATAGTGTAGGGGTAAAAACGTTACTATTCCCACTCCAGTGAGTGCAACAGTAGGGAAAGTGTTGGATAGTGTAGGGGTAACAATTACTATTCCCATGTACCCCAAAACCCATACCCACCCTAAAACTGAATAATCTCCATTACTTACTGTATAATGTGTTGTAATGGCATGGGCTGTCATGGTATGTAATGGTATGTGTTGTAATGGCATGCGTTGTAATAGCATGTGTTGTAGAGACATGCGTTGTAATGGCATGCAATATAAAGGTAGTGCGTTGCAATGAATGCGTTGTAATGAATGTTTCCCATCTTGCTTTGGTCTGCGGGCTCTTCCTCCCTAATGGACGGCTTGATCTGTGAATCTCCTAAATTAAAGTACTACAAAATCACCTTTTGGGAAAATAAATTGGCAAAAAATGTTAGCCACTGTTAAAAAATACTGTTAAAAAAAACTTTAAAAATAGACCACAGAGTTGGACAATAGCTCCAAAATTATGACAATAATTACACTGCATATGAAATAAAGTTATAGCTCAAAGACGCAACACCTTTAAAAATATTGCATTGAGAAATAAAAGAGTTAGATTTCAATTTAAATTCAAAATACAGGGCAACCCAATTGGCTCCACAGTGAAACACCAAGTTTATAAATCTGGCTAGATATTGTATTTATTACAAATTTAAAATCAGCATAATATTAATCAATGTCAAGAACATAGAATAGCAATACAAAATTATCAATGTACTTTCAGCTCTACAAACAAACTTAAATCTCAATAGTAAGTGACCAACAAGAAACTAAGTAGCGATGGTACAAAACAACAAGAACATAGCAGAATGAGAAGATTGGAAAGTATGATCTTCCTGTCTATGATGCATGAAGATTTCTAAATCTTCAATTAAACTACACTATAAAGTGCTAAACTAGGCTTCGATTAGATCCAAAGGATAAAGAGAAAAGGTGTCAACATGAAACTTCAGTTGATGTTTCCAAAATTAAGTATTGTATAGCATGAAGCCATGCATCTAGAATAAAACATAGAAACTTAAGGCCCAGAGGTCTTAACCTCTCCTCTCCTAAGAAGTCTATTATATTATTTTCATGGACCGAATTATAGGCCACCTTCAAACAATACATTCTTTAGCAAGACAAAGTCATAATTCCTTCTTCTTAGATGTATGTTTCGAAAACACACCATTAACTCTTTCTAGTTTGATCCACATATCTCTACACAACCTTGATTGCATGCCTTCATGCTACACAGGCAGTAGACCTCCCCTATGGTTGTATTTTCTTTCACCCTTGACTTCCTTTTCACTACTGTAGCAGTTCCACAAAAGGAGCCTTCTTTTCATTCAATTGGTCATCGTTCCAGTCATAGTGAGAGGGGTGAAATACAATCAATCCGAGAAAACATTCACATTGAGGTTTAAACATTGCAAAACCCAAGTGCTTAATGCCTTTGGTCAAGTTAACTAATGAAGAACTTCAATAGACATTATAACTAAATAAATGCTAATACACGAACAGTCACGTTATAACAGTAAATCCACTTCTCATGTATACATATTCCATTACATAGCAAAGGCAAAACATTTTCTTATAAATGCATATAAGCTATAACTCGTTATTACTAAAAACAAAGCATTAGCAAACACACATGTATAAATGTCGTGATTACATAGCACATGCACTTTGTATGTGGCCTTTAAGTGCACTTTCCTCTTGCAGGTTACATTATATCTAGGGCTCCCGGTTTTATGGATTTATTTTGTTGCCATTTCCGTCTGTATTGACCAATGTTTATTTTTGGGGCATTTTATCTGTATTTATCCACATTTATTTTTGCCACACGCAGAAGGCAAGGCTGCAGCTAGTATTTTTCCACATTTATTTAAATTGACAATGCACACATGCATTTGGTTGTTATTGGTCAACACAATACATACATCGGAAAACTTTGCCATTCGCAGAATGTCCCAATATGCTTCAAAGTGCTATCACAACCATTTGTCACAGAGCCTTGCAGATTATGTTATCAGCACAGAGTGCTACATCCTCTCCCCCACTGAACACCATCCTGCCCCACTAAGAGAAACTCACACTCCCTTCAGCTACAACCCAATTGTGCCCTGCTATAAACACCTAGAGGCAACTCTATTCAAACTATGCACTAGAGAAGAGTCATTTGCTGCCTGAAAAAAGTAACAACATTCCGGCAAAATTAAACCCTCATAGGGAATACAGCTTAAAGCTTTTACACTCATTATTCAGAAAGCTAAGGAAAAGAAAAGTAGTGCTTGACTGGCAAACTATGAAAGGTGGCGCTATTGTGTTTGGGTATAAAAAAACATCTGGCCACTTTGCAACTACTCTGTCTTGTTGTATTTAGTTATGTATTTATTGTTCGTATTTTAAAACCTTTTTCTCTCCTCCTGAGGCCGCGTTTTGGATAGGAAATTGTCAGAAAAAGACTTTTGTGAGAAAAGTATTCTCTTTTTTTGGATCCATTTCACTGGGGAACGAATTACAGAAAGGAGAGGAAAGAACGGTCACGGTTTTCGGCAAGGGAGTAGGAGCGCGACAAAGAGAGGGAGGAAGAGGAAGAAAGAGGGGGGCAGCAGAATTGGACACTGTCCTTGTCTTGTCCGGGCAAGAAGGAAGAGACAATATTAGTTATGGCCCTTGCAGTCCGGTCACAAACTCTGCAAATACTCTGTTCTGAGTCTCTCTTATACCCTCTTCCCTTTGTGTGTCTGACTGAGCCCTGCCTTCCAGCGCAGCCCGGGCTGAAAATACAAGGATTGGGTTTCTTCTCTCCGCTGCCCCACTCCCCCTGTCCACCCCAGGCATGTCTGCGAGAGAGTGAGAGTGCAGCCCGAGCCAAGGGAAGGGAGGGGGCTGAGAGAGTAATTCACCTCATGGAGGTGGGGTGCTGAGAACAATGCAGGCCTACTGGCGCTGGCAACCGCAGATCATCCGGGAGCTCAGGGCACTCCATCTCCTGCCACGACCCCCCATTGTGCAGGCATCTACTCAGCGCGAAAACAATGAACAGGAGTAGCAGGCATTGTGAGTGTGAGATGGAGGGAGGGGGCTGCACACAACACAATCCGACAAGCTGAATGGGACAAACAACAGCAGCGCCAGAGTGAATTATTTAGAAGTGGCCCCTGTGATTACACTCAAATCTATGTGCCTCTGGCTCAGCTCTATGTCTATGATGCATGAAGATTTCTAAATCTTCAATTAAACTACACTATAAAGTGCTAAACTAGGCTTCGATTAGATCCAAAGGATAAAGAGAAAAGGTGTCAACATGAAACTTCAGTGGATGTTTCCAAAATAAAGTATTGTATAGCATGAAGCCATCCATCTAGAATAAAACATAGAAACTTAAGGCCCAGAGGTCTTAACCTCTCCTCTCCTAAGAAGTCTATTATATTATTTTCATGGACCGAATTATAGGCCACCTTCAAACAATACATTCTTTAGCAAGACAAAGTCATAATTCCTTCTTCTTAGATGTATGTTTCGAAAACACACCATTAACTCTTTCTAGTTTGATCCACATATCTCTACACAACCTTGAATTCATGCCTTCCTGCCACACAGGCAGTAGACCTCCCCTATGGTTGTATTTTCTTTCACCCTTGACTTCCTTTTCACTACCGTAGCAGTTCCACAAAAGGAGCCTTCTTTTCATTCAATAGGTAATTGTTCCAGTCATAGGGAGAGGGGTGAAAAACAATCCATCCGAGAAAACATTCACATTGAGGTTTAAACATTGCAAAACCCAAGTGCTTAATGCCTTTGGTCAAGTTAACTAATGAAGAACTTCAATACACATTATAACTAAATAAATGCTAATACACGAACAGTCACGTTATAATAGTAAATCCTCTTCTCACGTATACATATTCCATTACATAGCAAAGGCAAAACATTTTCTTATAAATACATATAAGCTATAACTCGTTATTACAAAAAACAAAGCATTAGCAAACACACATGTATAAATGTCGTGATTACATAGCACATGTATGTGGCCTTTAAGTGCACTTTCCTCTTGCAGGTTACATTATATCTAGGGCTCCCGGTTTTATGGATTTTTTTTGTTGCCATTTCCGTCTGTATTGACCCATATTTATTTTTGGGGCATTTTATCTGTATTTATCCACATTTATTTTTGCCACACGCATAAGGCAACGCTGTAGCTAGTATTTTTCCACATTTATTTAAATTGACAATGCACACATGCATTTGGTTGCTATTGGTCAACACAATACATCCATCGGAAAACTTTGCCATTCGCAGAATGTCCCAAATATGCTTCAAAGTGCTACCACAAGCTATTTGTCTCAGAGCCTTGGACATTCTGTCATCAGCACAGAGTGCTACATCCTCTCCCACTGAACACCATCCTGCCCCACTGAGAGAAACTCACACTCCCTTCAGCTACAACCCAATTGTGCCCTGCTATAAACACCTAGAAGCAACTCAATTCAAACTATGCACTAGAGAAGAGTAATTTGCTGCCTGAAAAAAGTAACAACAATCTGGCAAAATTAAACACTCATAGGGAATGCAACTTAAAGCTTTTACACTCATTATTCAGAAAGCTAAGGACATGAAAAGAAAAGTAGTCCTTGACTGGCAAACTCTGTGAGGTGGCGCTATTGTGTTTGGGTATAAACAAAAACATCTGGCCACTTTGCGACTACTCTGTCCTGTTGTATTTAGTTATGTATTTATTGTTCTTATTTTCAAACTTTTTGCTCTCCTCCTGAGGCCGCGTTTTGGATAGAAAATTGTCAGAAAAAGACTTTTGTGAGAAAAGTGTCCTCTTTTTTTGGATCCATTTCACTGGGGAACGAATTACAGAAAGGAGAGGAAAGAACAGTCACGGTTTTCGGCAAGTGAGGAGGAGCGCGACAAAGAGAGGGAGGAAAAGGAAGAAATAGGAGGGGCAGCAGAATTGGACACTGTCCTTGTCTTGTCCGGGCAAGAAGGAAGAGACAATAATGGTTATGGCCAATGCAGTCCGGTCACAAACTCTGCAAGTACTCTGTTTCTGAGTCTCTCTTATACCCTCTTCCCTTTGCGTGTCTGACTGAGCCCTGCCTTCCAGCGCAGCCCGGGCTGAAAATACAAGGATTGGGTTTCTTCTCTCCGCTGCCCCACTCCCCCTGTCCACCCCAGGTGTGTCTGCAAGAGAGTGAGAGCGCAGCCCGAGCCAAGGGAAGGGAGGGGGCTGAGAGAGTGATTCACCTCACGGAGGTGGGGTGCTGAGAACAATGCAGGCCTACTGGCGCTGGCAACCGCAGATCATCCGGAAGCTCAGGGCACTCCACCTCCTGCCACGACCCCCATTGTGCAGGCACTTACTGAGCATGAAAACAATGAACAGGAGTAGCAGGCATTGTGAGTGTGAGACGGAGGGAGGGGGGCTGCTCACAACACAATCTGACAAGCTGAACGGGACAAACAACAGCAGCGCCAGAGTGAATTATTTAGAAGTGGCCCCTGTGATTACACTCAAATCTATGTGCCCCTGGCTCAGCTCTATGCGCTACCTATTGCTACATAGAGAAGGGGGTGGTGCTGCATAGATTACTGGGCTTGTGTTATTTCAGCTGGCCGATCTGTGTTGGGTCTGTGGACTCTCAAATTTCCAGCAAAACTGAAGCTGGTGTTTTGCGTTTCTGAAGGCAGCCACAGCCCTAGAATCAGCCAGAGGGTGTGGCAAGGCAACTCTGCTGAAGCATAGCAGCATGGCAAAATGTGCTAGTATTTTCCCGTTTTTACATATAAATACAGTCAAAGGAAAACTTGTTTTCCGTCTGTATTTATCTGTATAAATCTGTTTAAACTGAAAACCGGGAGCCCTAATTATATCTCATGAATACATAAGGCAAAAATATACATACAATAATAATGAGGGTATAGACAATGTTATGCTGCTTCAAAGATGAAAGAGTCCAACATTACTTTACAGAGGAGCGAAAAATTTAAATGTTTTTAAACCTGGATGGGTCAATTGTTATATGTGTCAAACGATATCAATAGTTTATGTGGGGTTGCTGCTAATGACCAGTCTCCACAACCCTCTCCTGTCTTCTTTCCATAGCCCCTGTTGGAGAATTGTGGGGGATTATGTTTTGGGCACCATCAACAATGTATAAGGTTTATTTTCACACTTGATTCTACATATATGAACTGAATTAATACAATTATTTGTTAAACAAACTTACTAGGATGTATAGAAATGTGTCTATCAATGTCTTTCAGTTAGGCCACATTTTTGTTTAAAACACCATCTTGAACAAGATGGAAGTAATCTCTGTCACTCACTCGTGCTTCTCCTCCTGCGAACATCCTCTCTCTTCAGGCCCTGTCGAACTGAAGTCATAACAGTTTATTTTCAATGTCCATATTACTTTGTTCCCTGTGAATCTTCAATGCTGAGGACATATAATTGTTACAATGTAGGTATATTGTCTGTCTCTTTACTGGACTTACTAATTCGAAGAAAGTCTTATTGTTAAATGTAACATATTTATTCGAACATCTGCAGATGTCTTTAGCATGGAGGGTGTTCTTAGGTGTTACGGTAATACCATTTATTTTCAGTGTGTTCTGATGGTGTGAAGAAATGATGAATGTACTCACACCACAACGAATGTGAAAAAACTCTAATTTTCTATATAAGAATTGTGTATCAATTTATCAATTGTGTGGATCAGATCAATTTTGAGGGTGAGCCAGAAGATTGTCCTATTTTACAAGGGATACTATCCAATTACTTACCAAATTTGCTGGCCATTGAGACTTAGAATATGTTGTGTCTTTAGCTTAGCCTGTGTAACTTTGCATCTGCCTGTCTTTATGGCTTTCACTCTGCAGCACTCATTTTGAACTTTTGAAATGTTTATTGATTTATTGGGTCCATTCAATCCGTCTCCCAAAAACTCTTTAATTATATTACTCTGTTTATTTGATGTCCGCGAAGGTGTGTTAACGCTGCGACTTATTACTTCATGAAACTGAGGTGTAACACTGTCTCCAATCCAGTATACTATGGGAGAATGAATTGAGGTAAATTTGGGGTTATCTAAATTGTGGGATACCATTTTCCTCCCATTGACCCCAGTTGTCCCCACTCACAGGAAATGAAAGTCTCCAATGTGTATCAGTAGGAACCAACGTTGGGAGAATGCTTTGTCTATATTACTACACCGTCATGCTAAACTGCAAAAATATTTGCACCCTAGAATGTACAGGAGCAACGCTAGCTGTTTTACCACCTTACTGTTATTCCACATCATATTTTGTGCATTTTTGGAAGAATGCAAATGCCTTCACTATGAATCAGACAGACAGTTAGCCAGGAATGGGACACGCCTCCACCTCATTTCAAGAAGCCAAGCATTCCCTTACCCAAAATAAATGAGTCAGAGAATACTGGGCCTGGTTTTCCTGTGTGCTTTTGCACACCATGTAAAACCCTCACACCAGAGAACTGCAAAGAGGGAGGTTAGTCTGCGACTTGGCCCAACCTCACCCTACCTACGGCTACAGCGCAGGGTGGATCATGCATTGCTCCCCCAACCACATCAGAGCCTGTTCTGCCAACCATACACCCTTCAGATTCTCCGCCTGGGCCCTCTGTGGCACCCAAATCAAACTACCACCTGCCCAAGGATAGCCAATGCAAACAGAGGATAAATGGGTTGTCCTTATTCTGGTAACATTGTCTCGTAATGTTCAGATATTGAAAGGGAAATCCGGTCTGCAATGGGTAATTGTTGCTCAAGTACCTCCCAATTATACACCTGCCATACTTGTAATAAGGCACTTAAAGTTTATTTTTTCTGCATCTACATATCACATACAAGGTCTGCATGGGAATGAGAATAACCCCTAGCTTTTCAGTCTAAGTCTCAAAACATTTTCATTCTGCACCAATATAATATTTTATATGTTACCGTTGAAGACATTTAATCACGGCAAATTAACACATGACATGTAATGAGGTGATACTTTTCTGTAGTTAGCTCATAAGCAAACTGCATTTGTTCTGCACCATTTCAGTCATTGTAACAATTATGCGGCCAATAACGCAACGCTCCAGGAACACGCAGTAAAGGTACATTGAGCTCCCTTGATAGACTCGGGTAATAACCTGTTCTGAACCACGTATTCAGCTGTATGCAAATTGTTTTATGGCATCATATTGTAATGGCAGAATCTGCCATTTTTTCTAAATGAAATTATGTGTATTACTATTGAATCTGTAAGATTTAATTTTGAATGTAGTCTTTTCTTAAGGCAGAAAAGCTTGAAAACTATTAACAATGTCCTAAAGAATGCTATTAAAGCATTATTGAAGGAAAAAATGAAAAAACCTGAAAAAAATGTCTTTTTCTTCTGACACTCTACGTATGTTTTATTAACAGAGAGAAAGGACACCAGGATCAGCTTACAGTGATGTAGGGTCGGTGGACTAAGGGGACATCTATCTATTCAGGTAAGATCATTATGCGGGCACAAACGCCGTCAAATTTCATGCCTACAATTTTGAGTAAACTTTGTATATTACTGAGAAAGGAATTGTAGCCTTTAAGGTTGGATAAATGTCTGCAAATGAGCGATGGTAGATCAAGTGCAGCTCATTCACCCCTCTATTGGAAGGCGCCATCAGCGGTGTCCACAAGGGAGGGCCCGCTAGGTTAACGTATCTGTCAGATGTGTTTTAATGGATTGAGGTTTGGTGACCAGCACAAGTTAGGTTTTGTTAGGATGCAGAAGATACCTTGTTTGAGGGAACATGCATTTATTTTTCGGTATGGGGCTACCTTTCAGTCTAGCTAGGGGTCAAATGGGAGGGGGCAGCTGCGGCCGGTAGTGGCAGGATGGGAGGGGGTTGAAGTCGACAGACGCCGGAATTGGTATAGTTAAATAAATAAATAATGCCTATTCTGCCGTCTTCCCCCCTGCCGCACCCAGCCCCGCCCACCGCGTTTACCTGTGCCAGCCGCCGCTGGGAGGGGGATCAGGTAGAATCACATTACCATATCAGTATATGCGAACCTGAGTGCCATTTGTGGTGTGGATTCTTTGGATCTCATGGAACTGTTTTTTTTTTTTTACTTTGCACCCAGAATTCGTATTTTATTGTGGCATTCCCCCACCAGAATTATCGTCCTGATCAAGTTAAAGACATCGTATTTGTTAATAACTTAATTGCAACATTAGAAGTGTATCTCAACATGTTTTGCCTGTTTCTGAGATATTAATTGAGCATGAATTCCACCAGTTTTAAGGCAGTGGAATTGAGCCTGTATTTTATTTTTCGTTTATCCTAGTAGGGGTAAAACTTGAAATTCCTTTTCAATCGGAAACAGGAGTTTACTGCCAGAATACAATTTCTGTTTCTCTTGTAACCCGACACATAGTCTGCCCACGAGTTAAAGAGCCTTCCCAGTTTGGAGAAGTGTATGTACTATAATTTCAGATGAAAAGGTACAAACTAAACTGCCCGAAAGACAACACTAGAGTCTGGTGAGTTGGCAGAGTGTTTTAGAAAATGTAAAAATAACCAGTGAGTAGAGGAGTAACATGGACTTGCCCAAATCCATGATTCTTTTTTCTGTTCTGTGAAATGGGAAACGATTGCCGTAGCTGAGTGAAGGCCAATAGATATTGTGAAACCCAATGATTTTGGAAGAATTGTTGGTGATTTTGATTGCCATTACCTCAAAAGCAGAATTTGAGGAAGCAACAGAGCATTGTCAGAGTTTTAATATGGATTAGCGCTTTCCATGCACAAAAACAATCTCCCCACAACGCAGGCATCCTTGCACCATGGAGCAAGGGGGACTGCGCCAAAGCATGGCTGCAGTTTGTGTGCCAGCGCAGGGGAGAGCACAGGAATGCGACATATTATTTTAAATATGTTGCATTCATGTGCTTCGGAAGTGCCGCCGCATGGCACAGCCAAAGGGCTAGCTGTGCCACGCTGCGGCACTTCCTTGTAGACCTGCCCCAGTGTCTGTAAGTATGATAATTCGAAACTGGCTACCTAAAATAACTCACACCATTGCCAGGCACACCTGCCGTTTCTAAGAAGGAGAGTCTCTAGATCATCATGGTTGGATTTGACTCTTTTGAACCCTTATTATGGGTCTTCTTCTTTTAATAATCTTGAATTTTATTGTGAATACATTAGAAATCTTGGATAATTTCACCTAACATATATAGCCCTGATGAAGTTCCTTTGATGAGAACAAAACGCGTTGGCTGATGCCTAATCGCTTGTTTTACTAAGAAGAATAAAAGAAACCCCAAGGACTTGTTTAACAGAGTGTGACATCTTTCCTGGTGCACCTTCCATGATCTAAAACCTTCTTGTCTGGATTCCAGTGAAGCCCAACTGCTGCGGGGTTCGGAGGTGGATTGCATAGGACTCTTACAATTGTGCAACAGGTCATTGATGTGCTGAACCTGTGGTCAGCAGTGGTTTAGAGTTTTTTGTATTACCTAAAATAACTGTCCACATGAAATATCACCAATAAGTTTCCATAGTGCCTACAGATATGTGTAAATTTCAGTTGGACCAGGAGCATTATGGAGAGATGAACCAACAGTGAGTGACTTAAATGCTTGCTGTTGACAATTAATCTGACCTGCAGGTTACTAGTTTAAATCAAGGTAACTCAGGCTTCCATTTTCCCATGACAGGTCAAAAAAAATCATGCAATAAAGACCTAATAACACCTTGTTATTTAAAACGTTTGGAAAAGGCAGAAGTGCACTGAGGAGTGCGGTATCAAAACAAGTTATTATTATTATACATTTGGTAGCTATGGCAACAGTGACGTCTTTAGTTCGATTCTCAGGTCATCCTTGCCTTTTACTGTTTTTCTCAGAGCGTTTTCCTAATTCAACTCTAATGAGTCATAGTTTAGGACAATGTTTCTAGTGATATGAAGAACGACATAAAGAGAGTTTAGATTATTAGGAGAGGCAACATTTGGCCTCTTTATAAAAAAACAAGTTTATTTTGTTACTGTAGATGTATTTGTGTGTTAGTAAGATCATTGTTGATGATTCCTTGAGTGCTGCTCAAGAAGGTGAGAGATAGAGGCAATCGCGTTCTCTGCTCTCTCCATTTCTCTGCTTCAGGGCCAGACTGGCCATTGCGGGCACAGTGCAATCCCCCGGTACGCCGCACGGGTGGGGGCCAGTTTTGGGCCCCTGGGGACTGTTTTCGTTACAGGGCCGTTTTTGCAGCATAGCTGCAAAATCGTCCCTGTACCAAAATCAGCCGAAAACCGGCCCTGGCAAAGAGCTCGGCGGCACCTCCAACCCCGCCCCGAGTGGGGAGAGGGGCCGGCCGAGTACTTTGCCAGGGCAGAGGTTCCCAGTCCGGCCCAGCTCTGCTTCACACAAAGTGCCCTTCCTCATTAGTGCAGGTTTGAGGGCTTGAGCCCCACCAGTAATTTGTATTAGGTACTCAAGAATTAGGCCAGAATATTTCTCATTATTTACCAGCCATACCTGCGTGAAACTAGCTTGAGTCTCAGGGATTGCCCAGCTCCTGCTTTCATAAAGAAAAGCTGCGAAATTAAGTGACCCACATATTTAAATGCTGCAGAGAAGCTTATTTCCCCATTGTTTTAAAATGTTGTTGTTTGGATGTCAACCACCTCTTCCCATTTGGCAAATATGCAAGTGATTTTTAATTAATAAAATAACTTTTAAATGTTTTCTTTTCAAATAATATTTGTGATTACTTTTTCTTGTTTGTTTTATATGTTGCTTACATTGTTTGAAGGGCTCTTTAGGACACTAGTGAAAACATAATATGATCACAGACCTGTGGGATACCTGGTTGTAGTTTATATTTAAAAATATAAATTTCAAATCATATACACACATGCAAATATATTATATTTATTGCAAAGCTTTTACCTATACTATGTAAAGGATAATATGTTATGCTTGTGACAACCCATCAAGTGACATTAGTGTACGTTGGTTATACTAATAATTCTCCTCACCTATTTCTTTTGAGTAATTATCATTTTCTGAGTTCGAAGAAGGGCAGCTTGAATGCCCAGTTGTGATTGGTTGATCAGTGTCAGTCAGCACGGATTGGGGGTGTGGGGGAAAGGGGGACAGGGGAAGCGGGTGTAAAAAAAAGAGAAAGAAAAAACTTACATTCTGTCTGCTTCTTCGCAGCGTCTATCCTCCATAGTTCCTAGCTCTGGCCGGAACAGGAAGCACATGCAGGTGCACATAGCCAATCACAACATTGCAATGCAGCATTGTGATTGATCTGAGCGCCGTGGCTCAGTGCTCAGACTAGCAGTGGGAGCCTGGGCATGTTCTCGACCTAGTCTGAAATACTATTGAGTGGAGAACAACAAAGTGCACATGAATGTTTGGCCGGCCCGAGACGGCCGGCCAAACATTCATGCGCACACACATATTGTGTCCACCACTCCTCCCTCTGCTCTGAGAGCAGAGCAGCCCTGCCCCACAAAGGTGCCACAGCAGGAACAAATAAAATGATAATAACGTTAAGTTATTATCATTTTATTTTTCCTTTATTTCACTGTTAAAAAGCAGTGGGGCGATGCTTCTCCACCCTAGCGGAGGAGCCACCACAGAGGTTGGTGCTATACAAAATTAACAAGTGACTGCATTTTATATGGTTCTCCGGTTAGGGAGGTGGAGGGGTTAAAGCATTTCCAGGTCTTTGTCCAGGCCGTCATCATGTGAGTAGGGTTTGGGACAAGCTTAGGACCTCGCCTTGATGGAGCTGGTAATTTGACCTGAGTCCCACCAATAATTTGATGAACCTGGCTTCCACGCCCACTGGTGCCTGATACCACCTTCAATGAAATAACTATAGCATGTTTTGTGTGAATCCATCCATCTTCACTTTAGCTGCAGTTTCCTGCTGCTAAAGCGCCGATAATTGTATCGCCGCTCTTGATAATATGCCCCCATGTTTCTACTTTCTAACTACTCTCGAGCCATACATGTGACCAGGGACATTCATCATGACTGGTGTGTGTCCCTCCTTGCACCTTGTTAAGTCTTACTCTATGGATTCAGTGATGGCAAAAGAGGAGAGGAAGTAAAACACCTGAATTTATCCTGCTGTAAATGGTTGCTAAACCTATAATGTGGAAAAACTAAATATCAAGTTATTAATTGTACATTGCTCCCAACATAGGGACAATGTCAGACTCATCTCATATACTCCTAGAGTCTCTAGCCTGATCCATCCACATTATTATTTGTTCACACATACTCTGTGCATTTCTGTACAGTATGTGTGGTTAGTCACGCCTCTAGCAGGCAATTAGGGCATGGGAAAAAAGTACAACCTCCCACTTACTGCCACTGCATGCCGTCAGAACTTATTTGGCAGTAAAGGGATTGTTATATAACATACCAAGACTGTAAGTGTACTTTTTATGTAAACTTCCCCAGTGAGAGCAATCGCTTGTTTGTTATCTCCCTACTCAGGAGCCCTTATGTCCTGACTCTAGCTACACTGACACCTTTGCTTACGTAGAACTGTGGGCTAACATCACTTTAGAAATTGGGCTTCCTAAAATATACGCAGTCATAATTGACAATACCAGTTTTTACTTTAGTGTTTCTATCGTTTTTCGACCAGGGGCCCATACATTTCAGTGAATAAAGATTGGTGAATCATAAAATATGTTATATTTCATTACACATACTGCCATATCAAAGCAGCAAATACGACGAACACTTTGTGGCTGGCACTGGCACTTATTGTTGGGGCACCTTTGTGGGAAAACGGAGGCTCGTATGTTGTGGTTTACCATTGACAAATGTGTGACTACAGGAAGATGCCCCATCCTCACTCCCTTGAGGTCGTTTTTCCCTAATTGTAAGGAAACGCAAATGATTTACTTCTTAAACCAGAGAGTATTTGTGTGCATGAGTGTAATTTCACCTCTTTGATCCCTACCCTTTCGTACTATATATTGTTAGGTAAGGCACACATAGCCAGGCATCTCTGTTAGTCCTAGATTCCAAGGGTAAGCTAGGAGCATTACAAGATTGTCACTCCAAAGCCATTGTAAATTAGATCCTCGGTGTTATGTTATAAAATGAAAGCAGTGGAAACCAGAGTTGACAATGTATGCATCTGACATTTGCCATTGAGTGTTTACACCACAAATAAATGTCATGCGTTAACATTAAACTCTTTGAATATGTTTAACAACTACTCCAGATTCTACAGATTGCATATTGTTTGAAAACAACGGTGAACCCCCAGGAGCCAGCAAAACTGTTTAAAAATGTGAAATCATGCAAAAGGTTGTTCTTATTGATGAGAGACTACAGTGCCTGACAACATGTGGGATGAGATGGCAGCAAAAGATGCAAGAGAGTGCACAAGCAAATATAAGCCTAATATCAAAATCATTTAAGATGTGAAGGCTGAACCTACAGTTTCAGAGGTGCCACAGTTAGGGATTGTGAATTATAATGAAGACACAACAGTAACGAATCAAAACACGAGACGACATTAGCAGTTGAGAAACAGAATCCAAATGTCCCACTAAGATAATCAGAAGCACAGGAAGCCAGACATTGCAAATATTGTGCAGTCAGTGACAGTGCAGGAGTAAAGTGCACCAGCCTGTGTTTGCAGCCACGGCCCGTGGAGGGAGATCCATGGGGCAGACAGGCGCGGAGGGGGAGGGACAGGCTGGGGGGTGATGAACACACGAATATGGATGATTACAGGTAAGTAAACAATTACATTAATAAAACGAATTTCGTAGCGCGCCCTGCATCTCATTTTGCAATGCAGGCCACGGAACGAAATTCGTTTTATTAATTTAATTGTTTACTTACCTGCAATCATCCATATTCCGGTGTTTACAACCCCCCACCCCGCCCCTCCCCCACCCCACCTGTCTGCCCCATGGAACTCCCTCCACGGGCTGCGGCTGTGTGTTTGAGATCCATTTGGGCAGATTTATGTTGCCTGACACATCTCTGCAAATCAGCAGAGATGCGCCAGGAAAGATACGGCAGGCAAGTTTATCCTTGAGCCACCCATGATGCGCCGCATTTACAATGCGGCGCACCATGGCGCAGGAATAAACAGATGCGTGTCGCATCTAGGGAGTGAAGTTGGCGCAGTGCTTAAGTTGTGTTGCATGCGGCACACAACTCCAGCACTTTTCCAACTTACCCTATCTGTTAACGTGGTGCCTCAAGCCTTACGCCTGCTTCAAGCAGGCACAGGGTTTTGACGCATCAGCGTTAGTAAAGTGGCTCAGTGAAATCTTGTAGATTTCACTGAGTCACTTTCCAGGGGCGTTGCTGCGATGGAACGCCCCCCCCCCCCCTTCGTGGAAACGCCCACATGAAACCTGACGCAGGTTTCATGTGTCGCAGGGCTTCACAACGTGACGCATCTCTCAGATGCGTCATGTTGTAAATACCCCGCACCATGGCGCATCTTTTGCGCCGCCGCTGTGTCACAAAAGTGACGCAATGGCGGCGTAAAAGAGGCGCAAGGGGCTTGTAAATCTGCCCCTATGTGTTTGTTCTTATCCACCCCACCCCTATATATGAACAGGAGAAACAACATCATGAACAATACTGTCACTGCCACCAACACAATCACCAGGTATATACCATGGAAGTTTACAATGTTCATAACTTTCCATGACATGCATGGTTTCTCTTTTTGTACATGGTCACATGTGTACAGCTAGGCAGTGAATGAAATGTCATTAAAAAGCTGTCTTTCTTTTTTAACTCAAATGAAACATTTTCTATGTAGAGTCTTCTTTTCCTCCATGTCCTCATTGAAAAAATTATATGTTTACCTTACGCTTGTCTACTGTTTCTGGAAACTTATGACTGGTTCATTTAGTAGTAAATTTAGAAGTGTTGAAAAGTGAATGAAAGGCACTGCAAATATTTGCCAAAACCCATAAAAGTATGAGTCTTGGAAGTTTACCTCATTTGTATAGACCACTTTCCTGGCTTCCCCTGGGAACCATCAAAAGATGTTACAACAGTTGAAACTGCATACTTTGTGGATAATGGGTACAAAGTGTTCCACTTTTCTGCATGCACATCTGTCTTATGCACAGAAGGGGTTTTGTAACTGGGCCCCTATATGCTCATGAATTGTGCTATTATAGAAATGAGCACTGCTATGATTTCCCACCACCCAGTTTGTGCCACCCAAAAGGCTTGCTAAGGTTTCTTTTGGATTGTCTTTGATTCCAGCACTTGAAACAGGAGATCCAACTTTTTTTCCCACCCCAACTTTTCAGATGCCTCAATACTTATAAGAATATACTGCTTAGATTGTTAGATATAACACACCAGGTTCAGAAATGGGTATGGAGTGATTCAGCATTGGTGGCCAGTGGAACCCCACGTGTGGCAGCACTACATTTTCATTCCCATCCCTCCACTCTGCCGATTCAGTAATCAGGCTGAGGATTAGAAAATCATCTCAAGATAGTTCCAGGCCTCCTTTCCTTGGTTCTTGTCTTGAAGATTCTTAGTATGATTTTGCTGTGAATCACCACTATTTAATGTTACCCTTGACCCACTACCCATTTCACTATTGGCACTACACTCTTACCTGGAGTACAATCTGCTATCTGTAGTAAAACCATGTCACTCATTATGAAAGTGCCTCCTAAGAAATTGAAAAGAAGCCTGAAAGAGCCAAGAAGTAGTAATATAAATTCATTTGGAGTTTCTTTGATTAGAATAAGGTATTACATGGCGGGTGTATAGAGAAAAATAGAAGGTACCCTGCCAAATATTTATAGAGGTCCCAGCTAGAGGATCCTACTATGATAAAGTGAGGGGGTGGTTAGCCCAGAGGCTGAGGCTGCACAGGACAAAACTAAGTCATTCCAAACAAACTCAACAACATGTTTTGAAAAAATACATATTTTTTTATTTTTCTCTTCTTAAATATATTCAAAAGACATACATGTATAAATTAAATAGTCAGTGATATTTCGCAAAACACATAGAAAAGGTTCTTTTCAGGATTAAGATCTGCCCACACTTCAAACAAACTACCACACTCATTCACACAGAGATTTTCCTAACTACGATAGAAACATTCAACTCTCATTCATCCATTCTTATAGTCCTGGCGTAGACAACAATAGATCTTAAGTAAGTTGCCTAAAACGGGGGGTTCAACCAGGAAGATGGTATTAATACGGGTCCTGATGTATTTGGAACGGGTTGCCGTATTCCTGGGACGTAGTCCCAGGAATACGGCAAATAAATATTTGGCAGGGTACCTTCTATTTTTCTCTATACAGTTGTTCTTCCCCCTTGGCCTGCCTATATCTCTAAGAAACCCTACGGGGAGCCCCTTTCTATTGTTATTACATGGCGGGTGGTCTTGTTATACAGGTGGTCTTCAAACTTTTTAATACCGTCCACCCACATGTGACATATTATAATCGGGACTCCAAAGATAAGAGACATATTTTCTCCCATTTTGTTTCTATAAAATCTTCATTACTGCAAGCAAGTTGAAGAAATTGATGTGACTTGAGGGCACATACTCACATAAATATAAACAACCAGGTTTGTAGTAGTGATTTTAAATATCATACAGGATGAATGCAGGCACAAATATCAAGCAAACTCAATTTGTCATGTGAAAATGCAGGGAAAAACTAAAAGAGCTTTATAAAAACAGTGTTATAAATTGTGTCTGTAGTTGGCAGAGGTTTGCACACTGTACAAGTATGGACCACAATACTGATCAAGGTAAGTCAAATAAACACTCTAAATTAACCTGCGCTCACCCTCTGGTAGCTTGGTACAGACCAGTACGGCTTAACTTAAGAGGAAATGTGTAAAGTATTTGTGCAATTCCTCAATCCCAGTAAAAACACCACAAAAGACTCCACAACAGTTTAGGAAATGGTGAATATTTATCTGAGTAAATTAAGACCAAAACAACAAAATTCCAATCAGTAGTAAACAAGATATACATTTTCCAAGATTTAATCCAAAAACAGTGCTTAGAAGTCTTATCGCGCTAAAAGGTTATTTGAGGTTGTGCTAGACCGGGGTAAATCCACTGTTTAGGCTGACCGCGATAGAGGGCAGACTAGCTACTGGACTCATGCATGGCCCCATGAAAAAGAACCTTATACGGATCAAGCATTGGCATCGAAGATTGCATGCATGGTTTTTGATTAATGCAGTCTTGTTGATGTGTCGGAGTCAAGCCTTGAAGTTGATGTTGAAGCGTCAGCGCTGCGTTTAAGTGGAGCCTTGCAGCGAGCTCTTTGGATAGGTGATGCGTTGTTGTCGAACCTCACCATTGAGACCAACATCATCATCAAATCAAAACTGCATCAGCATCAGAGGGCACTGTGTCGGTTCCGATCGCCCAAAGGGGTCACTGCATCGATTTTTTGAGAAAACAGCTGCAGAACACACTTCTGAGGCCTAGGACTGGAAGAGGCACCTCAGTCAAGGGTAGAACTTACAGATAGCAGAGTCCAGCAGCACCAGCAGCGTTGCAAGATGACCCTGAGACTTCAGAGAACAGGAAGCAATCCAACAAGCCCTTGGAGAAGCTTGGGTACAAGGATGTAGAGAGCAGGCCCAGTCCCTCTTACTCCCAGGCAAGAAGCAACAGACAGTCGGCCAACACAGCAGAGCAGGTAGCAAAGTGGCAGTTCATCCTACTGAAGTTCTGGACTTTTTGGTTCCGTCCAGAGGTGTCAGGGACAACACCCGAAGACCCCGGAGTTCTACCTGTCTCGGTGCACAAATAAACAGAAACACGGGCTTCTCGATGGTGGCGTCAAAGACCAAAGGTTTATTACTGCAGGGACACAGAAGTCACAGAAACTACACACGGGCAGATTCTAGGAGCCTGTTCGATTTGTACAAAGTGGGTTGCTCCTTAAATACTAAATTTTCAGCTTGGGGCAACATTCTTCACATGCTAGTACATTTCTAAACCTTCATGTCCTAAACAATAAATATTTGGTGTTACACAAGAATCGTCAACAATATCTGATGTCAAAACATTACGAACGAGGGGTTCCCACTGTTCCATCATAATCTCATGTCAACTTTTCATTCAAGAGCCGGACCGCCTCATCGTAAATTTCGTTACCTCCCCCTAATAAAGGCCCAGAAGGAAAGGAGCAGAGCCAGGTGCAGGAGATAGAAAAGCAGGATAAGAGATGTTTGTGGGTCGTAAATGGGCAAGGCTACCAGCTTCGGCCGCCTAATCATGATCAGGCCAACGAACACGAGAACCAGTATAGCAGGACTGGCCTCAGGCTGGGGAGGCAGCTTTTGCCGAGTCATGCGGCCACAGCGTTTCTGTCCTAAGGTGTACGTGTCACTAGCAAGGTGAATCGCCGGTTAAGGCTTACGTGTCCTTAAATGAAATGGATTGATCAGAGGTCATTGTGTGTCCATTGACTATGTGAGGTCAAGAATACAAAATGGCTGCCATACTCTAAGATGGATGCCATGGGTGAATCAAAAATGTGTTTATAACAGGAGTGCTCTTGCTCGTAGCATAGCGAAAACACCAGGGTATGCTAAATGGATCATTTGCGGTTCACTGATACCAAAATTATGCGTTTACGACAATGTTGAAAACACGGGTTCAAATCGTCACGGAACCTCAGACCCTCCTTTTGCCCTTACATAGGCAATTACTCAGTCTATGTCAGAGTCTATCTCGATGTTCATTAGGTCAGTGACATGCTGTTGCATCATCATCCTTTCTCGTGCCTTGTCTCCAAACACAGGTGGTTTTCTAAAACAGGTTGCAGCACAGAGACTACACAAAGCAGGACCACATTGGATAATAAGGCAGCACGAGAACAGGAATACTAAGATAATACCAATGACCATCAGAACCTTCCATCCCCACGCTGATAGTAGAGTCCAAAGCCACTCCATTAAGGACCAGTTTCCCTTGTCTACGTGAATAGAGTCGGAAATCTTGTGTAGCTTAGAGATCGCTTCGTATACAGTCGGAGCATTATTGGGTATGAAAACACAGCAGCTCGATTGGATCATTCTGCATACCCCACCTCGATCTGCAAGTATTACGTCAAGAACCATACGATTCTGCAACGTCATGAGACGATCCGCCTGGAGCTCAGCTGTTAGGTTACTAAGGGCACCAGCAGTTTCTGTAATAGTAGATTCAACTACCCGTGTTAGCTGACGTAGATTTCTACTATTGGCCATAGGCCCCCAGAACGGAAGGAAACCTTTGAAGAAGTCTCCGGCTTCCTGACCAGCGGTATCTTCTTTGCTGAAAACACCTCTTGCTACTCTGGTCTTGTGATAATCTGGGGAAGCAGTGTACGTTGGAGGCAATAGTCGAGCAATATAGCATGAACCTGAAAAGTCAGCAGGCAACCATGTATATGCCCTATCCTGACAGATGAAGTAGGTACCCTTAGCAGTAAGAAAGGCAGGGGAAGAGTTCGACGGATACACGTAAGTCTCAACGCACTCACTCTTCCCTAGCTGAGCTCTTGGATTTCTCCCATTACCTTGCAGACAGACTTGACCTCGGTGAGGCACGACCCAAACTGGAGTGGAGCTCTTACGCTTGCTTTCACCCAAACTAATGCGATACTCTGTAGAATTCCAACTCAGGTATACTCGTAATTCATCCCTAGGATAAGATGGGGTGTTATTGACGTCTTTAATCATGTCAATGATTCCCTTGACTAAAGCTTTATTAGCGGAGTTATATTTAGCGGAACGTGGTGGACGCGGAGGATAGGTCTCAAGGGCATAGACAAATATAGTCTGGAAGGCCTGAAATGATCCATTATAGCTAAAAGGCAAGACCAGATAAGGAATGCCTTTATCCATAGTGTGTGGTATCAATCCACATACCCAACAGTCTGTCGTGTTAACTACCAGTTGGTGTTGATGCAAGAGTTGTACAAAAGTGTTATTTATGAATTCTGAGCGTCGAGCTTGCTCATGTTCAGGGAACGGATGAAAAGAATGGTAAGAAGCAACAGTAGAAGAAACAAGATCAAGGGGAGGTACTGTACTTGTTATCGGTGCAAAAATTAGATGTACTCCAAAGACGATTCCACCCACCAACGTAATAAAAACAATCAAAAACCTAAATGCACATTGTATCAGAAAACATTTGTTATGAAGAATCTTGTAGAGTCTATTTCTGTGGACATAAATTACATTCTCTCGGTGCAGCTCAGGAAGCTCCATCTTCTACAACCGCTCGCGACCACTGATGGTATGTACGTAGTTGAAAATGCCTCTACCAGCCCTGGGAGTTCCCAGAACTGACAGAAAGACCGACCTTGTGTCTGGCCCCCGCAGATTCAACTAGGCACAAGGCCACGACCCTACGGCTACCCAGACGGCAAGGCAATTAAAACAACAAAATATACATAGAGAAATATTAGCAAACTTCCTGGCTGGAGGCAATGTATCAAATTGAAATATGAAAAATAGGCAGTTTCCTGCTTTATTTGTCCATAAAATGAGAACGGAGGTTATATCTCAGTTTTCCTGGCGTTGTTTGATCTGGAAACAGACTGTTTTCAGCAGGAATTACAATGTTCGAGTCCGCAGATGGCAAGTGTTCGTTTGATGCAGGGGGCAAATGTTCAGAGTTCAGGGGAGCAGTTTCAGAAGGGGATTCAGGGTTCGGTGGATCAGTAATTAGTTCTGCATCACTGAAAGGAATGTATCTAGGAACTGGTTGGGTTTCAGAGGCACCAATTCCTTTTTTCACCCAGTTATCGTAAGGAAGTGGAAGAGGTACACGCTTAGCGTGCGTCGCATGGATCCAGTTCTTTCTGCCAGCCACACGTATAGCAGTCCTCGTCGCCAACAGGACTTGGAATGGTCCGACTAATTTTGGTTGGAGATTTCTGGTTCGTCCAAAGTTCCTGATGACTACTTGATCACCGGGCTTCAGCTGATGACCTGGACTCTCCGGTGGCTTTGGCAAAGCATCGAAAACCTGTTGGTGAATGAGACTCAATTTAGCAGTCAAGTCAACAAGCATTGGAAATGCAATAGGTCTCGCATTAGAAAAGTTGGAGTTATTGGTATTGTAAATGACATATGTTAATAATTTGTTGGTTTTTAAAATTGCTAAATTGATGGCTTTGTCATTTACAATGCCAATAGTTATAGCTTTTGCGAATGTGACACCTATAGCATTTGGAATGCAACATATTTTGTATTTTCGTGACTTAGATGGCAGCTCTTGTCGTTAGGCCACATCTCTAGAGAGCAGGAGAGTGCAGCAGGGGAGAGAAGCACAGCAATGCAATAGGTCTTGCATTAGGAAAGTTTGAGCTATTGGTATTGTAAAGGACACATTTTTTATTTATGTGCTTGTTTTGAAAATAGCGAATTAATAGCTTTGTTATTTACAATGCCAATAGTTTTATCTTTTGCAAATGTGACACCTATTGTAACACAATAAGTGTTGTGAGGGTGAGTGAGGGTGAGGGGTTGAGGGTGAGGGGTTGAGGGTGAGTGAGGGTGAGGTGTTGAGGGTGAGTGAGGGTGAGTGAGGCTGAGTGAGGGTGAGTGAGGGGTTGAGGGGGAGGGGTCGAGGGGGAGGGGTTGAGGGTGAGGGAGGGTGAGGGGTTGAGGGTGAGGGAGGGTGAGGGGTTGAGGGTGAGTGAGGGTGAGGGGTTGAGGGTGAGTGAGGGTGAGGTGTTGAGGGTGAGTGAGGGTGAGGGTGAGGGTGAGGCTGAGGGGTTGAGGGTGAGTGAGGGTGAGTGAGAGTGAGGGTGAGTGAGGGGTTGAGGGTGAGGGGTTGAGGATGAGTGAGGGTGAGGGGTTGAGGGTGAGTGAGGGTGAGGTGTTGAGGGTGAGTGAGGGTGAGGGTGAGTGAGGGTGAGTGAGGGTGAGTAAGGGTGAGTGAGGGCGAGTGAGGGTGAGTGAGGGTGAGTGAGGGTGAGTGAGGGTGAGTGAGGGTGGGTGAGGGGTTGAGGGTGAGTGAGGGTGAGGGGTTGAGGGTGAGTGAGGGTGAGGGGTTGAGGGTGGGTGAGGGTGAGTGAGGGTGAGGGGTTGAGGGTGGTTGAGGGTGAGTGAGGGTGAGTGAGGGTTAGGAGTTGAGGGTGGTTGAGGGTGAGTGAGGGTGAGGGTGGGTGAGGGATTGAGGGTGAGGGGTTGAGGGTGAGTGAGGGTGAGGGTGAGTGAGGGTGAGGGTGAGGTGTTGAGGGTGAGTGAGGGTGAGGGGTTGAGGGTGAGTGAGGATGAGGGTGAGTGAGGATGAGGGGTTGAGGGTGGGTGAGTGAGGTTGAGGGTGAGTGAGGGTGAGTGAGGGTGAGGGTGAGTGAGGGTGAGGGTGAGTGAGGGTGAGGGTGAGTGAGGGTGAGGGTGAGTGTGAGTGAGGGTGAGTGAGGGTGAGGATGAAGGGTTGAGGGTGAGTGAGGGTGAGGGGTTGAGGGTGAGTGAGGATGAGTGGTTGAGGGTGGGTGAGGGTGAGTGAGGTTGAGGGTGAGTGAGGGTGAGTGAGGGTGGGTGAGGGTGAGGGAGGGTGAGGGTGAGGGTGAGTGAGGGTGAGTGAGGGTGAGGGTGAGTGAGGGTGAGGGTGAGTGTGAGTGAGGGTGAGTGAGGGTGAGGATGAAGGGTTGAGGGTGAGTGAGGGTGAGGGGTTGAGGGTGAGTGAGGATGAGGGGTTGAGGGTGGGTGAGGGTGAGTGAGGGTGAGGGTGAGTGAGGGTGAGGGTGAGTGAGGGTGAGGGTGAGTGTGAGTGAGGGTGAGTGAGGATGAGGGGTTGAGGGTGAGTGAGGGTGAGGGGTTGAGGGTGAGTGAGGGTGAGGGGTAGAGTGAGGGTGAGGGTGAGGGGTTGAGGGTGAGTGAGGGTGAGGGGTTGAGGGTGAGTGAGGATGAGGGTGAGTGAGGATGAGGGGTTGAGGGTGGGTGAGGGTGAGTGAGGTTGAGGGTGAGTGAGGGTGAGTGAGGGTGAGTGAGGGTGAGTGAGGGTGAGGGTGAGGGTGAGGATGAGGGGTTGAGGGTGAGTGAGGGTGAGGGGTTGAGGGTGAGTGAGGGTGAGGGTGAGGGGTTGAGGGTGAGTGAGGGTGAGGGTGAGTTAGGGTGAGGGGTTGAGGGTGGGTGAGGGTGAGTGAGGGTGAGGTGTTGAGGGTGAGTGAGTGTGAGTGAGGGGTTGAGGGTGAGGTGTTGAGGGTGAGTGAGGGTGAGGCATTGAGGGTGAGTGAGGGTGAGGTGTTGAGGGTGAGTGAGGGTGAGGGTGAGTGAGGGTGAGTGAGGGTGAGTGAGGGTGAGTGAGGGTGAGTGAGGGTGTGGGTGAGGGGTTGAGGGTGAGTGAGGGTGAGGGGGTTGAGGGTGGGTGAGGGGTTGAGGGTGACTGAGGGTGAGGGATTGAGGGTGAGGGGTGTGGGTGAGTGAGGGTGAGGGTGAGGGATTGAGGGTGAGTGAGGGTGAGGGTGAGGGGTTGAGGGTGAGTGAGGGTGAGGGGTTGAGGGTGAGTGAGGGTGAGGGTGAGTGAGGATGAGGGGTTGAGGGTGGGTGAGGGTGAGTGAGGTTGAGGGTGAGGGTGAGTGAGGGTGAGGGTGGGTGAGGGTGAGTGAGGGTGAGTGAGGGGTGTGAGGGTGAGTGAGGGTGAGTGATGATGTGGGTGAGGGGTTGAGGGTGAGTGAGGGTGAAGGGTTGAGGGTGAGTGAGGCTGAGGGGTTGAGGGTGAGTGAGGGTGAGGGTGAGTGAGGGTGAGGTTTTGAGTGTGAGGGGTTGAGGTTGAGTGAGGGTGAGGTTGAGTGAGGGTGAGGTTGAGTGAGGGTGAGTGAGGGTGAGGGTGAGGGGTTGAGGGTGAGTGAGGGTGAGGGGTTGAGGGTGAGTGAGGGTGAGGATGAGGGGTTGAGGGTGGGTGAGGGTGAGTGAGGGTGAGGGTGAGTGAGGGTGAGGGTGAGTGTGAGTGAGGGTGAGGGGTTAAGGGTGAGTGAGGGTGAAGGGTTGAGGGTGAGTGAGGGTGAGTGAGGGTGAGGGGTTGAGGGTGAGTGAGGGTGAGTTAGGGTGAGGGGTTGAGGGTGGGTGAGGGTGAGTGAGGGTGAGGGTGAGGGGTTGAGTGAGAGTGAGGGTGAGTGAGGGGTTGAGGTTGAGGGTGAGTGAGGGTGAGGGGTTGAGGGTGAGTGAGGGTGAGGGGTTGAGGGTGAGTGAGGGTGAGTGAGGGTGAGTGGTTGAGGGTGAGTGAGGGTGAGTGAGGGTGAGGGTGAGTGAGGGTGAGTGAGGGTGAGGGTGAGTGAGGGTGAGGGGTTGAGGGTGAGTGAGGGTGAGT
Organism: Lissotriton vulgaris; assembly: GCF_964263255.1. Lineage (NCBI taxonomy): Eukaryota > Metazoa > Chordata > Amphibia > Caudata > Salamandridae > Lissotriton > Lissotriton vulgaris. The sequence continues at coordinate 1,578,207,645 of NC_141689.1, forward strand.
GGTTGAGGGTGAGTGAGGGTGAGTGAGGGTATGTATGTATGTATGTATGTTGAGTTTGAGGGTGAGTGAGGGTGAGTGAGGGTGAGGTGTTGAGGGTGAGTGAGGGTGAGGGGTGAGGGTGAGTGAGGGTGAGGGGTTGAGGGTGAGTGAGGGTGAGGGGTTGAGGGTGAGTGAGGGTGAGTGAGGGTGAGTGAGGGTGAGTGAGGGTGAGGGGTTGAGGGTGAGTGAGGGTGAGTGAGGGTGAGCGAGGGTGAGGAGTGAGGGTGAGGGGTTGAGGGTGAGTGAAGGTGAGGTGTTGAGGGTGAGTGAGGGTGAGGGTGAGGTGTTGAGGGTGAGTGAGTGTGAGTGAGGGTGAGTGAGGGTGAGGGGTTGAGGGTGAGTGAGGGTGAGGGTGAGTGAGGGTGAGGGTGAGTGAGGGTGAGTGAGGGTGAGGGGCTGAGGGTGAGTGAGGGTGAGGGGTTGAGGGTGGGTGAGGGGTTGAGGGTGAGTGAGGGTGAGGGGTTGAGGGTGAGTGAGGGTGAGGGGTTGAGGGTGATAGAGGATGAGTGAGAGTGAGGGTGAGTGAGGGGTTGAGGGTGAGGGGTTGAGGGTGAGTGAGGGTGAGGGGTTGAGGGTGAGTGAGGGTGAGGTGTTGAGGGTGAGTGAGGGTGAGGGTGGGTGAGCGTGAGGGTGAGTGAGGTGTTGAGGGTGAGGGGTTGAGGGTGAGTGAGGGTGAGTTAGGGTGAGGGGTTGAGGGTGGGTGAGGGTGAGTGAGGGTGAGGGTGAGGGGTTGAGGGTGAGTGAGGATGAGTGAGAGTGAGGGTGAGTGAGGGGTTGAGGCTGAGGGGTTGAGGGTGAGTGAGGGTGAGGGGTTGAGGGTGAGTGAGGGTGAGGGGTTGAGGGTGAGTGAGGGTGAGGGTGAGTGAGGGTGAGGGAGGGTGAGTGGTTGAGGGTGAGTGAGGGTGAGTGAGGGTGAGTGAGGGTGAGTGAGGGAGGGTGAGGGTGAGTGCGGGTGAGTGAGGGTGATGGTGAGGGTGAGTGAGGGTGAGGGTGAGGTGTTGAGGGTGAGGGGTTGAGGGTGAGTGAGGGTGAGTGGTTGAGGGTGAGTGAGGGTGAGGGGTTGAGGGTGAGTGAGGGTGAGGGGTTGAGGGTGAGTGAGGGTGAGGGGTTGAGGGTGAGTGAGGGTGAGTGAGGGTGAGTGAGGGTGAGGGGTTGAGGGTGAGTGAGGGTGAATGAGGGTGAGGGTGAGTGAGGGTGAGGGGTTGAGGGTGAGTGAGGGTGAGGTGTTGAGGGTGAGTGAGGGTGAGGGTGAGGTGTTGAGGGTGAGTGAGGGTGAGTGAGGGTGAGGGGTTGACGGTGAGTGAGGGTGAGTGAGGGTGAGGGGTTGAGGGTGAGGGGCTGAGGGTGAGTGAGGGTGAGGGGTTGAGGGTGAGTGAGGGTGAGGGGTTGAGGGTGAGGGGTTGAGGGTGATAGAGGATGAGTGAGAGTGAGGGTGAGTGAGGGGTTGAGGGTGAGGGGTTGAGGGAGGGTGAGGGGTTGAGGGTGAGTGAGGGTGAGGTGTTGAGGGTGAGTGAGGGTGAGGGTGGGTGAGCGTGAGGGTGAGTGAGGTGTTGAGGGTGAGGGGCTGAGGGTGAGTGAGGGTGAGGGGTTGAGGGTGAGTGAGGGTGAGGGGTTGAGGGTGAATGAGGGTGAGGGGTTGAGGGTGAGTGAGGGTGAGGGTGGGTGAGCGTGAGGGTGAGTGAGGGGTTGAGGGTGAGGTGTTGAGGGTGAGTGAGGGTGAGGGTGAGGGGTTGAGGGTGAGTGAGGGTGAGGGGTTGAGGGTGAGTGAGGGTGTGACCATATCCATTCCAGACACTGATAATTAATTGGCGACAAAAGTTATTATTTGACGTGGCATATCTTAATTGCTAGGTTTTTTAATTACTAGTTGATGTTTAATTTTTGTAATAATTTTTTTAAGTATGCACCTCTTAAAAAATAAATAAAAATGTTGCTTGTTATGTATTTCCATTTGTAGACCTAGAATAGTTATGGTGCATTGTATGTAGCTTTAAAAAATAAAAATGTAGACTGCTCAATGTATTTCCGTGAATAGATGCAGGTTGCCTCTTTCTGTCAAATAATATCCCTTGTTCAACTTACTATAGTGGCGCGGCATACTATGAAGCAGAGGAGGACTGACTGTCAGAGCCTTGCTCTTTCCTCTCTTGCCAACAGGGCTACTCCAGAATAAGACCACGAAAACCATAATTTGTGAAACATGGCCATTTGACTCGCAGCCCGGTCAGTGGGGCGGCTCCGCTTTCTGATCCGTAGAGGCTGATGCGCAGTCACTTTCTTGAAGAGGAAATGGGGAATAAAAACTTTACTTTTGCAGTGATGTCGATGAACCTGGCTTGATGTCACACTGCTGCATTGTGCTGATTTTCTAAGTAAAAACATGCATAGTGAGGAGCCGCTAGGTCCATTGCTTTAACAAATGGTGTCTTTGTGGCGCTGTTGGTTCATTAATCGTGCACTAATACGGGTTTGAGATGGTGGAAGAGCTGCTTATCTCTTATGGAGATAGATTATGTGGGGGGAGGAAGGGCTCCTAATGGGAAGTGTAGACGGGGAGAAATTGAGAAAAAAAGCTGAGCAGGGAGGGTGTTATTGCGGCTATCTGTTTGCCCGAGGGAGGAGAAATGCCGGCCTGAGGCAGAGCACACGCTGAGAAGCTTGTGGGAGGGGGGCTGGGCTGCCTTTGATCTGGTAATGCGAGGCAGGCAGGCAGGCGGCTGGTGGCATTGTGCACGCGCTTTTTAGGGCTTGCGCTTGCGCAATGACCTAAAAAGCACATGCACTTGAAGGAATCGCCAGTGGAATCGCCAGTGGTGGTTCAACACTGGATAAGCCGTAATAGAGCTTCGCCAGCGATGCGCAGAAGCGCATCAGCAGGCGAGCCCTAAAAAGGTAATCAATTAGCATTGGATATTCCAGCTGCTTAAATTCCTTCGGTCTAGGTACCCCCCAAACATTCGCAGGTCGACCGAACACAATCTCGTAAGGGCTAAGCCCTACTCGAGAATGTACAGTCGCTCTTGTGGATAACAGAGCCAAAGGTAGTGCGTCTGGCCAAGACAAGCCCGTGGAGGCCTGTATCTTGGCAAGTTTCAGTTTGAGGGTACAGTTGTAGCCCTCAACTAGACCAGCAGACTGAGGATGATTCGCACTGTGAAATTTTTGTTTTATGTTCAAACCTGCACACACACTCTGCATAACTTTCCCTACGAATTCACTTCCATTATCTGACCATACAATCCGTGGCATGCCGTATCTGGGGAAATATTCCTTGAGAAGGATTTTGGCAGTGGACAAAGCAGTATTGTCCTTTAGTGGATATGCTTCGATCCACCTTGAAAAAGCACAGACTACCACTAGAACGTACTTAAGGTTGTTGCAACGTTCCATGTGAATAAAGTCTAATTGGATCACTTCGAAGGGGCAGGAAGGAGGAGCGAAGTGACCAGCGGGTGTGGGGATTCCCTTGCCAGGATTATGCATCAGGCATATCATGCAACTTCTCACCACTCTTTCTGCACACTTACTAATTCCATCATTCTTCCAGACTGGAGCCAACATCTTACAAATCCCTTTAGAACTGATGTGCGCTGCTCCATGCGCCATCGTTACTACCGCAAGCACATACGCATCAGGCAACATCCAACGCTGCTGTTCCGACAAATCAATCCAACACCCATTCGAGTACAATTTACCCGTATTCTCTTTCCATGCAAGCTTTTCCTCTTCAGTCGCTTCTTCTTGAATTGCTTTCACACTTTCCACTGTATCCTCACACATTCCTGATTCAGTAATCCATCTTGCAGACGTTGCAACATACATTCTACTCATCGTATTCCTAGCTGTCTGTTTAGCGGTCTCATCAGCAAAAGCCTTTCCACAACCAACATCATCCGTGATTGCTCGATGAGCACTGCACTTCACAATCGCAACTTCAGTCGGCAAGGTTAGAGATTCCAACAAGTCATTGACTAGCTGACCATGTTGGATCTTAGTCCCATGGGACGTAATGAAACCCCTTTCCTTCCACAATCGTCCAAAACTATGGGCAACGCCGAATGCGTACTGACTATCTGTGAAAACATTCACTCTCTTTCCCTTAGCTAAAACACACGCGCTTGTCAACGCGATTAATTCTGCAGCTTGGGCAGAACTCTGACTCACTCTTGCAGTCTCCACAATCGTGCTCAAAGTTGTTACTGCGTAGGCAGCTGTCACATCACCGTTCTCCAATTTAAAACAAAACCCATCAACATACAACGTGCCATCTGGATCTGGTAACGGAGTATCCTTAAGATCAATCCGTCCTTTTGTCTCTTCCTCGGTTCTGAAACAACAGTCATGTGGTTCTGAATCACTCGACTCCTGATTAGTCGGCAACAATGTTGCTGGATTCAATACATTGCATCTTTTAATCTGAATATGACTCGCTAACAGTGTCAGCTCATAGCCTGATAATCTAGCACTGGTAAGATGTTGTGTCTTGGTTCGGTTCATGAGTGTGTCCACAGCATGAGGAACCATGACCACTAGCATGTTGTTCATGACCAAACCAGCAGATTGTCGAATGGACGCTGCAGCTGCTGCTGTAGCTCTCAAACAACTAGGCAACGCTCTGGCTACCGGATCTAATGTTGATGAGAAATACGCACAAGGGCGTTGTTTATCACCAAATCGTTGCGTCAGAACACTCAACGCGCAACCTTCTCTCTCGTGGACATAGAGTGTAAATGGTTTACTGTAGTCGGGTGTACTCAACACAGGAGCTGAACACAATGCATTTCGTAATTCAGAAAAACTTTGCTGACATTCGGCAGACCATGGCACCGGACTCGGAACACCTTTCCCAGTCAAAGCCACCAATGGTTTTGCCAAAAGAGAAAAATTTGGGATCCATTGCCTACAGTATGAGGTAATACCTAAAAAGGCACGTACTTCTCTCTGTGTACTCGGAACATTCATTTGCGTAATTGCTTTTATTCTCTCTGGGGTCAACCTTCTTCCCTCCTTTGACAAGAGATGGCCTAGGTAGGTCACTTCTTGGCAGCAGTATTGCATCTTGGAAGGAGATACTTTGTGGTTCAAATCAGACAAATGATGCAATAAGGAAATTGTAGCTGCTTTGCAAGTTTCCTTGTCATCAGCAGCCACTAGAAGATCATCGACATACTGCACTAAAGCAGAACCAGTAGGAAGTACAAAAGAATCTAACTGACTTTTTAATGCCTGGCTGTAAATGGATGGACTCTCACAATAGCCTTGTGGAGCACGTTTAAACCTGAAGCTTTGGCCTCCTAGAGAGAAGCCGAAAATATCTCTGCTTTCCTTGGCTATCGGAATGCTGAAAAAGGCATTCTTCAAGTCGATGACTGAAAACCATGTGGCTGTAGCAGGTATCAACGTTAACAATGCAGTAATGTCTGGAACCACAGGAAACTGTGGAATCACAATTTTGTTAACCTCTCTAAGATCTATTACAAATCTATAGACTGGAGGCTTAGAAGGATCAGTGCGTTTCAGAATCGGCAGTACAGGACTGTTGCAGACATTTCCTCTAGTTTCTTCTACTACGCCTTTTTTGATCAAATCTTGCACGATCAATAAAAGCGCTCGTTCACCTTCACTAGATATCTTGTATTGAGGGATTCGTGGAAATTTGACATTTGCTTTTAAAGTGACTACATATGGTGGAATTTCTAAAAGACCAACATCGTTAGGACCAGTCGCCCAAAGAGTATCAGGGAGAGAACGCAGCTCTGGTGGGAGCGCATCCATTGACAAGTACATCGGGGAGATGATTCTCTTACCTAATGTAAGCTGTACTCCTGCCGGAGAACAGTACAGAGTCGCATATAGGCGTTTTAACAAGTCTAAACCAAGCAGATTTTCATTACAACCAGTCGTCAAAATCAGGGGTGCTTTCAATTGACAGGGTCCAACAGAAATAGACAAAGGACCAGATACGGGGTTGTGAACAGGGGCGCCTGAAAAACCTACTGAAACATTTGTTAAGCCAGACAAAGGTGCGCCAGGGAGTTTCGCATGTATGATAGAACTTTTTGCTGCACCAGTATCCAACAGAAACGGTTCGACTACACCTGATGTTGCTACTGCGACATAAGGCCCACTCTGATCTACTGGAACTGATACTACTCCCTCTCTTTGTCCATGGCTGTCCTAGTACTCATTTTGCTGAAATTCCTCACTAACTTCACTGCAGTCTTTAACGTGATACTGTTGAGATCTATTTGGTTGTGTAGATTGTCCATTTCGCTGATCAAAATAATTAGAAGGGCGATCATTTGTTTGTGGAGGCATAGCACCTCGTCCTCGACCTCTAGAATTTTGCATAGAACAACCACGACCTCTCTGAGCTGCTGCAGCATTATTTTGTGCTAAAACAGGACACTCATTCTTATAATGACCTTCCTTCTTGCAGTAAGCACACTGATTCCATTGATATTGTGGTCTCTGAGAACCATAATCTGTCCTCTGATATGGCCCTTGCTGTGTGTTAGTCTGATTATTCTGATTCGTGCGAGGCGGATATGCCTGCTGCAAAAGGACTTTAGTTTTTAAATCTTTCGTCTTCTTATCTGACTTTTCTTTTTCTTCCTTATCCCTATTTTCATAGTACTGAGCAGTTGCAAGTATTTGCGCAGTCGTAGAGACAGCCCACGCACTTTCAGAATCTTTTAATTTATTTCTTAGCTCTGGTAACAGATTGTGCACAAATTTATCAACGAATAATCTCTGGCCTCCTTCTGTGCTCGTATCCTGACCACTGTGATCTACGAAAGTTTCTTCAAACCTTGTGAAAAAGTCGGAGACACTTTCGTCCTTTTTCTGTCTGCACGCGGATAACTTGTCCCAGTTAACGCGCAATGCTGGCATCAAAGTTTTCATTAATTCGATTATCCTACCAGGTAAATCAGCAATTAGAGGTTCGGGTTTAGAACCACCTATTTGTTGACCATCTGCCGCTATTATAGCTGCCCAATGATTTTCTTTACGAATTTTAGCCCAAATTGGTTGCGGTACTACATTGCCAAATAACATGTCAATGTCCGCTAAATTCATTACACAAGCTTCAACTGTTTGCGCCAATTCTTTGTAGTATACGTGGATTTTTACGCGGATCTGGCAAGGCCTGTTTCACTGCTAGCACTTCAGCTCGTTTCCACGGAATGTGTATCCACACTCTCTGGAATTGGGCCGGAGCGGCTGCAATACCATTCACTGCGTCAGCTTGAAAGGCTTCGCGCCAAATTGGAGGAACCTCTCTCATAGGATATTGTCGACCTTGTTTCGTACTACGTTTCTCTAAGTCTCTTGGTGAACGAAGGGAAGGATCGAATCTAAAATCTAAAATTAATTCCATTGCTTCCTTTATCTCTTGACCAACTATCATACCTGCAGCAATTTTTTTCTGAATTTGGATGAATTCATCCGGTACTTGTTCAGATTCGCTCTCTTCCCATTCTTCACGTAAAAGGGAACACATGACATCAAACACATAGCGTTGTGTCGGTTCCTTCCATTGCATAAATGTATCTAATACATCTCGCACACTATATCTTCCCATCTTCGAAATCCATCTAAGGGCAGTGGAGTCTAATATTTCACGTTCTTCACTACTAGGAAGCTGACTACGTCTCTGAACAGAATCAGAGACAGGACTCCTAATCAAAGTTTTATAAAAGGGAGATATAATATTAGCGACAGAATCAGTGATTCTCCGACGAACAGAAAGCGGAGTCATATAGCTTGCAGAAGTTTGAAGAAGAGTAGTAGTCGGGACAGAAGAAACAGTAACAGTAGGGGTAGCAGGCAAGGTAGCTTGTGAAACAACAGGATTCAGCGGTACAGGTATAGGCAGAGAAGCTGGAGCTGTATAGAGAATGAAAGAAGGCACCCTGCCTGGGATTTGTAAAGGTCCTAGCTAGAGGATCCAAACATTATGAAAAAGGGGGGGTGGTTAACCCAGAGGCTGAAGCTGCACAGAACAAACACAGGGTCAATCCAAATAGACTCAACAACATATATTAGAAAAATACATATTTTTTATTTTTTCCTTTTAGATATATTGTTTGTAATTTTCAAAAGACAAACATGTATAAATTAGATAGTGCATATTAATTTCAAAGTAGTACTTTAAGGGAGAAACTAGTATTATACTACAGAGACACAAGACATAATTTTATACTGAATTAAGATCTACCCAGTACTGACCACACTTCAACCATACAACCACACTCATTCACACGAGAGTTTACTCTATCTATTGTTTGAACATTCAACTTTCATTCATCCATTGATTCATATAGTCCTGGCGTAGGCAACAATAGATGGTCAATAAGTTGCCTAAATCGGGAGGTTAATCCAGGCAGATGGTATTAATACGGGTCCTGATGTAGTTAGGACAGAATGCCGTATTCCTGGGAAAACATGCCGACGCGCGTTTCGGTGAAAGGCCAATGTGGCCACACCTTCGTCAGGGCTGGGGCAGTAGGCTGGGCAGGGGGCAGGAATAAAATCTGTTTGCTTTATTGAAAAAGCCTAAGGCGACGATAGAGTTCAAAACAGCTTTCACAAAGTCAGGAGGGGATGGATTCCAGTTGTTACCAAACTGTTGGGTCTTAAAAGGCGCTTTGTTCTAACATGTGGCTCACATACGCCGTGTGACCAGTGATATGGGGCGGCCGGTCGCTATTCGTCGTATTCTCTTCCGAGATGTTTAGCTGTTGGATTTTCTATTGTCAGTTAGGGAAAGTCCTATTGGTCATCAGGTAAGGAGTCGGTCCATCGCGTTGTTGTCTTTTAAGACATCAATTATTGGCAATCCTGCAAGTACTGATAAGCTGCCTTAGGTGCCGTAGGAGGGGACAGGACAGTCAGGTCGAGTAATGTTGAAATGAGGTTCTTCAAGGGACAGAGCCGGGATCTTTAAATTGGATTCCACCGACTAAGATAAACAGCCTAAGGTCACAACGGAAAACTGCTCACTCAAGTTCCATTATAAAGTCGGTCGTTGTCTTCCTATGGGGTTCCGCCGACTGCCTCGGTCGGCCAACTACGGGATACAGGACAGGACAGAAGCTGGAGCTGGCAACCCTGGAAGAGGGGGTGCCGGAGGAACATTGATAACCACAGGGACGACAGGAACTTGATTCAGAGGAGCAGGAATACCAGGCTGTCCAGCAACCGGTAATTGAACATTAGGCAAAGGTGGAGCTGTAGCACCTTGTACATATGGTGGGGGTGACCTCAACAAGTAAGACAACAGAGGATCCTTTTCAGGGTCCTCTAATATCTTAGTTGTACTCGATGGCAAGGCAGGGTAGCACTTGTCTATCGCTAGATTACGCTCTCTATTGGCCACCTCCATCGCTTTCTCAGATTCATTGAGTTGCAGCTGCTTGGCAGACTGTTCTAAAGTCAACTCTTGTTCTTTCTGTTCTTTCTTCAGCTTTTTAGTTTCTCTCTGTTTGGATTCTTTTCGCCAATAACGGAAAGTATCAAACATTGCCGGCCGGGCTTTCTTCTTAAACAATTTCACTTCTAAATTGTCAAGAATTTCAGGTTCAAAACTACCATGTAGTGGCCAACTAAGGACACCGTCTTTTTCCGTGTAGCGGATCCATACCTCGTTATAAGAGATAGGGCCCACACCAAACTTGCAAGAAAGATCATAAAGAGGAGTTCCGATCGGAGGAACCAGACATGAGTCCTCCAACCGGGAATCCCTGTTGCAACCAAAACAAGACAACATACAATTTTTCCGACTTACCATTTTATAATCCGGAACACAAACAGACACAAAAAGGTGCGCACTCGAACCAAGAACTTAGTCCTACCAAAGCGAACAAATGTATCGATACCCAAACTAAACCAAATGATTATCGTAACCAGAACAACCAGTGATAATCTTATGACACCAAACCAAACCAAGAACTAAAAGGATTATCCAAACAGGAGCAAACCCTTACGAAGTAACCAAACAACTAGCAACCACTTAATACTTAACTGAGGCACTGAATACGTCACCAAGGAGAAACCCGTCTTGTCTCGCCGTACTAAGGTCTGCACCTCGGGTCCAAGACAGGGCGACAGTCAAGGCAGCGGACCACTGCAGCCGTCCGAACGGGAACCCTCGTGGAAGAGAACGTCGGGCCACTTTTGCGATATGCCGGGATCGATGAAGTGGGGCGCCTCCCTCTGGAATCTTCACACGAAGCTTCTCGAACTCTTCAGGCTTTTGGACCGGTACCGAATGACGTCGCCCCACGTTGGGCGCCAATTGGAGTTCTGGACTTTTTGGTTCCGTCCAGAGGTGTCAGGGACAACACCTGAAGACCCCGGAGTTCTACCTGTCTCGGTGCACAAATAAACAGAAACACGGGCTTCTCGATGGTGGCGTCAAAGACCAAAGGTTTATTACTGCAGGGACACAGAAGTCACAGAAACTACACACGGGTAGATTCTAGGAGCCTGTTCGATTTGTACAAAGTGGGTTGCTCCTTAAATACTAAATTTTCAGCTTGGGGCAACATTCTTCACATGCTAGTACATTTCTAAACCTTCATGTCCTAAACAATAAATATTTGGTGTTACACAAGAATCGTCAACAATATCTGATGTCCAAAACATTACGAACGAGGGGTTCCCACTGTTCCATCATAATCTCATGTCAACTTTTCATTCAAGAGCCGGACCGCCTCATCGTAAATTTCGTTACCTCCCCCTAATAAAGGCCCAGAAGGAAAGGAGCAGAGCCAGGTGCAGGAGATAGAAAAGCAGGATAAGAGATGTTTGTGGGTCGTAAATGGGCAAGGCTACCAGCTTCGGCCGCCTAATCATGATCAGGCCAACGAACATGAGAACCAGTATAGCAGGACTGGCCTCAGGCTGGGGAGGCAGCTTTTGCCGAGTCATGCGGCCACAGCGTTTCTGTCCTAAGGTGTACGTGTCACTAGCAAGGTGAATCGCCGGTTAAGGCTTACGTGTCCTTAAATGAAATGGATTGATCAGAGGTCATTGTGTGTCCATTGACTATGTGAGGGCAAGAATACAAAATGGCTGCCATACTCTAAGATGGATGCCATGGGTGAATCAGAAATGTGTTTATAACAGGAGTGCTCTTGCTCGTAGCATAGCGAAAACACCAGGGTATGCTAACTGGATCATTTGCGGTTCACTGATACCAAAATTATGCGTTTACGACAATGTTGAAAACACGGGTTCAAATCGTCACGGAACCTCACTACAGCACTCCAGTAATCAGCATGCAGCAGGCCAACACAACAATGCAGGTAGCAAAGTGGTGGGTTCTTCTCCAGCAAAGCAGCTCTTCTTCCTGGCAGAAGGTCCTTGGTTCCAGCAAATATATGATTTTGTGGTGTCAGAGGTCCAGTACTTATAATCAAATGTTTCTTTGCAGTTGGGGAGACATCAAAGAAGCCTTTGATGATCACAAGTTCCCTGCCTTACCTACCATGGCTCTAGACTTACTACAGAGGGGTTTGCAGCTCTTTGTGTGAGGACTAGAATAGCCCTATTCATGTTTAAGTGTCAGCTCCTCCCTCCCAATCGACCTCATTAAGGCCCATCAGCCTTATGATGGCCATTAGGTTGCAAATGTCACATCCCTTCTCCCTTGGTGTGACTGTCTATGCACAAGGCCCAGATGTCACCGAACATAGACCTGTATTCAGAGACAGGCTGAGGCACAGAATCTTTAAAGTAAGAAAATGGCATCTTTCAAAAAGTGGCATTTTCAGACGTACAATTTAAAACCCAATTTCACCATAAGTTGTGATTATAAATTGCGACCCCAGAGAGAGAAAATTCATAATCTCTATCTTTTCCCAATTGGAAATTGCACTTAAAAATGTTTTAAGGCCATCCCAATGTTAACCTATGGGAGAGATAAGCCCTGCAGTAGTAAAATACAAATTTAGCAATTCTTCACTACCAGGACACGCAAAACTCAAAAGTACATATTCTACCTTTTAAATACAGTGCACACTGCCATTGGGCTGATTAGGGCGTACCCTAGGAGTGACTGATATGTAATAAAAAAAGGGAAGGGGTGAGCCTAGAAGGTAGGTTAACTTGCCAGGTCGAAATGGCAGATTAACACTGCACACACAGCCTTTACAGTGACAGGCTTGAGCCATGTTTTAAGGGCTACTGAAGTGGGTGGAACAATCAGTACTGCAGGTCCACAAGTAACAATTAATTTACAGGCCCTGGGCGCATATAGTGCACTTTACTAGATGCTTGTTTCTAAGTCAATTAATTTGCCAATTGTGGATAAGCCAATGTTACAATTTTTTTTTAGTACAGAGCACATTCATTTTAGCACCAGCTAGCAGTGGTAAAATGCCCAGAATCCTAAAGTCAGTTAAAATGAAGTCAGTAAAACTGGAAGTCAGAAGGCAAAAACTCAAGGGAAACTACACCAAAGATGCCAGGTCTAACAAACAGTGTAAGTTTAACATTGAAAAATAGTGCCCTGGGGGTACAACAATCTGGGTGCCCATGACCGTTGCACCCTAGAGACACTATGTGCAATATAGACCCTGGACTACCAGCGAGCTCTTGGCAGCTCCAACCATATTTAACATTTCAAGCATTGAAGTTATGTGCAGTTACCTCCTTTCAAAGAGCAAATATTGCCAATAATGCCAACATACTCTTGGCAGCCCTCTAATCCTAAAAGTGTCTACAGTGAGATCCTTTATGAGAAATGTGGGGATGAGAAGTTGGAGTTTATTTGAAGGTCTCCAGATTACACTGGGTGCTACTGATTGTCCATTATAGAGTGGTTAATTGCCACTTTTATTTTATTAAAATCTCAGCAATCTTTTCACCTTGATGTTTGCCTATGTTCTCCAATGGCTTAGTAAATGCTCCTCCATGGCCAGAGTCTGGTGCCATCCTTGCCATACAGCTGTAGTTAAAAGCATTTGCTGTACACATAGCTTTGTCTCATTTATCAGAATACTTGGCAGTCAAGAGCATTTTATTAGTATGCTTTCAACCAAATTGAAACGAGTATATCCATCATGTTAACAATTTCCATCATTCATTGATTATTAATGATTTGCTGAATAATCATTGGAACTTGCTTTCAATGTGCAATTGTTTGATTTCGATATATAAAAGTTAAAAGTTACCTTGTAAGTTTGTGGGTATCAAATTCCTTTCTGAAGGTTTCCCCCCTGCAACTGATCAGAGATTTGGCCCTACAAACAGCAGAAGTAAATCCCCTTAAAGAGTGGCAAGGGAAATACATCCCCCACATTGCTGGAGAAAACGCTTCTGTGATCCCAAGTGCTTCTCTTATTTCACTTGATGTCCTTTAGCCCTACTTTGCAGCAATATTGATTTTCTTATTGTGGGCACTTAACCCACACCCTTTAAAATTGTCTGAATGTTTACTTTGTCTTTTATTCCCTCTTGTGTAATTAATGTTTGTGTGACACTTTTTAGCTCTACAACAAATATCTTCAAACTAAGGCCCTACACACACTCCAGGGGAAAGGTGGGGGGCGATACTATTTGCAGGGGTCATGCTTCCCTACAAAGAATCTTACTTCCACATCAAATAAACTTAGTTATCTTTCTCGTTTTCACAACTAGGTGTGAACAAGCAAACAAGCACAGCTGTGTCTCAAGGAAATCTAAAACACGTGCAAACACTCAATAACACTGTGATAGACTCATTTGTGTCATTGTGTGGTTTAGAGTCGTTTTGGACTTCTTTTCAGAAGCAGTCTTTGTTGTATTGAGAAAATGTCGATGACTATTTTATTCGTAAAGTTCACTTTTAGATAGTTATCAATTGTTTCTCTGTTAGGAGTTTTTTCCGGAGTATATAAAATTTCGTAATATTTAGCAAACTGTTGTATTATATTGTCTGTCTGATTATATTTTTTATTGTCAACTCCTATAATTTGTGTAATCGTGGATTCTGCTCTATCCTCTGCTACCTTAAAAGCTAAGATTTTGCCGATTTTGTCACCCCCTTCATATTGTGCGAATTTGTATTTGTGAATCTGTGCGCTTCTTTTTTTAATCAAAGTTTCTTTGGTCTTACATTTTAACCGACTAAGATTGGCGTTGATAGCCAAAGTTGGAAGGTTTCCTCTTAAAGCCTCCACTAACTTCGCCTCTTCTAAAGCTATATCCGATGTCAAGGTTGAGTTATATTTACGCCTTTCTCGATTTTGTTTTAAGACATATGACTGTACGAACCCTCTAATACTGGCTTTACATGTGTCCCAGACCGTTAAACAGGAGGCAGTATTTCTGTTAAAAGTCAGAAATTCTATAATATGTTGCTTCAGTTGCGACGTAAAGATCGTATTCGAAATTAAGTTCCTTGGAAACGTAAAGGCTCTAGGGGGATTGCTTTTTTGAAGGGTAGTTAGTTCCACCATTATGGGGTTGTGGTCGGATGTGATTCTTGGGTATATGACCATTGTCGTGATGGAGCTCATCAAAGAGTCTGAAATTAAAGCCAAATCTATGCGTGAGCATAGCTTATGCGGAGCAGAATAGTAAGTATATCCTGGAGCATTAGAATATAGTGAGTTCCATACATCTCTAACATTGTGTAACTTACACAGGTTTAAGATGGATGCTCTAGTTCTGGGCATTCTAATATGGTTACCAGGGCGAGTTGTGTCCGACTGACGGTTCATGATACAGTTAAAATCACCCATTATTATAATTTCTCCTTCCCAGTCTAATAAAGCTATATTTAATTCTTCGTATATTCTTGGGTCTTCTTTGTTAGGTCCATATACAACACAAACCACGAGCTTCATATCACAATGGCATAGTTGAGTGATTGCCCACCTCCCCCGTTTGTCAGACTGTGTCCTAATTATCTCTACCCTAAATCTTTTATCTGTTAATATGGCCACCCCTCTGATATGTGAAGTGGCTGCTGAGTATGTTATCGTCTCGAAGCCCAGTTGATTCAGCAGCTTCTTATCGCCATCTATGATGTGGGTTTCTGACAAAAAAACTAGTTGCGGGTTAAATAGATGTAATTCTTCAGCGACTAATTGCCTTTTGCGCTTATTGTTTAGTCCTGACACATTCCATGCTAAACATCTAATACTTTGCATCTTTAAAATAGTAGATATAGACAGTAGTAACTATTAACAGCATAGTTTCACATTTTCTCACATATGAAAGAAAGCGCTTTACAAACTTAAATCTCTTCTTAAACTTTTCTACCAGGTTGAAAATATTTTTTTCTTCCCCCCTTTTACCCCTACCCTTCCTCCACCCGTCCACCCCACACACGACCTCCCCAAGCTGCGATGAGCTACCACCCCCCTCCCCCCCCTTACCTACTGCTGCCGTTGGAAAGGCAGCGCTTGCGGCGACGACGAATCTAGGGCCGCCCTCCCCCCTCCTTCCTTAATGATTTTACATCTGCTAGTAGTGTTAGAACTAATTCTCCTCCCCCCTTTTTTTTTTTTTTTTTTTTTTTTTGCGCTATTTCCTTTCATTTCAGCTCTATGGTTATTTGCTCTTATTGACGCTTAGCATTGGTTAAAAATGCCTGCGCTTCTTGTACTTCATAGAAGAAATTTGTGTGTCCTTTCAAAGTCACTTTGAGGCGAGCTGGTTCCTGCAGATGTGCTGAGCCACCCAGTTTATTGATAGGATCGATTAGTTTGCGCATTTCCCATCTTTTATCCATCGTAGCTTTGCTTAAATCTGAGCGCGCAAAGATGGTATAGTTATCAATGGTTGTAGGAGTGTTAGGTTTAGCTTTTTGCCATACCGCTTGCCGTAGCAGAAAATTCCCGAAATAGATCAGAAATGGACGCGGAAATTTACTATTGGGGCGTTTTTGACCCAGGGGAAGCCGATGAGCTCGTTGGATTTGGGAGTCCCAGTCCCAATCAGAGAGTTCAGGAAAAGCTCGGGGCATCAGTTTCACCAAGAAGGCCCTAGGGTCGGACCCCTCTGCCCCTTCCGGAATACCATACAGTTTAAGATTTGATCTTCTTAAACGATTTTCCAGGTCATCCACTTTCCCCTGAAGTTGGGTTAGTACGGAGTCATGTCGCTCCACAGTGGCATCAACCCTTTGCGTTCTCTCTTCAACCAATACTGTACGCTGCTGCAACTCTGTTATTTCCTGTGTGACTCCCTTCAGTATGGAGGCTACATCCGTTATTAATGTTTGCAGTCTTATGTTATCATTTTTTAGCTGCTGATAGTGTGCCTCCGACTCTGCCCTCTGATTCACAAGAAGATTTAAGATTGCATCTAGCTGAGGGTGGTCGGTATTACCCAGCTTGGGCTTTTCCTTTGATTCACTCTGCTTATTTTCAGCATTAGATTGGTTTGGTTCAGAGTCCGAGCCCGGGTCCACTGCAACTGCTGAATCCAATGAGGATGCACCCGCCAGGACTTCTTCCCCCCCTTTAGTTTGTTCGTTATCCTGTTCGTAATTGATACCATTCGGGGTTTGCATCATTGAGTCAGACCCATTTTCCGGTGGCAACAGTACCCCATTATCACAATCTGTAGGGCTGCCCCCTGAGAGCCTTAAGGTCATATTTTTAACAAGTCCTTTAGCCTCCATCCACTTCCTTAAAGGGCTTTTGTCAATAGTAGTCTTCCTTGTACTTAAAGGTATTATCCCTGCTACCATATCTGTCAGATTTTTCCCTTTTTTTTTATAGATCGTCTTGGCCTTGCCTCTGCGTTTCCGTGGTGGCGGTTTATTCGAAGTCTTGTTCATAGTTTTTTCTAATTCCTCCTCTGTGTCATAGTCACCGTCCTCTGAGTTGGGGTGATCATCGTTGACTTCTGAATTTTGTTCTGATATGTGATTACTCATAAGTTCAGCGGCAGGATAGTTAAGCTCTTCCATTGCATTTTTGTGACTATCTGCAATAATTTCCATCCTTGCCAGTGATGATGATTTGGCAGTTTTTGACACTTCAGTTGCCATTCCTGGCTCAATGGTTATCTCGAGGCTTTCCAGCTCTATTATATCACAAGTCTTATTGCCTTCAGTCATAGTAGGAGTATTATCTTTATTGTCATTTCTATTGAGTGAACCTCCTTCCCCTCCTACATTTGTCCCGACTTTAGCGCTCTCATTAATCGATGACAAGAGTTCCAAGGCCTTCTTTAGTAAGACTAGAGATTGCTGCAGGGAGAGGCAGGAGCCCAGAGAGAGGGGTTACTGCACTAGGTGGTGCTGCAGGAGACACAATAGATGGAGCACTAAAATGGTGTTGCCAACTTTTTTCTGAGAAATAAATGTGGGACATTTTTTCATATGTCACATTCTAAAGAGCCAGGAGCAGGTAATTGAAAATGTTCGTGTAAAATCATTTGTATTATAATTTAACATAGCAAAATTCCCATATTTACTCTAGTAATCATTTATTATGTATTTACTGAGCATTTATTTCATGATCATTTATTTAGGGCGGACAACACAACATTTCTTTTGGAGTTGTTTGTGCGTGTGTTTGTTGTGTTAAGCTTGCATTTCAAAGGCAGAAATATATAGGATTTTGCTAATTTTCCCTATTTGTATCTGGCCTTGAAATTAAACTACTGGCTTGGCCAGTGCAGGAGACTAAAATAAGGGAGCTCCACAGCAGCCTGTGGAGGTGCGGTGCTACTGAATTCTGTAGGGATTGGTAAGTGCATGGGCTTGAAGTAGGGGAGGGGCAGCTCCAGAAGTATGCAGGAAGTGGGTTCCTCATAAGTATGGAGTGAGGGCCACTGAAGGAGTTTGATGTTCGGAATTGCGGATGGATCTTGGAGGGGGTAAAGGGCAGGAAACTAGAGAGGCAGTGTGTTGCAAGGAGCTGAATGGATGGCACAGTGCGAGTAAAGGATGGTAGGGATGTAAGGACAGTGCAAGCCTAGAGGAAGCAATGCAGCAGCCGGCTATGACAGAGTGCTGGAGAATCCTGGCGGGGGATGAGACGAGAGAAATGGCCCATGCAATACAACTGAATGTTTACTCCCCTTTTATGCCTTCAGCGCTCCCACAAATGTAGTCCTTACATGCACAACTCAAAAATGTTTTGTGAAAGAGGGTGCAGCATTACAAAGTTTGAAGGCCGCTTGCCCTGGAATAACAACTTGCTAGCTTTAGTTCAAAATGTGTGTTCACAATAGTTTCCAAACTCATTCCTAGTTTGAAAGCCCATGATGTTAATATAGCGCTCAAGCAGCGTATGATAGATAGTATTCATTCAACTTTGCAAAATAATTCCCACACATTTTCATCCTCATTTTCACCCCTCTCTTGCATCGACATCAAAGCAAAGGCTGGTTGTGTGCACAATTTCATCGAGGGATTAAAAGCTCACAATAGTGACATCCTCTAAAGAGGGCGCTACTTGAAACGTGCCCCTGAGAAGCAGTGTAACATCTCTTAAAGTAGATCTACATCAAATGCACTCTACGCTTCCGAGGCTCATCTGTGCTTTGAAGCTTTGAGAGAAAGAAGCTTGAAGCTGGCTTGTGCAAACAATGATACAACATTAAAATATGTGGTAAGTCCATTCAGACTGTTGTGTATTGGGTCCATTTTATGGAGATTCTAATAACACAAAGAAACTGTCCAACTGAACCCCTGCAGGAAAAGTTTACTGAGAAAGATATCATTTATTCTTCTTTAGATCTGCTTTCAGTCAGTGTTATCATACCATTAAGCATTTTTGTGAATCAGTTTGCCTGAACGCAATGTTTCAAACCTGTCACACATCCCTACAGTTTATATTAAGATCTCATATCCCTGCTCCATCTGTGAAATTCCTGCAAACATCCATTCCACTCCTCAGCACATATAACCTCAACGCCACTGCGAGAAAATATAGACAAGAATGTTTCCACGTTAGGCAGAATATATTGGAGCTTCTTTGTAATGCATAATTTAATGGAAATGACACACTTCTCACCAGTTTCCAGTGGCAACAGCAAGAATAATGTTTGAAAAAAATGCTATAGCCTCTTGGTATGGTAATTGTGAGCAGGGCGATTATAGCACAGGTGCCGCGGCTTGCGAATTTGGAGATGGACTGCAGAAAATTATTTTTAGTGGTTTGAAGAATTATATAGAAAAGCACTAATCAGAAATGGAGAATGAGTTCAATGTGCCATGGTGTCCATATGTAGGAGGATTTGCAAAACAACATGTCTGTGCAAAAAAAAAGAATTATAAGGGTTTGTGTTACATATTTCTACCATTCCTACTTATTGATCCTTTTTTCCAAATTGGGCATCCTTTCCACATAGTTGTGGGATTTTAGGAAAACATTGAAGGCATTGCGGGGCATATTATCAAGGGGGTTTATCTCCGCTTTTTTGGCTTTAAAAGCCAAGAAAGTGGAGATAAAATTATCTCCCTATTACCTAGGCTACACCAGTTAGCGACAGCTAGTAGGAGATAGCGACCATCTTTGCATGTCAGTGATATTTATCACTAATGACATGCAAAGTGGGCATGCCAAGATGTTAGCGACTGGAAACAGTCGCTAACATCGCTATCTCCTATTACCAACTTTTGGAGATATTCGCGCTAAGTGCGAATATCTCCAAAAGCTAACTCCTGCCCTGAGCAGTTCTTAGCCATGTTATCCAATGGGAGGTGGATAACATGGCTAAGAGCATTAGCTCGGTAATGCATGAATATCGCTGACTTTTCAGTGATATTCATGCATTGCGGCCGATTTTTATCGCATTTGCGATAACCCTTGGTAATACCAAGGTTTATCTGCGATAAAAATCGCCGCAGCTCAGCGGTAAATATTTGTCTCTAACCAAGCAATAGCGATAATTATTATTTAGTGTTGTTGACTTGCGTGCATTGGGTGCCTGTGTTTTAGGACTTTGCCATTTAATTCGTACCATGAGGGTATATGGTTTTCATTTGCCCAGCACTTTAGTATTACAGAAGAGGCACACGTGTAGCACAAGCACTAACTCAAGAGCGTATTCCCTCGTTTGCATGGGCGCATGCACATGAAGGAATCTCATTGCCTCTGTGCCTTTGCCATATTATGGATGCAGGTGCAAAGGCAAAGAAGCTATCAGGAGGCGCACAGAAAATGTGCCACAAAAAGGTGGAGCCCTTTCAGTGCCTTCCCTGATGGCAGTCCCCTGTGGACCCCCCAGACATCCCCTTGCAGATCAGTGCAGTAACGCACTGCACCCACCTTCAAATGGATATCTAATCCTTCTTTAACGTGCTGGTGGGTTGCTGAAACAGGGAGCGGCTTTGAAGCAGCTGCTCCATATTTCACTTTAATGTGCTGCCCCCCACACAAGCACAAGTTTGCGGCTTCCCTGGGAGCAGCGCGTTCACTGCAATAGGGTGCACTTTCCTTGTTTTCGCATGACGCACCTATTTAAAAGTGTGCCGAGGTGCAAGCAGGAAAAGTGCACCCTATGTGTAATAAGGCCCCTGCAGTTCTAGTCCTATGAAAAGACATTGCTTGCTAGTAACTTTGCTTATTTATATGGCGTTACATCTGAAATCCTGCAGCAGGTGAAGTTGGTGAAAGTCTGCCTTTTGGCTACATTACAACTTCTGAAAAGAATCACATCTGTGTGTGACGGTGGGTCAGAAGAGCTCGGCAATTTCCTATTGCCTGCTATCATGGGAAATTTCTGTTGTTTCTCTGGGATTCATGCCTGATGCTTGTGGTGTGCACATAGATTTTAAGTGACATTTTTTCCAAGCTCAATCTGTGAGGAACTTAAATGAATTTAAATGTTATTTGCTCACATTGAGAGATGCACAGAATCAGGCATGAACTTGTTACGGTATATTTATCCTCCCTTCATCGTATTTAAAATAGAAGCTGTGAAGTGTGCAACAGTATGAAAAATATACTTAGCATTTAGAGTTCAATTTAGTACAGACATTTCCATGAATTAGTGGTGCCAGTTATGCTGGTTTTCAAACCATAACCTGTTGGCCTCTCTGCCACAAGACCACCAGATTATAAGGGTGGTAGCCCCGCGCTACATAGGATGGGGCAACTAGAGGTAAATGCTTTGCTTCCACTACACCCACTTTACTGCCAACCTTCCCCCAAACCCCGAATGCCATCCACCTGGCATCAATGCAGCCCTCGGTCACATCACAGACCAAACCTTTTTGCCCCAGGGAAATTGTTTGCAAGTACCCAGGAGCTAGATGTTCCAAAACCTATGGGTGAGGAAGAAAAAAGATCACCCTTCCCTGCATTTGTTGTTAATTCAAGTAATATAGAAGAGTTACGCATTATGAGAACTACGAGGTCTGCATGGGAGGTATCTTTGGAGCTTAGATAGAAGAATTTTCAGGCCTCCTTGTTGAAGTACCAATGGCTCACACACACAATCTTAAAAAGCAATCTTTTTCTTACTGATAGCCAGTGGAGGTCTTGTCTAGCCTGCTAGGGAGATAGATTCAAACATTCAATTCCAGGTAAAATTCTAACTGGCCAATTTAGAACTCTTTGCAGTCTAGCTATGGTTTTTAATGGCAGATCACAATAGAGGCCCAGAATTACTAAAGCGTTGTGCTGGGTTGCGTTACTTTTGTAACGCAAATCTGATGCAAAGTGATACAAATGCTGGAAACTCCTATCCAGACCAAATCAGAATTTATGTTGGATAGTTTCTCAAAGTAACATAAAGTTGCACCCTCTGCCCTGCATTGTCCTACTTTCCCTCATCGGGGTATTCCATTGGTGGTACATGGGCATTTACATGCAAGCACCCTTGGATGTTGATCCAAATTACTACCTACATATATTCGTAGACAGGGATTTGTGCCACATTGAGATGCCTCCTCGAGGCATATGTAACAAGGAGGAACGTTTATATATTTTTTTGTTTTTCCTATATTACATGCATGCTGCATTGCACAGCACACGTACACAAAGCATGAACGGCCTTAAAGGATAGTTTTTGTACAGAAAGGATTCCTTTCCAGTACAAAAACTATTGCTTACAGAATGCAAACTCCATTCCACTGTGGGGAAAGGGTGTGTATGTTGAAGCATGGAAGCCTGAAATGCATAGTGCAGGGAGAGAGGAAAGCAGTGTCATATCTTAATAGATATGGCTGTGTGTTCTGTCCTCTCCCCTTTATGCAACGCGGCACAGCTCAACAACTTTAGCAGCTTTGCTTTGTTGCGTGAGTTTGTCATAAATCTCGGCCATAGTTTGTTACGGTAGTTCAGGCATGAGAGGATACTTGCCTGGACCACCGATATAGGCGTCTGCATTGGTAACGCAGGAAGCATCTTTTTGGAGAGTTCTCATTCAATTTCAATGCAATTTGTACCTCCATTAAGTCACCTTAGAGGCATGGGAGTTGTTAGCAGCTTCAGTCCCATCAAGCACAGTCACTACCACTAAGGTGTTATCTGCATATAACATGAGAACCCAAAGCTCTGTATAAGTCTTGTTGAAAGAGAAATATACAAGTTAGACAACGTGGGATCAAGACTGGTCTCTGTGGGACTCCGCAGGGAATCAATTTATGTTCGAGGAGAATGAGGACATTCTCACCATCTGGATGAAGTTTGATGAAAAGTAGGTGAGACAATGTACTCTAGCTCTTACTTGAACACCGTTATAGGAATCTGTGCATCAGAGTGCCATGTGATACTGTCATATGCAGCACTGAGGTCCAATAGTGCCATTGCTTAACTATAGCCTTTATCCAAGAGCATTCAAATATCATCAAGTGCCATCAACAATTCCGTCTCGTGCACGGTATAGGCCAGAAGCCATCTTGTGTTTTATTAATTAACTTATTGGCTTCAATATGGACCCTCATTTGTCTTGTCAATTTCTCTTTCCAAAATTTTCACTGGAAAGGAAAGTCAAGAAAAAGGCCTCTAATTACACATTTGTTGAAGATCCGCTGAGGGCTTTTTCAACAAAGGGAGTATCTGGGCATCCTTCCAGGTTTGCAGGCAGAGTTCTGTTTTAAGAATAGTATTTATTGTGTGTCAGTTTTGCAGCTAGGGATACATGATCATCACTTTCTCTTCAATTCATGTATAGGCTTATTCTTTGTGTTCAAACCTTTTTACTTTCTATACCCTTCTAGTTTCACAGTATTGTAGTGTCTTTTTATAATAAAGCAAACCTCTATCGAACACATCCTAGTCCTAAACATAGTTATTTAGCTCTCCTTGTTTTAAATATTATTTTATTATATTTTCATACTTAGAATCAGCAGCTTGCTCTTTGTACCAAGTACATGAGTCTTAGACTTTAACAACAATTATATCTATATTCACTTGGTCAACAGCTTTGTTATGGAACATTTCATGGGGGCCCATTAGGATATCGGGCGGATCGCCACCGCCGGTGGACACCGTTATCCTGGCTGTGGCAATCCGCCCGCCAAATATCCCTGGTTCCCCCGCCATATTAGTATGGCGGGGGGCACCGCGGTGGACAGGAAGACCGTCCGCCACTTTCCCACTGGTCAGATTGCCGTCCGGGCGGAAGAGGGACTCAATATGGTCCGCCATATTAGGATGCATGCCTTTCCATGGCAGAGATGCCACCATGGAAAGGCATGCGGGAAATCTCCGCGGGGACCCATTGTGGGCCCGGGGGGGGGGGGGGGGGGGGGGGTCGGAGAGTAGGGGTGTGAGTGACTGCCCCATCATTGCCATTCACACGGTGGCAGGCATCGCGCAGTGCCTGTCACTTTGTACATGGCAATGCACAACATGGGCATTAACATTGTGGTGGGTGCTGCTTAAAGCACTGCCCGCCACAATGTTAATGTCAAGGATGCGCCCACTAGTGTGGCGGGCGCATCCTAATTTGCATGGTGGGACTGCCGCAACTTAAGCGGCTGGTCCTGCGGGAAATGAGATTTTGATCTCTAATCTGATCACCTAGATACCTATCTCATTGAGTCCCTTTTTTGGATCGGTTATTGACTGTCATTGAGTAAAAGGCAAACCCATATAGGTTAAATCAACCCCATTGACTGACGCAACTCTAAAGAACCACTTACAACTGTAAAAGTTTAAAGGTTTATTATAAAACCAAGATCAATTGCAAGTACAAACACCTCAATATAAGGTTCAACAGGTATACAGGTACAAGAAGGAACATAAATTCCCTAAAAAACCTCAATCTACTGAAGAAAACAATCAAAACTAATTCTAAAATCAATAAGTTGAATATCATTAACACAAGGTGGATCTGAAGCGTCATTTACAGAAAGAAATGAAACAGGTTAAACTGTCCCTACTCTATGCTAGATGACATCCCTACTCAACAAGTTCTTTACCTAAAAAGGTGTCAGCCGTTTGACTCCCGAGGAAGTTCAAACTCTCTAAGTCTAAGATGGAAACCTATATCGCATAGCAGTACCCTTTCTGCCTACCCATCCGCTCTCTAAGGGTCCTCAGGCCATCTGCTCTACCTCCTCCCCGGGGTGCTGTCCCTAATACAAAATCACAGTATGGGTGGAACGCCCCTTTGAGACGCCCACCACGTACACATTTCACGTGGTCCTGCTTCTGGTTTTTTCCATAGTTTCGTTTCTTTGAATCGTCTGTTAAGTTGACCTTGCTTCCCAGGCGCCGTCTCCATCGTGCTGGTACCCCCATGACATTCCGGTCGACTCCTCCGGACCAGAGCCTATCTCCTCAAACAGAGCTCTATTCATTACATTTGTGATTGGTACCCCCCTCGCACCTGGAAACAGACACTTCGAAACAGGGCCCCAAATTCCAAGCGTCCCTTATCTCACTAGGCCGTAAATCTTCGACCAGCATTGGCAATTTAATTTAACGAGACTTTTGACTCTTGGCTCGCACGTGCAGATCAAAGCTATCCCCTATCTCTCCAAGCCCACTAAATTATATGCAGTGGACTACACTTTGTGAACCCTTACTTCTTTAGCTTAAAATAACATGTTAACACACCACTCTATAATTATACAAAACTCTTCTATCGAATATGGCTTTTAACATACACATATATAAAATAAGCAAATCATTGAATAATATCGAATCCATGTTACATGAAAGATACAGTGGTACCCTTTCGTTCTTATACAGTGCTATGTGGTCTGCACGTTTCTTCATTTTACATTTCATCTCTTTCTCCGTTTAGTAACTGCATACATGAATTCTGTTTAGCACGTTCTAATGTTCCTAAGCATTTTCACACATTTCTACATTAGCCCACTATGTATACAGGCTTTTCTAATTCTAATAAACACTCTAGAGTAAATACAGATACATTTCCTCACTCCTTAAGTTACATAGGCCAATGTTATGCCACAGGCTTGTGAATATGATGCAGACATATGTTTTATTCAAATTGCGCTCTCTCAGTTCCCCCCTTTGATGACCTCTAGGGGTCATCACTAACACCTCAATTTGAATAATTTACACGGAACTGGTTGCAAGGCTCCCCCTTTTTATCGTTTCGAGAGCTCTCAGACTTCTATATTGATGATCTTGCAAAGCAGCTAATCTCCTTTCTTGCTCTCTCATGGACCTTTGCAACCGGTTTGATCTATACCATTTGTACAGTTTCACTAAACCCCACAATATGATTATGCAAATCAGTATTATGAAGATAGGCTTCAGGATATACCAAACAAAACCTTTCCCGAGATTGGCAAACCAACCTCCAACTTTACCCATTCCATGACCTACTTTTTCCCAAACATTTATCTTTGTCAAATCTTTGATTTCTTGATGTATCTTGGTAATATTTTGTATAACCTTCTCAAGTGGTTTTGAATTGTCTGGAATGTAAGTGCAACATTCCTGGACCTTCAAAGCCTTACAGACTCCGCCCTCTTTTGCTAGCAGAACGTCTAATGCAAGACGGTTCTGAAGAACCATTGCCCTAATCGATTGCATCTCTCCTTCCACTAGCATCAATGACCTTGCAGTACTGGCAGACAATCTATCTACAACTGTAGCTAGTCTCCTGATCTTAACATCATTAAGTATCAACCCTAAAAGAGGAAACATGGCTCCAAATACGTCTCCAACTACTTCAGCATCTCCCACATCCCTTTTCCCTCTTGCCGAAGCCTTTCCCTCTATGATCTCTAAATCCTTTGCATGGTATATTTTGGGGAAGACAATTGCCAAATAACATGAACCATACCAATTGTCCGGCAATTTTACATAGGCATTTCTTCCGCATACAAAATATACATTAGGAATCACTTGCATCCCTCTCAGGAAATCTTTCGTATAGTATTCTAATCGAAAAGCGTGTTCACAACTAACTTCACCTACAAATACACTCTCATAGTACGTTTTGCTTCGGGTCAGACATAACTTTCCTTTCTGTGTTAGATCCAACACTATTGGACCATTACTACCCTTCTTTTTGTGTGCCTTTTCCTCTTCGGTCCAATCTGTTTTCCATTGTCCTGACAATTTTAATATCTTCTGCCTCCTGTAACGGTCATCAACTTGACCAATAAACTTTTTCTCGATCTCTGAAACCTTGCAAGTCAGATTATTTCGGCGTGCATATGAAGTATCTAATGTGTCCCACGGAAGAAAGAATTTTGCTAGTCTATCTTCCTTTTTGTAGTAGTCCCACTTATTCATTTGCTTATAATTCGGGACTTCAGGCAGTACCGAATCATAATTTGAAAAGTAGTACTCAAACCCATCTCGACCATAAAATATACTGAGCAATAAACTACATGTTATCCCATATGTTAATGGGAGATGATGATATCTGATGCCTTCATCAACGGAAGCCGGCAATTGCATGCAGACATAACAATCTTTGGCCTCCATGGCATCAATATACTCGTACAATAATTTGGCATATGCGTTTGTCCTAAAATTTCCCTGCGACTCATCTATGTGTAACCTACGGGCTTCTTCTGCCAGTAACGCCTTTTCACGTATCACATTGCTCTCCTCTTTCTTTCCAACAAGAGCAGGTTTCAAAGTCGTTACAGGCTTTACATCTGTTGTCACTTTTACACTTGCATGTCCCACCATGTATGATACAGTAACTACTATGATTATGAGAGAAATTACTACTGCTATAAGTGTGCCTATTATGCATTTGGCTCTACGGGTCGGACTGCCGGTCTCCATTTTATCAGACAGCGTAGCTTTTCTTTGAAAAAAAATCTCCTTTGATTTCTTCACTCAGTTTACATTTGAATTTTCGGTCTACAAATCACTCTTGAAAAATGACAAAGTCTCTTTATCTTCAATATCAGGCAACCCTAGCCCTTCTCCATCCACTAAATGAAGTCCCTAAATTTCTTCTTCTTTCCACTAGGCGCTAGGTTATCTTCTTTCTCACTGGTTTATTTGCAAAATCTTTAAATATCTACAATGATTCTGGTGCCAGCAGCCCTAATGGCGTATTCCAACAGTTCTAAACGAAGGATGGTTTCCTCTTGTGCTGGTATCGGATGACCCAAGGTTGGAAACTCTAATCTATTTAGCACCAAGTCCTTTATCCGGCTTAGATACAGGGGGACGGGGAGTGTGAATGTTAGCAACCCTTCAGTTTCGATTCCAGGTGTCAACATCCGTACTTCCACTGTTACAATTGGATCGAGATTGGTCACCTGCACTTCTCTCACCCTCCCGGATCTCTGTCCTCAAGACATCTGTTGCTAGGTAAGTCCACTCAGGGGTGGCGTATCTTCTGCAGGGCACACGTACCCTCCTTGATCTTCTCGGACTCTCGGAGCCTGAGTCCGTTGCACCTTCGTCTAGATCTGAGTCTTCAGAAATCGGGACAAGGGTTCTCTCTGGATTTGCTCTCAGGCTTGACCTTCTCCTTCTTTCCGGCCAGCTAGCTTCTCCACTCCTTGTCCTCCTGCTCCTTGTTCTTGCACTCGTCTCTTGATCACTTACAGCTTGGTCAGTGTCTGACTCGAACTCCCAACTGCTTTCTCCTTCTGAGGCGTCTTCAGTCTCACTGGTGTATTGACCGTCCTCAGCCTGGTCAGACACGGTCTCAGCCTCTTCAATCACCTCTACAGCTTGACTTTCCCCCTCTGTGGCTTCTCCGCTTTCAGCTGGATTTTCATCCGAGAGAGGAGCTGTTTCTTCCAGAGGTGCTGGAACTCTCCGGGTGTGTGAGGCGTGGATCCAGTTGGGCAAGCCTCCACACTTCACTGCAGTGTTTGTGACCAATATGACTTGAAATGGTCCACGCCAGCGCACGTCTAGACAGTTCTTCCTGACGTGTTTCTTCACCAGGACCCAGTCCCCCGGACACAGGTCATGGCACAGGTCCTGAGCTGATGGAACCTCTGCAGCCTGCACCGATCGTCTCACTCCTTCTTGGCGCCTGTTCAGGCTCCGGTCGTACGCCGCCCTGAACCATGCATTGAGGGCTTCGAACTGTGTTGGTCTGGGTAGAGGTCTCGTTGCGAGCATTACCGCTTTCAGCTGATTCAATGCTTCTAACCTAAACGTCCCGTATCTCGGGAACGTCAGTTCCTCGTTTCCCTCTGTTAACTTGCTCCACTCGGAGATCCACAGTATTGAGTGTAACCCTACATTCACAGCCATATAATAAGCTGGTGTGCCCTCCGGTGGGGCCTCTTCCCCCGCGTATGAGTTCCCTCTGTCTCTCTTAAAGATCGCCCTTAGACATTTAAAACACTTCATTTTCGAAACTCTACGATTTCCTTAATTCCCTTCCTTATTTACTTCCCGATGTCGAACCACCAATCTCTGCGCGGCTCTCGCTGTTCAACCTATCCTAGCGTGGTTCTCGCTGACCAGCCTATCCCAGCGGGGCTCTACACCAACCAGCCAATCCCAGCGCGGCTCGCTCTGACGTCACTCGTCCCCTTTGCAGCAGTTCCCCTCCTTTCTCAGCTCGTCTCCCGGTCTTGCATGCGTCCCATTCATACACCGAAAAATGACTACTTCCGACCAAGCGATCACTTTTCTTGACTGTACGTCCACAGTCTAACTGTAATTGTCACCTCAACTGACGAGACGTCTTTCACTAAAGTTCAGACGCTCGCCTTAACTGATAGGTTACTTACACACAGTAAACGTCCGACCAGCGTCCGTTACTCATACACTCACTCTGACGTTCCCCCTATCACGGTCCTTCGGGCGATCAATGGTACCTCATGACCCCCTTCACAATGGTAGACAATTACTCTGGATGTCCGATACACCCGAACCACTCAAGCCCTTCTCTGGACTTAAGATTTTCACCGGTTGCGCGCGCTCACAACCGTCTCAATCAATCAATCAATCAGTGACACTTATAAAGCGCGCAACATACCTGTAGGGTCTCAAGGCGCTGGGGGGGGGGGCCGCTACTGCTCGAACAGCCAGGTCTTCAGCTTCTTCCTGAAGGAGAGGTGGTCTTGGGTCAGGCGCAGGTCGGTCGGGAGGTAGTTCCAGGTCTTGGCGGCCAGGTAGGAGAAGGACCTTCCTCCTGTAGTCGCTCTTCGGATGCGGGGGACGGCGGCGAGGGCGTGGTTGGCTGATCGGAGGTGGCGTTTGGGAGCGTAGAAGTTGACTCGGCTGTTGAGGTAGCTCGGGCCTTGGTCGTGTAGGGCTTTGTGTGCGTGGGTGAGGAGGCGGAAGGTGATTCTTTTGTTGACGGGGAGCCAGTGAAGGTCTCTCAGATGTCCGGAGATGTGGCTGGTTCGTGGGATGTCGAGGATGAGTCTGGCTGAGGCGTTCTGGATCCGCTGGAGTCTCTTCTGGAGCTTGGCGGTGGTACCGGCGTAGAGGGCGTTGCCGTAGTCCAGTCGGCTGGTGAGGAGGGCCTGGGTGACGGTCTTCCTGGTCTCGGTGGGGATCCACCAGAAGATCTTCCGTAGCATGCGTAGGATGTTGAAGCATGCCGAGGAGACGTTGTTGACTTGCCTGGTCATGGAGAGGGAGGAGTCCAGGATGAAGCCCAGGTTGCGTGCATGGTCTGTCGGTTTGGGTGCGGTGCCCAGGGCGGGAGGCCACCAGGAGTCGTCCCAGGCGGAGGGAGAGGAGCCCAGGATGAGGACCTCCGTCTTGTCCGAGTTCAGTTTCAGGTGGCTGGTCGTCATCCACTCGGCTACCTCTTTCATCCCTTCGTGCAGGTTGGCTCTGGCGGCGGCGGGGTCGTTGGTCAGGGAGAGGATCAGCTGGGTGTCGTCGGCGTAGGAGATTATGCTGAGGTTGTGTTTGCGTACGATGGCCGCGAGGGGGCTCATGTAGACGTTGAAGAGGGTGTGGCTCAGAGATGATCCTTGGGGGACGCCGCAGATGACTTCGGTGGCCTCTGACTTGTACGGTGGTAGGCGGACTCTCTGTGTTCTCCCGTCGAGGAAGGAGATGATCCATTCCAGCGCCTTGTCCTGGATTCCGACGTTGCTGAGGCGCCGTACTAGGGTGCGGTGGCAGACCGTGTCGAATGCCGCGGAGAGGTCCAGGAGGATGAGGGCCGCTGTTTCTCCGTTGTCCATCAGGGCTCGGATGTCATCGGTGGCGGCGATGAGGGCGGTCTCGGTGCTGTGGTTGGCTCAGAAGCCGGACTGTGAGGGGTCGAGGGATCCGTTCGTCTCGAGGAAAGCGGCCATCTGCTTGTTGACGGTCGTCTCGATGACTTTGGCTGGAAACGGGAGGAGCGAGATGGGGCGGTAATTCTTGAGGTCGGTGGGGTCCGCTGTTGGTTTCTTGAGTAGAGCGCTGAGTTCGGCGTGTTTCCAGCTCTCGGGGAAGATGGTGGTGTCGAAGGATGTGTTGATGATGTCTCGCAGGTGGGGTGCGATGACAGCGTCGGCCTTGTTGAAGACGTGGTGAGGGCAGGGGTCGGTCGGTGATCCGGAGTGGATGGAGTTCATCGTGCGGATGGTGTCTTCGGTGCTGATCGGGGTCCAGGCGTGGAGGGTGGTGGTGGGGGGTGGTTGTTCGGTCATGGTGTGCGTTGGTTGGTTGTTGAAGCTGTTGTGTATGCCCGCGATCTTGTTGTGGAAGTATGAGGCCAGGGAGTTGCAGAGGTCTTGCGATGGGGTGATGTCGTTGTTTCCTGCGTTGGGGTTGGAAAGCTCTTTGACGATGTTGAAGAGTTCCTTGCAGTTGTGTGCGTTGTTGTCCAACCGGTCCTTGAATGCTGTTTTCTTGGCGGCGCGGATCAGCTGGTGGTGTTTCCGGGTGGCAAGTTTGAAGGAGGTCCTGTTGTCCGGTGTCGGTTCCCTTCTCCAGACTTTCTCGAGGGCTCGGCAGTTCTTCTTGGAGCTCTTGAGTTCGTCGGTGAACCATGGGGCTTTCTTGCTGCCGGGTCTGCTGGGCGGGGTCCTCAGTGGGGCGAGTTCGTCCGCGCAGTTGCTGATCCACTTCGTGAGGTTGTCGGCGGCCTGGCTGGGGTTCGCTGAGCTGGCAGGAGGGTGCTGGCTCAGGGAGGTGGCGAGCTGGTCTGCTGTGATCTTGTTCCAGCTTCTGCGGGCGGCCTGTTGCTGGTGGTGGTGGGTCGTTGTTTTCTTAAAGGTGAAGTGGACGCAGCTGTGGTCCGTCCATTGAAGCTCTGTGGCGTGGCTGAAGTCGATGTCCTTGCTGGATGAGAAGACAGCGTCGGGTGTGTGTCCGGCGAGGTGGGTGGGGGTGGACACCAGTTGCTTGAGTCCCAGGTTGGCGAGGTTGTCGAGCAGGGTGCTGGTGTTGCGGTCGTTGTTGTTCTCCAGATGGAAGTTGAGGTCTCCCAGGAGGATGTAGTCAGCGGAGGGGAGGGCATGTGGGCTGACGAAGTCGGCGATGTCCTCGCTGAATTGTGTGCGTGGTCCAGGGGGTCGGTAGATCAGGGTGCCTCTGAGGGTGGTGTTCGGGTTGGTGTGGATCTGGAAATGCAGGTGTTCGGCGGTGGTCAGGGAGTTGTCGGTGTTGGTCGTGAGACGGATGGTGCTCCTGTGGATGATGGCGATGCCTCCTCCCATCTGGTTGGCGTTTCGGTCCCTCCGGACGATCTTGTAGCCCTCTGGGATGGCGATGGCGATGTCGGGAGCTGAAGAGGCGTTCATCCAGGTCTCCGTGAGGAAGGCAACGTCTGGAGCTGTGGTGTCGAGGAGGTTCCAGAGTTCGATGGCATGTCTGTGGACGGAGCGGGTGTTGAGCAGGATGCACTTGAGGTGGGTGCTGCTGGTGTTCGGCTTGGTGGGTGCTGGTGCGAGGCAGGTCCGGATGCAGGTGAACTTGCAGGCGTGGCAGCTGAAGGGTCCATGGGTACGTCGTGGAGAGGCTTGATGGCATTCTGGGAGTCGGCCGGTGTTGAGAGCGGTGAGGGTGGCGGCGGAGTACGTCAGGCGGGTCGGTCGGGGTCTTCGTGGGCCAGGGGTCTCACACTCACACTACAGACATTCAACTCCGCACTCTCACACTCACACTACAGACATTCAACTCCGCCTGACATTACAACACAGGTACAACACAAAACACCGCAATCTGGCAACGCATGACCCTTATACTCACTCTCGACCGACTCTGCTGCTTTTTCTCTCTCGCACCGTCAACACCTTCTTCGGCAGGTAGCTCTTCTTCTGGTCGTCGATGACTAGGGGCCTTGGGGTAATCTAGACCTAACCTAGGTCGCCTTCCTCAAGAAGCCAACCATCTTTCTCTGCTACCAACTGCGGGAAATGAGATTTTGATCTCTAATCTGATCACCTAGATACCTATCTCATTGAGTCCCTTTTTTGGATCGGTTATTGACTGTCATTGAGTAAAAGGCAAACCCATATAGGTTAAATCAACCCCATTGACTGACGCAACTCTAAAGAACCACTTACAACTGTAAAAGTTTAAAGGTTTATTATAAAACCAAGATCAATTGCAAGTACAAACACCTCAATATAAGGTTCAACAGGTATACAGGTACAAGAAGGAACATAAATTCCCTAAAAAACCTCAATCTACTGAAGAAAACAATCAAAACTAATTCTAAAATCAATAAGTTGAATATCATTGACACAAGGTGGATCTGAAGCGTCATTTACAGAAAGAAATGAAACAGGTTAAACTGTCCCTACTCTATGCTAGATGACATCCCTACTCAACAAGTTCTTTACCTAAAAAGGTGTCAGCCGTTTGACTCCCGAGGAAGTTCAAACTCTCTAAGTCTAAGATGGAAACCTATATCGCATAGCAGTACCCTTTCTGCCTACCCATCCGCTCTCTAAGGGTCCTCAGGCCATCTGCTCTACCTCCTCCCCGGGGTGCTGTCCCTAATACAAAATCACAGTATGGGTGGAACGCCCCTTTGAGACGCCCACCACGTACACATTTCACGTGGTCCTGCTTCTGGTTTTTTCCATAGTTTCGTTTCTTTGAATCGTCTGTTAAGTTGACCTTGCTTCCCAGGCGCCGTCTCCATCGTGCTGGTACCCCCATGACATTCCGGTCGACTCCTCCGGACCAGAGCCTATCTCCTCAAACAGAGCTCTATTCATTACATTTGTGATTGGTACCCCCCTCGCACCTGGAAACAGACACTTCGAAACAGGGCCCCAAATTCCAAGCGTCCCTTATCTCACTAGGCCGTAAAACTTCGACCAGCATTGGCAATTTAATTTAACGAGACTTTTGACTCTTGGCTCGCACGTGCAGATCAAAGCTATCCCCTATCTCTCCAAACCCACTAAATTATATGCAGTGGACTACACTTTGTGAACCCTTACTTCTTTAGCTTAAAATAACATGTTAACACACCACTCTATAATTATACAAAACTCTTCTATCGAATATGGCTTTTAACATACACATATATAAAATAAGCAAATCATTGAATAATATCGAATCCATGTTACACGAAAGATACAGTGGTACCCTTTCGTTCTTATACAGTGCTATGTGGTCTGCACGTTTCTTCATTTTACATTTCATCTCTTTCTCCGTTTAGTAACTGCATACATGAATTCTGTTTAGCACGTTCTAATGTTCCTAAGCATTTTCACACATTTCTACATTAGCCCACTATGTATACGGGCTTTTCTAATTCTAATAAACACTCTAGAGTAAATACAGATACATTTCCTCACTCCTTAAGTTACATAGGCCAATGTTATGCCACAGGCTTGTGAATATGATGCAGACATATGTTTTATTCAAATTGCGCTCTCTCAGTCCCCCGCCCCTAAGTTTTCATATGTAGTGCAGAGTTTTCCCACCAGTCTGAACAATATGTACAACATGTAGCATCAGCACAGAATTCAAATATCATCCAAGATGTGCAGGTTTGGCTAGTTACACCCTCCCAGTCTATTCACTGTGACGACCACATGCAGTTCATGTTTTCTCACAGATAGGGACAATGGGTGCTTGTGCTCGCTACATAAGACTCCCTCATTTCCATATGTCTATGATGGTTGAGGAAGGGAAGCTGCA
Organism: Lissotriton vulgaris; assembly: GCF_964263255.1. NCBI lineage: Eukaryota > Metazoa > Chordata > Amphibia > Caudata > Salamandridae > Lissotriton > Lissotriton vulgaris. The sequence goes on from NC_141689.1 coordinate 1,578,242,063, forward strand.
AGGCAATCAATACAAATTAGTTTCTTGTGCTTTGTTTTATGTGTGTAGGTAAATTCAAGGAGGCTTATTGTTTTTTTTTTGGACCGTTCAGTGGAGACCACATCCAGAAAAGTCACTGCAGCAACCCCCTCCTCCACCCTATGTTACATTGTCTGAACCATGGTTGCAACCGTTGCAGAAGTTTTGTCATCATTGCAGTACCTGTGGGACGGCGCTGGACTTGCACTGCATTGCATTTGTTCTTCTGGCCAATGATAGAGCTAAGTAAGTCTGTGAATCTGCATTCCCACATATTTCCTTTCATCCAAACTATGGTATGCTTTAGGCATGCCCTAGTTTCCCAAACCACTTTCTTTCCTCATAGATGATTAGTCAAGTCTAGTACCTTTTTTCCAGTTGGGGATTGAGCCTTCATCAGCCAAGATATCTTGATTCCAGTGGCATGGAGAGCAAAGGACTCACGACTGAGCATACCCGTCCCACTCGGGGTGACAAATGCAAAAACAACAATTAATGGACTGAATGTTGCACAATGGCAAAGCATTCACCCTCAGTAACAAATCTGGGTTTAATCCATCGTTATTTTGCTCACCACACCACCCCAGTTCTGACATGGCCATATTTAAATCAGTCTTGACCTTGTGCCTCATGGGAACAGTCCAGTCCGAACTGCCAAGCCATGTCTTCCCTGGACCGGAATCAAGCACCCTAGGACCGGTTTCTGGCTATCTGCCTTCATCAGCTAGGATAGCTTGATTCCAGTGGCATGGAGAGCACAGGACTCACGTCTGAGCATACCTGTCCCACTCGGGGTGACAAATGCAAAAACAATAAATTGATAGACGAAATGTTGCACAATGGCAAAACATTCACCCCCAGTCACAGATCTGGGTTTAATCCATCGTTATTTTGCTCACTACACCAGCCCAGTCCAGACATGGCCATATGAAAATCATTCTTGACCCTGTGCCCCATGGGAACAGTTCAGTTGAAGTTCCACCAGATCCAGTGGGGGATCCAGTACCACCATGTGGTCTGCAATAAGTTTATTCAATTGTGCATGTTTTACATGTAGAAGTTTATAGTAGCAGGAAATCTGACCAATTATATATTTCTGTCTGTTGAGTGGTAAACCCTCTCAAGATCTGGCTGCCATCATGGTTGAGTGCTTTTCTTTCCTGTGGGTTATCCATAACAATTTGAGCCATATTTTTGCTATGTCTTTGTGTTGTTTGACCCTATGTTCCCTAAAAGCAAGCAGATGCAATAGTTCAAGTTTCAACATGCATGCATCACTCTTTTACACAGGCCTTCTCTTGCATTTTCCACTATCACCGCAGATAATTCAGGGACCTTCAGTAGTTGTGTGCATGGTTAATCAAGCCTTCTAGGTGACTGGTATGTCACACCATGTCTAGCTTAGTGTGTAGAATGAGTATGAGTTTCCGCTTGATCCATCAATGAAAACTAGTGATATTGCGTTAGCATATGAAAAAGCTTAATGACATTCCTGAGGTATAAAATCTGCAAAATCACTAATTTTCAAATACCATCCTACTGGTATTCCTATGTATCTTATATGTGTCCGAAAATTAATTATTAATATGGTAAGGAGATAGCCATACCAACTTAATAGATACTTTTTGTTTAGTCCATAATACAATTCTAAGTGAGTCTCTGCTTATGTCCTCAATGGTCTGTTACAAACATCAAGCAATTCACCCAATGAAATGTTGGTTGTATATTCAAGCAGCACCAAACAACAATGATGATGAGAATGGAGCAGTACAATTTTCAAACCAATTTAGAAAAATCAAGAATAAGTTTTAAGCCGAAAACACACAAAAATGAATAAAATCAGATAACAGAAACAAGAGATATGGATGTTTAAACTTTAAAATCAAAATGGGACAAGAATATCTATCAGAGCAATGTATATGTGTAAAAGTGAAAAGTCTTTGTATTTATATAGCACCTTCTACCCAGAGGTCTCATAGCACTGTATTCATACCGCTGTGGAACCCTTCCTGGCTTTTCCTGTGAGATGCCCACTCCTGGGCACCCCCAAGGTGAAGCCAGGCATCCAAGCGCTGCTGGGGCATGTTGTGGAGATTAAGCAAGCTATTGCCCAGAATGGGACCCATGATTAGACTAGGCACTGAGGGGAGAATTATCAGGTCCGAGGAGGTTGAGTCCCAGAGCCGCCGAGGCGGGAATTGAAACTTGGTCCCGGGCCAGACCTCTGCATCAGGGTCTGCCACTCTAACCATTGAGCCACGCTTCTCCACTTTGTATATGTAAACACCATTTTTAGTCCATGTGCATGACTTTACACAGAAATAAGAAAAGGCCACCAGCAAATTGCTCTGCCTCATAGAGGGCAGGGAGTCAGGGATAAAGGCAGTATATTTCCTTGCAGGTACACAACCACCCTGTCAAATATCTGGTTCCTTTCAGTGGGATCCCACTTACTCACATCTCCAAGGGTGAAAAGGACCTCTGTCTCCCTGCTACAACCAACCATAGGCTTCTTGATGATGTGAAAGTGGCTTTGAGATACTAAGTCTGTCTCCAGCCATGGCTCTCCCAGGGTCCATTTCTATGTGGTCAGCAGGGTGTTCTTCAAACTAAGGAGCTCATCTGCCTTTTCTATCACTTGATCAGTAACAGAAAGCCAACCACTTAACCATTAGACCCTTGGAGAGCAGTTTCTGTCCTTGAGTACCAGCAGAACTCAGGAGTCCTTTCCATCATCTTTCCCTAGCATGCAAACAGAGGTATTCTGAATGGATTCAATTGAAGTGACAACCTTTCAGAATTTCTATTTCAAAAAGATCAGCTGTAAGGCTGTCCTTTTTGTTTCCAACTGTTCCTGTCTCCCTCCTAGCCCAGACTTGGGTTCCCAGAGACAATTGCACTGTCCTCAAGGAGGCTGATCATTTACACCAGTTTCTGGAGCAGGGGTTTGGGTGTCAAGGAAGGGAAGCAGTGAAGAAAGCGTTCTCCTCTCTGTAGTAAAAGTCTGAACCTGAACTTAACATACACGTGGCAGGTGGCAGGAGTTTTCTCACAAGGGTCTCATTTTGGAGGAAAAGTCAGAAAGGGCAGACTAACCCATCATAGTAATATGGATAGTTCTTAATTGAAGATGAAGAGCTTTACAAGAGTTGGTAGGCAATACATCACAACTATCCTGAGACAAACTAGAGTAAGAGCTAAGCATAATCTTCCAGGGTGAAGAATTCTAGAGAGAAAAACAGCTGCAGAAAAAAGATGGGCAATGAAAATGAAATGAAATTAAATAAGGGAAACAAAAGCATTGAAGCATATCCTTCACAGATCCAAGCTGTTTTATGTATGAGTAAAACTGCAAATGACTTCACAGGAAAATGGTCACAAACCATCGTGGATAGGGAAGCTCTGGCAACACAAACTGGGAAGATGACCATTTTAGTTGGGAATAAATAGAAGCCTATCCACAACTAGTTGAATGACATGAATAGTGTAACAAAATATTGAATTTCATGAATTTTGTATCAAAAATGTAATGAATACAAAAAATAGAGGACCATAATATAGAAGGTAAGAATATTGTTTTTTATGCCTAAAATATAATTTTTACAACTATTATATATAATATGGTTTACTTTATAAAGTTGTATGAAATATTGATGTTGTCATTAATGTAATATATATGAGCAAGTAAATTCATTTTAGGTGTTAGTGTTATTAATATGATTATTTAACATTTTTTAGCATTGTTTGTAATTTATAAGGTGGAATTATCGTTACTTTTACATTTGATTAGTAAAAGTTATTTACATAATTATTTATTTTGATTAATTTCAAGGCTAATTTAAAATGGAATTTGTAAGTGATTATGCAAATTGTTAATTGATTAATAGCTATTTTAATTTATTAAGTATACTGCTAACTTTTGTGTTGTTTAAAGTATAATTATGTTCACATATTCATATTATGCAAATTAAATATTTAATTAGTAATTATTTTTATAAATATGTATTTGAGTATTGGTTATGTAAATTATGTGTTGCATTTGAATTAATTGGCAATTTGTTCATAGGTGTAATTATTAACACAGTTTGTAAATTTCATTTTTTCTTTATTATCATTTTAATATTATTTGTGTAATTACTACTCTAATATTGTTTTAGTTATATTTTCTGGGGCTTTCTTATAAGTTGGGGTGTTTTGTATTTGTTAAACTATTTTTGTATTAAGAATAAATTACAGTGATTTTATTTATGTATGAAGCATATATTTTTTTAACATTTCATGTGAGGTTGTTAGGTGTTTACATATTTTTCTTTTCATGATTAGCAACTGGAATGGTATAGCCAACTCTTCTTAACTTACACACTTTCCCTGCATTTACTTAGATTTAAGTGGGAATAGTAAATGTCACCCATTCAATGTCCAACACTTTCTTTACTGTTGCTTAGATTGGAGTTTGACTAGGAAATGTGATCCCTCCAAAGTACAACAAGTCCCCTACTGTTGCTTAGAATCGAGGGGGAATTGTAAATCTAACCTCTTCAAAGTCCAATACAAACCCCCTCCCATTGCTTAGATTAGAGTAGGAAAAATAAATCTAATCCTTCCAAAGTCATTTTCCTTGATGGTGCTTATGTTGGCATGGGAATAGAAATTGTAACCCCTTCAAAGTCCAACATGTTTCCTACTTTTGTTTAAATTGGAGTTAGAATAGTCAATCTTACTACTTTGAAGTTCAACACTTTTCTTAGTGTTATTTGTTTTTGATTGTTGTTACTTTTTATTTTTCCTTAATGTTTATATTAATTATACTTTTTTTAATGTTTAATGTACATTTTACTTTTTTAAATTAGTTAAAATAACTTGATATTTGTTTTGTTAATTTGATTTTGTTAATTTGAAGTTTTAAATTACTGTTATTATTAATTGATTTTTTATTTGTTTGATTTTGTTTTGTTTTTAAAGAATGTATATATAAGCATATATATCATTTGGTATATTTTTATTATTTTACATATTTAAATTAGGATACATATATGATTTTGCTTTGTATATGTTCATTAAGTAAATGTTTTGGAAAAATGGCTTAATTATAGTTTTTATATTTAACATAACAACATAGTTAACAGAGTCAAAAAAAAGAAGCTTATAAAAAGCAAATGATCAGGGGGACCATGCAGAAAAAGGTGCATTCCTGCAAAATGCAGGAAGTTAAAAAGTTGAATTAATAATAAAGAAAGAGAATAACACACACTACATACTGATTGAACATGACTTTTTACTGGCAGCATCTCATACTACTTTGACATGGAAAGTTTTGCTTGAGTTTTCGTATTAATTGTTTCTGTTACAAATTAGAGCGGAAGGAGAAAGGCTGATTATCAAAAGCTTCAGGGATAAATAGTAAAGGATCATTTAAGCTAAATACACTAACTCAGGGCAGCAACTGCAGATAATAATATGAAAGTTTTTCCCGAGGTTGTGGAGTATCAGCAGACTTTGCACTATATTATAGTTAAAAATTGGAACCCCCAGTCCACCAGACAATTGCAAACCACTACGTGCCACTATCAATAGTCAAGGTTTATGTTCACTTCTTCTACAAACAAAATAATAACAGCACAGGCGGTTTTAATGTAGGGCTATGCTACAGGGCTAAGAACAAAAGCTAATGTCGCTTGATTAACAAGGGAGGAACACCTCAGTATTTCACTTTGCCTAAGGTTGACAAAAATCGATGTGCCAGTCTGACCTCCATATCACTAGAAGTTGCTATTTTATTCAAGCCTCTCCTGTGACACACAGTACAATCAGCCATTTTCTATAAAGATTTTATTTTCTTGGTTTATACTGCAGCTTGCTGTTTGACAACACGTCTTTGAATGTTGCTGTAGGTAGATGGAATAGAGTGTGGGTCAACGTTGCCATGGTTGCATGTCATTTGATCTTTATACAATTTTAGAAGTTTGTGCTGACAACACGACTTTCACTAGAAAGTAATAAAGTTACATGTGGGTGGCTCAAGTCAGTATACTGTTATCTGTGAAATGCAGAAGCAAATATACTTTTAGAACCCATAAAGCAAGGCATTGAAAAGGAATAGTAAAATACAGTTAGATTGATAAGAAACTGACCTATGAGATTCGGATTCCACAAAAATGAAAAAACAAAGACAAATTATGGATATTTTATCGTAAACTAGCAACCTGTTCTCAAATTCTAACAGTGTAATAATTCTTGTCAGTACAATACGTTCTGAGGCAACAAATGAAGAAGGAAAATGTTGATGGAGGTTTGTCTTCCAAATGATTTCTTTAAAAATAGCATCAATTAGAATTCCTCATGAAATTGCTCCACATCAGCACAAAAACTCTCCTGGTGCAGTGAATTTATGTAATAGTAACATAATTGTAATTACCACCTTCACATCATGTATTAAGCTTAATCATATAAGTTAACCATGATATTGTGGTCAACTCATTGTAAATGTACAGCCTGTGAAAAAGATATAACCCTGACCTGAGCATTAAATGGTACTCTCAAGAGGAAACCCTATAAAGCATATAGTTATTGTTGGACTTGGCCCTCTCTGCAGGGTCATCCCCAAACTGTTTGCCTTCACCTCTCCTGTTTTCTGAAATTTGTGTTGGCATTAGGGCTCAGTGTACTTTATCATCACTAACAAGTGCTAAAGGCATGTGCTCTCTCTCCCTTAAACACTGTAAAAATGGCCTCCCCCTGATTTGCACTTTAAATTTACTAAAATGTCCTAAGTAAATTAGTACTACATGCATCCAGGGCTTGTGAATTAAATGCCACTAGTGGGTCTGTAGCACTCATTGTGACCATTGTTCCCAGTAAGATGCGTGCGAGGGCATGCGCACATTGGTCTTTCCTCAAACGCGTAGTGTGGCATTTGAAGAGCGCACTACAGCAGGTTAGTCCAGCAGCAAGTGCCTCCTGCACTTGCTACATTTCTTTTGTTGAAAGGGAGCGGCTTCAGGACAAAAAGTAAGCCTTTGTGAAAGTATTCATGTTAATCGTAGCGCCCATCACACGCTGCAATTACCATGATTACTTTAACAAAGGCACGCAATCTGTCCCACAGCTGCGTCCTCTCAGCTAAAGAAATGCAAAGAAGTCTACAATCAGGACCTTTACTTTCAGAATTACCTGAAGGCGCACGTTCTGCTAGTAGACTTGCTCCATTTCTTTTGCTAATAGAGCGGTGCAGATTGTGTGCAGAGCTCTATTAACAAATTAAATGAGCAAGACTATAAGCTTTAATTCTTAGGATATTGAGCGACGTGAGGGTGGAAGCTGCTTTCTCAGCTTGAAAGACGGCAGTTCTAGCCTTAACCACAACCTCGCCTATGCGGGGGTTTGGCAGGATGGCAGTGAGTGGGTTCGAGTGCCTGTCTCCTCGGAAAGTGACTGACCCTGTGACTGACACAGTGCAGCAGGCGACAGTGCTGCTCCGGAGCCAACAAGGGCACACATTGAGGGCCTCATTAGGATCGCGAACGCGACCCCAGAGGATGAGGGAACGTCCGCATGGGCTGCGGCGTTCCCTCATGTGTGATTAGGATGTGACCGCCACCCTGGCGGTCACATCCTGGATATTTAACATTGCGGCGGGTGCAGCTTCAAGCAGCACCCGCCGCAATGTTAAAAGTGCATGTTTAACATTTACATGCACTAAGCGGCAGGCACCGCGCGGTGCCTGCCGCTTTGTGCAAGTAAATGCTGGGGGGTACCATAGGTACCCCCCATGTGCACCCCCCACCCGCCAACACCCTGGGGGCCCGCAACGGGCCCCCAAAATCAAAAGTACACATGCTTTTCCACGGCAGAAAAACCGCCGCGGAAAAGCATGTTTACAAATGCTTCCTAATTTGGCTGGCGGTGTCTGATAGACACTGCCAGCCAAATGAGAGCTTTTCTGCCGCGGTTGTAATCTGACCGCGGCGGAAAAGCAGCGGACAGTAACCAAGACCCACCAGCCATCGTAATGCGGCGGTGGGTCTTTGGTGAGTCCGCAGAGGATTTTCTGCCTCCTCCGGGCCGGAGGTGGCTTCCCCCGGCCCGGAGGAGGCGGAAAATCCTCCATCATAATGAGGCCCTAAGTCATGTTACTGTCATGACACCAGAGTAACCATGCCGCAGGAGCCAGCTGTGCTAGCCCTGCTTCGGCTGCCCCAGCCCTCATGTTAGCGGCGCTGCCGTACATGCAGCTTTGACATTTGCGGTTATTTCCCTGCCATACCCTCAGCTAGCAGGTGGTCTGGCCATTAGTAAAGATGCGTGATTAATGTATTTTAATGCGGTGATGTGGGCCACCACATTAAAGGGCGTTAGTCTCACGCCTGATGGGAGGTACTTGGCATGCCTGCGCCCACAAGTAGAGAAACATTCTTAATTTTACATACAATAAAGTCATAGATATTTCTTATTTATCTTATGCAATTTACATCCATTGACAAAGCCAATAGCCCTGGCTTCTATTTGTAATGTTACTCGTTTTGCTATATATGTATATATATGGATAAATGGACAGACGCATCAAAATACCAGTGGGGCAGCACGCTATGCTAAGTACAGATTTTTAGCTGAAGTATTTCCAACCATGCCCTTAATTACATTAGCTACGCCCCTATGAGAGAACCCCCCCCATGTTTTTTTCATCCCACTTAAAGCCCTGACTACAAGCATGACGTGCTTTGATCTGCCATCCCATGGTGTCAACAGACTTACTTCATGCCTGTGACTCACTGCGCCAGGGAGCAGGCAGACACGGAAAGTAACCCCAAACCCAAGGCATTAAGTGGGCCGGGTCCTGCCAGCGGTCCTCAGCCAGTGCCGAGATGCGGGCGCAACTAGACCTGAATTTCGGTGGGGGGCTAACACTCACAGGCAGGGCTGGCCCTAGCACTGGTCTCACACGGTCCAACAGTCTATTTCGGCGCCCCTCCCGCATTTCCTCCTACTCCATGAATTCCCTCACTACCACTATCAACTATGCACCTCATCTCTCTATAGCACCTTTCTGATCAACATTTTTTTTTTTATTGTGCTACTCATAGTTTACTCACACTCAGTTCTGTGATCTGCATGGTACACATTCTTTGTGGCTGGCACATTAACCCTCTGCGCTGTGTAGGTGGCAGGAGTGCCCATGTGAGTGCACAGTGAGCGATGCAACAGTGTGAGTACAGTAAGAGGAGCGACTGCAGGTTGAGTGAGGTTACCACATGAATTTGGATGCGACTGTAAGCGCGGCGTAGGACGGAAGGAATGCATTGTTAGTGATAGGCTTGTTTGAGTGAGATTGCAGATTGATCAGGGAGGGAGACAAGTGAGTGAAGTGTCACACGAGTGCAGGGTGAGTAGTGTGCTCTGTGACTGCAGGGTGAGGTACAGGGTTAACAGCATGTGCATTGTGAGTGCAGATTGTTCACTGTGAGTGCAGAGTGAGGGGGTGAATGGTGTGAGTGCATGGTGATCAGTGTGAGTGAATTGTGATCGCTATGAGAGAGCAGGGTGAGTGTGAAAGTGAAGGGCGAGAATGAGGCGTGATGTTATTGTCGGTAGCGGAGGGTTTCAGATACAAGTTAAACTATTGCTATTATGGCATTAATCAGGGATCAAGGGTGGAGGAAATAAATAATGTGCTGATCCTGCAACAAACTTTCACTCTTATGATTAGGGTTGCCAGCTCATTATTTTGAATTCCCAGACGGTACAAAAATAAACAGCCGTCGTATTTATCATATGCAAATAACAACCAATGACAAAGCCAGCAGTCCTGGCTTGTTTTAGGTGTAATGTTACTTATTGTATTAGAGAGATTGGAATCTTCTCTAGTGGAAGTTTTAAGGTATCGCAGAGGGTTAATATGCCTGCTGCAAAGAACGTGTACCATGCAGATCACAAAGTGCAAAGAATGAAAATCCGTTAGTGGGTTACTACTTACATCAGAGAGGTAATTTTGGTACTTACAGTTTATAAGTTAAAATCCTAATATGCTGACAACCCCTAGATTTAAGCGCAAGAGAATGGGTGGCTCACGTTTTTCTATACTCTGCCCCAAACTCTGGAATTCCCTACCGAATGATATCAGATTAACGCCGGACTACATTGGTTTCAGGAAAAAACTGAAAACTTGGCTGTTCATCCAAGCCTACTGTTAGATCATACCCGGGACGGCTTCCAACCTCCAATAGCGCCAGGAGACCTTTCGGTGTACGTGCTCTTTATAAATCCCCCAAACATAAACATAAACATGGCTGTTTAGCAAATTTTATGTGAAAATTCAGGGTCAAAAGTCATATGATGTCTCTTCCTGTGAAATCATTAATGCCAAACGGTAAATGATGCCACTTCCTCTACCGCTGGGATTTTGGTGAACCAATGTAAATGCTGCACTTTCATGAATTGAAAACGTATGAGTCTCATCCAATTACATCAAAGGAATTTATATTTATCACATTTCAGATATTTGTATCGTAAATCCGTTTACTAGAGCCATCATCTTGCACTTTCCTCCAGCAATTACATTGTATAGTACAATGTATATTTCCAAACAAGAGCAGAACGAGATTGTAAAAACATACATCATTATACATGTATTTTCTTTTGAGAATTACATTCAGTACAAAATAACCTCTGACGCTTCACGAATCCAGTGACTTACACATTTATTACAGCACTGTTACTAGAGCAAGTTTTCTTTGTTTTAACTGCAACTATAAATCATCTTAACATGATGAAAGAGCTGCAGCTTTGGTTTTCCTGCAGAGGGCACGGAATGGCCTTTTGAGGAGATGTTTTCATCATTATCACCCTGTGACTTTCACACTCTGACATAACATGTATCCCCCTCTGCTCCTGCATAAGCCAGGATTAAAGAAGAAGTCTTAAACATGAAAATACCAGTAGAGGTGTTTATTTTAATGTCTGCATTTTGGTAAATATTAAGATCTTGAACTATGTGCTTTTTCTTTTATTCTGTAGTTTACAGTCGTTGTTGTTGATCCTGATTATTGGGGCTAAAACTGGAGTTTCTGTCTGAATCGAGATCTTGGGGCATATTTACAAGGAGTTAACGCCACCAGAATGTCACTTTTTCTGAAGTTCTGGTGGCATTAAGTTCTTCGCCTTATTTACAAGGTGGCATTAAGCCACTAAACGTGGCTTAATGCCACTTTGTAAAAAATGCCCCATTTCACACAGCACTTAGCGTGAAAGGGGCGGGCAATAGGTACTGCAGTGGGCATTCCACCACAACACCCATAGCTTTGTGGCGCTGCCCAATATTTACAATGTATGGGGCAGCACCGAAAATATTTCACCAAGTAAAAATTGGCGTAGACTGTATGGCCAAAAACCCTGTATTTGAAACTTTCCAACTCCAAATGGGGGAAAATGCAGACAATTACTATTTATATACCCATTCTGAGGTCCACACACCCCGTTATTGGTGTTAACACAGTGCGCAATCATCAACAGGATTGTGCTGGTATTATAATGTAGCCCCATATGTCCATAACAACACGTCTTTGCCAAGGTGGTTATGACACATTTATACTTGAAGGCATTTCTAGCTAACTGAACATAAAGATGTATCAAAGGTTGATAAGATGTTATTATTACTGGGGGCGTGGCCAAGATGGCGGCGACGACGGACGTGTGAGACGGATCTCAGTGCCAGACTCAACAATTAACAGGCACTCAGACGCCCCATTCCGCCGCATTTCTATAAGAGGAACATCAGAGTCCGACCCCTCCACTGTCACACAGGGGGTGGTGAAATTCTTGATCCAGCTGGGCCTTAACAGAGGCCCTGCGAGCCAGCAGTGAGCGGAGATGCAGGGCACCTCTGGCTGCTCACGCAAGTGGTGGGCAAAGAAGGCGTGGAGCTCTGGATCACAGCACTCGATGGGTTTAAAGATAGCAAAGCGCCGCCATCGACAGGAACAGGATAACGAAACAGTGGGTTCGCAAACCCACATGGACTGTGATTGCAGCTCCCCCTGTGACATGGCCGAGGGACGGCATTGCGTCTCATGGAGGTGCCTGAGACCGCAGGATCTCTGTGCTGCATGGTAGGAGGTGTGTGCGCCCCTGTTTCCTAGCATTGGATGGCGAAAAGCGCGGAGGATCCTCTCCACTGTGGGACACAGCACTGCTGCGCAACTACTGTGGACGGGCACCTGCAGCGGCTGTCCCTGGCTGCAGCTGGGCCCCCAGAGATCACGGCAGGCCTGACTGCTGGCCCAGCGTGACATCAACAGAGGTGCACAGACTCTGGTGATTGTCTATTAATGCACACAGGCATGTCTTTCTCAGCTGGCATCACTTGAACCCCCACTGCCGACTGGAGACCCTGAAGCATGCAATGATCCCCACAGCACCACCACTGCATTGGGGCTGCCACTGGTGAGGTGCGTGGTGGTGTCCCCCCGCAGGCGGCAGCAGCAACCAGTGATAGGCACTATCACTGCATTAGCCTGATCACGCGTCACTGTGACCCTACAAGTGAGACAGTACATAAGTTCCTTCTCTGCACGCAGAGCCTTACACCCCAGGCGGGGGTAGCCTGCACATACACCCCGCCCCTTCCTGCCAGACAGCTGCACTGCCCTGCTGCTCCACAGGGCCCAAGAGGCGCAAGAGGTCTTTGGCCCTGGCATGGACCAGACACACACATCAGCTGTTCGTGACAGACATGGTGAAGCACAAGTGCACCAGGCTACCCTAAATGGACTGCAGAAATGCTGGAATGGACCCAATGCAGCCAGATGGGCCTTCAGCAGTCTTTATTAATTTGAAAAGACTCCCCAAATGCACTTCAAGAGGTTTTACAGGGTGATACAGGCTATATTGGACACCACACCTCCCTGGAAGCTCGCATAGACTCAGTTACAGTGGAGGTGAACTTACTGCAGGCCGATCAGGCAAGTTATTGGACCGTGTGGGGGAGGCTGAATCAATGTTGGTGGCCTTACACCCCTCAACCAAGGAATTACAGGAGTGCCTGGAGAAGATAGAAGCGGAGCTTCTCATGCTACACCAAAGAGCAGAGGACGCTGAGGACAGGCTCAGATAATAACATCCACCTGGTTGGATTTCCCCAACAATTGGAGGGACCCAGCGTCAAACTGTTCCTGGGGAATGACTGGTACAGAACATCCTAAGTAGCAAAGCTTTGAACATTTTCTCAATTGATAAGGCTCACTGCATCTCAGACCTGCCCCCTCCAAGGCATGCCCCCTCGACCCATCTTTGCACGCCTCCTCAATTACCGAGACTGCAACATGATCCTGCAACGATTCCACACTAAGTGACCCATGTCCCACGGAAATGCTCAGATATCGGCTTAACCCGACTTCACCATGGACGTACAACATCTCCGGGGATCATATACCCGGGACAAGGAACGCCTCCGGGTCTTGAACATCAAGTACGCACTCCTGTTTCCTGCTCTGGGTCATTAATGGGGAGAAGACCACCATCTTCCAATCTCCAGAAGACATTTGGATGTGGCTCCATGCACAGGACCTGCTATCATCGATTCCCCCAGAATACTCTGTGGACAACTGGGTGGAGCTAAGACCGTGAGGCTGCAGACATTGGCCTCCTGGAGAGCATCTGACTAAAGTCAAAGGGGCAGGAGAGCAAGCCTGCGCAGTGGTGGAGGTCTCGCTCCACAGTGTGATCTCTTTTGCCCCCTTACAAGACAGACACTCATCAGAGTCAAGATCGGACTCGGTAGCTCCCAATCCTCATCGATGGGGGAACAGCAGGGACTGAAGGTCACCCCTCGATCTGCAGATTATCTGTAAGTAGATGGCTGGGGTAACGGCTGTGGTCCTGGGCCGGCAGGCCCACTCTGGACAAGTGTTGTTGCCTCTGGGTAAGGTGCAATGGGTAAGAGACTGAGAGGCTCTCCAACATTCAAGGCCCACACCACTGACTCATGGGACACTGACACCTGACCACATGGGCTAGATTGAACTGCCGCCAAGATGCCACGTCACACACATGTTCCCATGTGGCATTTCTGTTTCAAAGCATTGTTATTGAATTCTTCTTTCTCAAAGTTGCCCCTGCTGCTTAATTCAGAGATGTTTTTCTCGGTGGGCCCTGACTGGGCACTGTCTTGGAGGTTGGAGGGGTATTACGTTTGTTAGTATTATTGGTATGATTTTACAAGTTGCTCTACTAATGTTCCAGACGGTGCTCTCTCACTGTCAGCATGCCACGATGTGACATTACACATTCTGGTATTTCTTGGGATGGCTTGGGGGTTGGATGGGACTGTGCATGTCCCCCTCCTTTATTGCCGAATATGACACACATGACTGACGTTAGTTCTGAAACTTTTCTCCCCCACTATTACTTCATGACCTGGAAAGTGTGGAGCATGAACACACGTTCAAAAGGCTATCACATATATGCTTATCTAAAGCGGCACCATGTTCATATTGCCATGCTCCAGTAGACACACCTCACCACCACTAAACTCCACAAATTTCGCTTCAAATGGAGGGGACAAGTGCATGGCACAGTGGCTTCCTCATTTGCCCACGGGGTGCTAATTTATCATGAATTGCACCTGGTGCCTGTCCATAAGACCCGGCAGGAAGAAATGTGGCACTGGATGACCAACTTGACTGATTGCTCCTGTAGTTGATCACTATTTATGCCCCCAACACACTTGTCAGGAAGAATTTTTAGACACTCCTAATCCATTGCTTCTTTGTAACCCGTCCTCCCCCACTCTCCGGGGAGGAGACTTTAATTGCAATCCGGAAATGGTGCTTGATCCCACCATCCCACCTTCTCCGAGCCACGACCTCTGGACATGCCGCTCTCCATCTTTGATACTGGATGACCTACATGCGTCTCCTGAACACATGGTGATCTCTGCAACCAGTGTGTCGTGAATACTCCTTTTACTCTCCCTTGCACAATGTACACACCAGGATTGATCACCTGTTTTGCACGCCTGGCCTCAGCACCCAACTGGTCGGTTCAGAATTCCTGGCGTGCACCTTGTCAGATCAGTGTCTGCTGCTGACTACTGTGCGGTGGGGCAGCTCGCACCCCTTGACACTGACTTGGTGCTTGAAAGTGAAGGCACTGACTGACCCCCCCTCCCATGTGGACTGACTCTCCACATCCCAGGCTTTGACTGTATTGTTGGCATATACCAGTACACAACAAGCCATTACGCTTTTGTATTCGGCCTTCCACGCAACTCCACCCAACCATGCCGTAGGGGTTTTTGCTAGGTGGGAGGCAATGCTGCAATCCTCACTCTCTGACACCGCCTGGTCCCGTGCCTTGCAGACAGTTAAGAGTGTTTCCCGTAACCCACGGTTTTGCTTCACTCAGTTCAATTAAATCCACCACAATTATCTTTCACCCGCTCGCATACAAAGCATCTTCCAGACATTATTACCAGAATGCCCCATTGTAACTTGCAAAACGCCAACTTTATCCATATGGTGTGGACATATGTACCATTAGCACAGCGGTAGCCCGAGGTCACCGCAAGGTAGCGGAAATATCCACACACCCTCTTACCCCCACCCCCGAATCCTGTCTGATGGACTGCGACCCCAAGTGAATGGCATCAAGCACCTGCACTGCTTTATTGACTTGGTCTTTGCCCTGTTTGAGCGCAACATTTCCACGGCTTGGAAATCCCAAAACCCCCAGGGGTCAAAAGGTGGCTCAGAGTGCTACTGAAATGGACCAGAGCCAAGGGACATACTCTCAGACTACTCAGAATAAAGGGTGACACTTGAGCAAGGGGCGACTGCTGGAAAAACAATTTCCTGGCAAGTGAAACCAAGACCGGAAACCTGCTGCATTGAGCACGCAGCACTATGATCACACTCGCGATACATGAATACATGATATCTAGATGTGAAGGCTAGTACTCCCTCCACACAATAGCTTGTCGCCCTCCCAGTGGACCCCATCATGGACTCTGCTGTTGCCCACCCCCCATTGCGACAACCGACCACACACCTCGCCCAAAATGCTTACACCCCCTTCCTTGATCCCCTATTCTTTTTCCTCTCCTCAGTTTGCTCAACTGATTGAAGGAGGCACAGTGCATCCTACTCTTCCTTTTGTAACTTTAATGATGGCTGCAATTAGGATGCCACTGCCACCGTGGCAGTGGCATCCCCCATTCCCAGCATTGTGGCAGGCAGTGCTCACAGCACCACCCGCCACAATGCTGGGAATGAACGTCGGACATTGGCATGCACCGCACCGTGCCTGCCAACCTGCCCATGCCAATGCAGGGAGGTGCTATAGGTACCCCCATGTGCACCCCCCCAACACCCTAAGGGGGCACACAACAGCAAAAACTGCATGCCTTTCAAGGGCGGCGTTGCCGCCATGAAAAAGCTGCTCTCCGCTGGCATCCTTATATGGTTGGCGGTGTCTTACAGACACCACCACCATATTGTGGCAGTTTTGTCTCTCGGTTGGTCTTCCCGTCCGCCGCAGACCCCCCAGCCATCCTAATGTGGCGGGGTCAATCAAGGAAGGATGGCGGCGGATCGCCCATGCTGGTCTGGCGGTAACCACCACCAGCCCGGTAGGGGCGATCCGCCCGCCATCCTAATAGACCCCAAGGTTTGGTCCACAGTAAGTGGAGACATGGTTAGTTTCTGTTGCACATCGGGTGTCAAAAAGTAAGCAGGCCTGTAGATTGTATTTTAGAAAATGCACTAGCTGTGTTTTTAGGATTGTAAGTAGTAACTGGGCTTCAACAACATGCAATGGTGCAAGCTGATTTCACTGTAGCAGCACGTCTGCTACTACATAGAAAGTAAAGTGTGAATTAACCCCCTGGTGCAAGCGGTGGACAGGGTGGATAGCTTTGTCTTCCAGGATGGTTAAACATTAAGGACCTTTCCCTCTTTATTGCTTCAGGCTTGTAAGAATAAGGTATGAGGTGTGGGATAAGAATGAGGAAGAAAAAGGCGTTGGTGTCTCATTCCAACATTCCATTAGTTCAGACAGTATTTATTATTATGCAAGTACATCAGTATTTAACTGAAATAATGGCATTAAAGATTTGTATACATATTTAAATTGCTATTTTATAAGCCAAAGTAATGATATCTAGGGGCCTATTTACAAGCCCATTGTGCGACCAGTGAGTCAATTTTCATGACATACCGGCAGTGCAGAGTCCAGATCCATATCTACGAGCCACGCAAAACCACTTTGAGTGGCTTTTCATGGACTTGTGGAAATGAAGTAAGGCAAAGCAGTGCAATTTGCTGTGTTGCCTTACTTTGAGTTAAAGAGGCATTCCATGGGCATTGCAGTGGGTGTTTCCAAGCAACACTCATGGAGTTTGGTACATTCCCAAATTTACAAGGACTAGAAAACCTTGGAATGTGCATAAAGCCGATGCCTCCCGAGGGGAGGCGTAAGAAGGAGAAATAACTCTATTTATCCTCATTTTTTCCTCTTTCTATTTGTGCTTATAGGAGGAAAATGCCTCTATTAATTGTTTTTGTGCAGGAAGGTGTCCCTTTCTACAAAAAAACAATCATCCTACAATGCATACACCCTTGCACCATTTTGTAAGGGTGCCTGCGTAGGCGCAAGGCAGCCAAAACAGCATCAGCACAGTGGGAAAGGACAGGAATGTGCCATCTATCATAAATATGGCGCATTTCTGCCCTTTCCTTTTGACACAGGACAGCACAGCAAAGTGGCTAACTGCACTGCCCTGGGTTAAAAACTTGTAAATGAGGCCCCTAGATTTCTGTACACATAAATGTATAATAACACAAATGATGGAAAGAAAAAATTCGGAAAGCATAAGCATAGTCATCTTAATGGTGAGGGTTAATGTGGGTAGTGTCTAGAAGCAATTCATTAGAAGTAATACATTTGTTTCAAATTGAGACTTACAGTTAAACCGAAAAATATAGAATCAGTAGATCTGTTAGCTGGGATTTGTTGATGTTTCAACCTAATACGTCATACATTGAATGAAGTCATCCTCAGGACAAGGATAATGAATGAGTACATTCTTGTTCAAAAACGTAATACTAATTTAAACTACCTTACACAGACTATGATGATTAATAGTTATAGATAGATAATACACTTTAGGTGTGCACTGCTAGAACAGAGTGGCGCATGCCTGCCTTTTCTAGTGAAACTTAGTGAAATTAAAATAATTAATATAATGTTTAATGGTCCAAGCTAATAACTCTGCTGACCAGCAGGTAGATGAAAGCCTCCCCATTTGGAGAGGATTGTCCAGCTCTTAGGAGAGGCCTGGTGTGGTGGGCAAAGTGGCATGGACTAAGTAACCCACACTTGCTGACAAGCCTGAGCAGGCCTGTCACCAGTTAGGCAGCCTGTTCTCGGTGGTGGTGGACTAGAGGTCTTGGTATAGACTTCACAAATGATGACTGGCCATACATCCTGCAGACTCCTGACAAGACACTGAGGGAAGAGCAACGTATTTATTGTATGGATTTACACCAATAGCACTGGTCCCTGGCCAAGCCTGTTGCTCCTCTCATTATTCTTGTTACCAAAATGTACTTGATTTAGATGAGTGATTGCATATAGTGGACTATTTTTCAGTTGATGGTTAGATCATACCAACATGCCAATAAAGAATTGAAATACATGAAAGGAAGGATACCTTGTGGATGGACCCCTGCCTGGACGCTCTGGATTTGTACTGCTGTGGACTCTCTTGGACCTGTGTCTCCAAGGCCAGTAGCACTGGCTCTCCCACCCCCTCCGGGGGGCTGTAGAAGGAGGATTTGCTGGGGACCCTGGAGGAGAGGGTATCCCTGGAATTTATGTGGTCTAGTCCTATTGAGGAGGTCCCTCAAAGGAAACTCCTGACTCTTGCTGGGCTCACTGGTACCCTGCAAGTGGCCAGGAGAACTTGGGGCCTGAGGATGTCAGGCAGGGAGTGTTCCTGAAAGCCACAGGGTGCTGTCAATGAAGACTAGGGTCTAGGAGAGTACCTGCAGCCCAGACAGAAAAGGAAGTTCCGGTTGCTGCAAAAAAGGAGGCTACAAGAAGTTAAAAGGGCAGGAAGGAAGGCCCCGAGCTCATGCTCTTTGGAGGGAGAGTGGTTGAAAAATGAGCGCCATAAAAAACACCTAGTTTTAGAGGCAAGGAGGCCAACAACTAGTGAAGGTAGCTCCACTTGGGATAGAAGAGCCCCCACAACTTGGTTTACGTTGCCCTAAGCACTCATGCGCAGAAATTAGTGAGCTGGGGAGACCTTTCAGCTTTCCTTAAGAACTTCTTGAGCCGGGCTTTATTCTTATGATTTGGTAGTGCATGGACTTTTCTTACTGGATGATGTGGTTACTTTGTAGTCAGGTTTAGGTAGAAGGAAGATTCATGCACTGCATAATATTGAATACCAAAAACCGTATTGACATCCATATTGTTGATAATTCTCTGCATATGGTGCTGGATGATATTTCAAGGTGATACCCTTCTGAATTGTTTTCATAATTATTGCATTATGTTTGATTCTGTATGCTTGCATTTAATTATCGCGGTGACAGCCTGACAAAGCTGGTAAGCCTGAGTTTTAGTAAATGCATCCACAATGTTGTGCTAGAGGCATAGGGTTCAGGGCTTGGGGGTGCACAGACTCCTGGAGGTGTCGCCAGTGCAGGAGGTCTAGGGTACATTTAGGGGGCTACTTGACATGTTGGATGTCTCTCTACTGTGTGCCCTCTGTTGGTTGTGAGTTCCTGTAGAGGGTGTCACCATTGGTATTTCTAACTGTCACTTTGTATATATTTGTTAATGTGTATGTAATATTTAGTAACATGTTATAAAGTGGTTTACCATTGTTAGGAAAAATGTGGTAGCTGGAATGTGATTTAATATAGGTTGTTTGTTGTGTTGGTAAATTCTAAGTCTGTAGCTCACAGCTCCTCCCCTGAATAAGCCTTAGACAGATAAACATCACTATCCTGAGCGTCAATTGTTAAAAAGTGTCACTTGTCATATGTTAGATGTTATTTGTGTCAGGTTTACTTAACAGTTCCTAGAGCATTCCTGTGATTTTATTTTTTGCATCTACAAACGCAGGATCATATTTTGCACCAATCCAGGGGTTTGTAAATTGGGCTTAAGACCTCTCCAGGAATTGTGTTACTTAAATAGTGCGTATGTCAGTAAAAAAAAAATTACTTTGGTGTACCTTTGCCACATTATCTATCACTATATTTTTTGGAATATAGACACGAACACTTGTATTTTACGAGTTAATGTGCATCATCATAGTGGTGTGCGAAAGAATGCATAGCTGACATTTCTTGAAAGAATTTGCAAACTCAAGGGTAGAGTTCAACATATGGGTTTGCCTGTATCTTTCATGACTTTTTATACAAGCCCATACGTGTAACGAGCAGAACGTATCTTTCAGTGAGAGACATTTACTGTGCAAACCACTCTCCCATGCAAAAATTACAAAGAAATGCTAGATGCAAAATTTTTAGAATTATGCCAATTTTGTGGAACACGAATTTCATGAACTGCACACACTTTGTCAGTGAAAATAAGATTGCACACAGGCCTTATCCGTAGCCTCTGCTCCACAGAATGGTAAATATCATTTTGACTTCCCACTACATCCAAAGGAATTGCATTTTTTTCACAATCAGAGAAAGTTTACATAATTAGAAATCTTCAATTAACACCATAAAAACTGAGCAATACTTTGATTCCCATGATGCTGATGCCATTGGCACCCTTGCAGTGAGCTAAATGGCTCACCCTTGTTAAATCTTTGTACAACATGGTGATGTGTGAAACTCACATTGGCTGGTGGCGCTCAGATAATTAATAATTGTGTTCACAGGTATGATCCATGTGTAATATGGTAACGAAAATTAATCTTCATTTGGACTGAAAATGCACAGTTCTCACTTTCTTCACCATGAAGCTTCATTCTTAAAAGAGTCAAATAAATGTAATTCGAAATAGCTGAAGTAGAGTCAGATTACAATGATGTTATGTTATGTTATGTTATGTTAAAGAAATTTGTTACTGCGCACGGACACCAATTGGTTTCATGGCGCTCAGAGACAAAGTGGAAAAACAGAGCGGTCGGGTGTGAGCAGAGAAATTAATCATAAGCTAACTGAAAAAGATAGGTTTTGAGAGATTTACGGAAAATGGTGTAGTCAGAAGAAAGCCGGATTGAAAGAGGGAGAGAATTCCGGGTAAAAGGAGCAAGAAAAGAGAAACAAGAACCACCATGTTTTTTGCGTTTGAACCTGGGGTTGATTAAGAGGTTGTGTGCAGAAGACCTAAGATGCCTCGAGGGGATGTGGCGTTTGAGACTAAGAGAGGTAAAGGCAGGGGCAAGAGCAAAAAGAGATTTAAAAACAGTACAACCCATTTTGAAAATACAGCGGGAAGCGACCGGAAGCCAATGCAATCTTTTCAACAGGGGCATAACATGTTGGTGCTTTGGCTGTTGGAAAACCAATCTGGCCTCCTGGTTTTGTACCAGCTGGAGCCGATGAAGATGGTAAGCAGGAATCCCCACATACATGTAGTTGGCATAGTCAATGCGAGAGGTGACAAGGGCCATAATGACAAGTATGAGAGCCTCTGTGGATAAGAACCTTCGGATTTTGCCAATTCTGCGTAGATGGTAAAAGCAGGCCGAGGTAACGGAGTTGATTTGAAGTCTCATCGAAAGGTCACTAGAAATGATGACACCAAGGCTCTTCACGGACTTGACTGGGCAAGGAGGAGGGCCAAGAGCTTGGAGCCAAAAGCTGGAGCTCCAAGGATTTGAAGACCCTCCTATTAAGACCAACTCTGTCTTGCTGGGGTTGAGCTTCAGCTGACTGAAATTCATCCACTCAGAGATGGTGAGCATGGTGGATTGAAAGTTGGAGCAAGAGGAAGAAGAGGGATCAATAGGAAAGATTATTTGTAGGTCGTTCGCGTAGTTGAAGATGGTGACAGGGGTGTGACGGAAAGAGGCTAAAAGGGGTTGCATATAAAGATTAAACAGAAGGGGCGATAGAGCAGAACCCTGGGGGACACCACAGGAAAGTGAAGATTGGGGGGCAGAGAAGGTAGAAAGCTGAACCGATTGAGAACGTTGTTGGAGGAAGGACCTAATCCAAGTTAAGGCCAGGCCGTGGATACATGCATTTCTGACACGGTCGATCAAAATAGCATGATCGACCGTGTCGAAAGCGGCCGACAGATCTAATAGCACCAAGGCCTGGGTCAGGTTCCTGTCAGCCCCCTGTCTCAGCGCATCCATCACAGCCACAATGACCGCTTCCGTTGAATGGGCCGGTCTAAAACCGGCCTGCTGGTCATCTAGGAAGTGAGATTTTTCAATGAAGGCGCTCAGGCAACGGGTAACATGGGTCTCCAACACCTTCCCCAGATAGGGGAGGAGGGAGATTGGTCGATAATTGCCTAAAACACTTGGGTCCGAGCCTGGTTTTTTGAGAATGGGTACTACAACAGCTTTTTTGAAAGCATCGGGGACAGAGCCTGTAGCGAGAGAGTAGTTAAGAAGGTCTAATGGGGGACCTGGACAGGCCAAGAAAGCATCTTTCAGAATTTGAGGGGGGCAACAATCATTGGGGGAACCAGAACTTACTACATGTAATAAAGAAATGATAGGGGGAAATTCGTGCAAGCGGCAGGGATTCGTGGGGGTAGGACACAAACATTAGGTGAGGAAGGGGAGGGAATATTATTTTTAATAGTTGTGATTTTGTCAATAAAAGCGTTGGGGCTGGACAGTAACACAATCAGGAAGAGAAAGTTCAGCTACAATAGAGAAAATGTCCTTGGTTTTTGAAGCTGAACTGAGGATTTTCTGGGAATAGTAGGAAGATTCAGCCAATAGAATAGATTTCTTGTACAATTTTAATAGATCCATATAAGTGGTTCTTAGTAAGGGATCATAATTTTGTCTCCACCGACGCTCAGCTTGTCTAAGGACTAATTTGTCCAGTTTTAGTTGATCAGTAAACCAGCGCTGAGCGTCATGTGGGCGTTTAGTTCTGATAGTTTTCACAGGGGCGACCACATCACTAGCTTGTGTCAACCATTGATCAAGGATAGCGGTTTGCGTGTTGATATCAATGGTGTCGCTAGGGAGTGTGGTAGACAGAATGGAATGAAAGTGAGAAGTATCAGCCTGCTTCCAGTTTCGTGCCGTGAAATTAGACACCGGTGGAGGACGGGTAGACAGGGAAGATTTTAATAAAAAAGAAATAAAAAAATGGTCAGACCAAGTGCAAAGATAAACTGAGGGGGGGGGAAATGTCCAGGTTTGCCGTCCATACCTGGTCGAGAGTATGGCCTTTATTGTGGGTCGCTACTGAAATGTGCTGCTGACAATTCAGGCCGCATAGTAGATCTGTGAATTCAACCGACAAGCCACTTTCCCGGGAGTCTGATGGCCAGTAGTTGAAATCACCTATAATCAGGATTCTTGCAGAGTTGATAACTAACTGGGAGATGAAATCACCAAAATGGGAAGAAAAAAGGGGCATATTGACAGGAGGGCGGTAAACTAGGACACAAATTAAGGAAAATTTAGGGGACGTGAATTTCAAGGTAAGAATATCAGTATTTGGGATGGGAGTAGTTATCAAATTTGTGAAATTAAATTGAGAGCGAATAATAGCAGCGACTCCACCGCCCGATCTGCCCGTTGCCCTGTTGGACTGGAGGATGTAAAATCCCGAGGGGATAGCAGCAAGGATATTGGGGGAAGAGTCCTCGTTTAACCAAGTTTCAGAAAGAAGCAAAATATCAATGTTGCCATTGTCTAACAATTGAAACACTGCCAGTTGGTGTTTGGGAAGCGAGCGAGTATTGAGGTAGACAATGGAGATAAGATGGGAATCAGGTGAACTAGTCAGGGTGGGTGTGAGGACTGCATTAATATGAGAAGTAAGGGTAGAAGCCCTAACCCAGTTATGATGAGAGCGGTGAGGAGATAGTTTTCAAAACGCTGTTCTTTATAAACAGTTTGATGAATTGTTTTGTATTTCATTGTCTGTACCCCTGCCTTCATGGTTACTTTAGAATTGAAAATTGCACCCATAGATGTTAATGAGCATTTGCGATAAGGCAACTATTCCATTACCACGATGCTGTACTTTTTTTCCAACCTTTCTTACAACCATAATGACTTTTCCTGTACAATTGTTGATCTTCTTGCATCATGCATTCCATGTACTATGCTGCAGCTGCAATAAGGCAAGTAGCACAAACCATATAGCATTATATATCGGCTCAGAAAGGTGTACAAACAAATGGCAGAACTAAGAGAAGCCTTGAATATTTATTGTTCCTCGTTGGTAGGGTAAGAGATATTTGCTTTTTATCATGGACATTTTAACCTTCCCACCAAAATGGAAGCAGCAATACAGCCAATACAGGCCACACAGCTATTTCAGATTACTTGAAAACTATGTAGACTGGCATCTGTTTCCCCAACATATTAGTGAGTTAAAACATTAGAGTTCCTATATGAAGTAATCAGAAGAGCAGCTGTCCTGCTGCTCAGCCCTCACCCAACTGACATTCACTAACCACTAACATTCCATTCATCCAACATTCCACATCACATGCATTCTAGCTGAGCAGCAGGAAAACATAAGATACAACATATAACCCTTCGTTGGGGAATTTAAAAGAATAAAATAAAACATTGACAACACATCTAGTACAATTGGTCAGTAAATTAAAGACAACACGGCTAGTACATATGGTCAATTCATTCAATACATTTTTAACACTGCACAAATAAAACAAATGTGCAATAAAATCAATATAAGATAGACTTCCTCATACCTTTCATCACAACCAGTGACACGATCATCAAACTGACACAAGAAGATACATCCTGTCACTTCCCAGAAATGATAACCGCATCAGGAGCAGCTGTCCTGCTGCTCAGCCCTCACCCAACTGACATTCACAAACCACTAACATTCCATTCATCCAACATTCCACATCACATGCATTCTAGCTGAGCAGCAGGAAGACATAAGATACAACACTATACTTGACATAGTTGAACAATGAAGGAGATCTTGTTGTATTATGGAGATCCTTGACTCTTCATATGATGGAGACAGATCTTGCTAAATTGTTTAGATAGATTACCTATTTTCTCCACTTTAACTGCAGACATATAGCAACATTGCCATCTGTCTTCTATTCTCACAGAGTTGCCATCCTCAAACAGTCCTCATAGAGAGATAAGAAATTGACTAGCACCGTAATTCAAGTTACCTACAGCCACTTGCATGCTATTTTAGCTTTGGCTATGGATATAATAGCAAGATAACCTTTTCTGCATGGTCTACCTTTATTTTCTAACTGTTTGTGGACTGATACTTGCACTACGACTCCATATGCTGTGGCAATGGCATTCAGTGTCACAGCCTGTGTGCTCTTTTTCTCTAAACATAAGATCAAGTTGGTTGCACCCAATCAGCCTATTTAACTTTTCAGTAAGATCATTGTAAATTGGCACATGCCATGCACTAGTTGCTTGGAAGTTAAATGTAGGCTACGGTGTATATTTACACCACCCACATGTATAGCTCCAAAAACACCATCGTGCCTTGCTGACTGCAGTTTATGACCCTGCTGTAACACATCACAGAGGAATGTCCTCTTTCTTGTAGGAACGCCTACTTCTGTTCATTAGTTAAGTCAAACCTAAGTATTCCCTATAAGCTAATAGTGTTGTATGCTTAATGTATAAACGTGGAGTATTCTAAATCGTAAAGAATAATAAATCCCAACAGAGAGCAGCTGCTTAAACTATTTGCCACACTGTAGAACACGTCGGTCCTTGAGAAAAGCTTAGCCAATACAAAAGGGGCCCCCTGCAACGAATAAGGGCAGACGTCAGGGCAAAATAATACTACTGCAAGGGAGAAAGTCCACCCAAACGAATCAAACAATGGCTCATAAAGAGTCCACTCGTTTTAATGTACAACATGGAACTCACTACAGGGCGACAGAAGGGTCACAAGGTGAAATTAAATGAATTACAAATATAGATGTACAAAATCTTTATTTTCTTTTTTTCTCATTATTTAGTTTATATACTTTTTATTCAAAACATTGGATAGCATAGTACATCAATTAATAAATAAGTAGAAATTGCATCAATGAATACACATAATATGAATTCTCCACATCAACCTCTCAACAGGCATACACTCTGTTCTCATTCAGTCACACAGATATACCGCACTAGATACACATTCCTCAATGTAATCCCCAGGGTGACACAAGAAAGGGACCCTGCGGAGCCTTTGTAGCACACTGCCAGGAAGTCCAGATCGATAAGGCAGGATCCAGAGTTCATGTAACGCCAACGCCTGTTTCGGTGCAAGGCCCAGAGCTATGGGCGCACCTTCATCAGGGCTTTCACGCCGAGGGAGAGGGGAGAACACGACACATAAAAGATACACCAGTGACCAATCTGTTATAGAAAGAAGTTAAATTTAGATTCATCAATCTGATATAAAGTTCACTAAATTACAATTTTATACTCAATAAAACTATCAACAGTGGAACCTAAGATTTTTAGTAAGGTCCACAGTTTCATGTATAGTTTATGCACATTTCATTAAATTTAGGTAGTCATGTAGGGTCCACAGTTTCAGATATAGTTTATGCACATTTCATTAGATTAGATAGTCATATACAATTCAATATGTAGCATTTTACATCGAGAAATCGCCACACACACCGTGAGCTCCAATGTTAAAAATAGGATAATGAATAAAAAAATATAAATCAGAACGCCAAACTTAGCACACATAGATATCCCTAGATGCAAGAATTATCAAACGTCACATTTCATCACACTTCAAAAGAGACACCAAACTTTACATATACATTCTCCAATGGTCATATGGCAACCCCCAAAGAGATAGTATCCTGCTTAACTTGAAGAGGGAGAGTTTTAATTTTTCTTATGAAAATAAGGCCAGTTCCTTTGAGGGCTCTACTATTTAGATATTAATACGGCCCACGCCAGGTTCAACTTAGAGGGTCACTATTTTACCTTAGCCACTGGTTCAAAAGCTTAGCCTAGCCAACAATGAATTGCCAATTTGTCCACTTGGAGTTTTATGTACTGGAGTTCAAAGCTATTTACTGGACTGCTCAAAATAAGTACCCATCCTATCGAGCCCTCGTTGTTACAGCCTCCTGTTTTGCTCCTCCGATGAAATCTGAGGACCAAAAATGTATGAATAGGCTCATTCCAAGTGCCCCCAGTAATCAGGAAGAGGCCTACAAGGGTAGCCCATATCTAGTACACGTTGTAGTGTTTCACATAAAGAGTTTAGCTGCTGAAAGAAGCTGAAATCTCTCTGTGAAGCACTTGAAAAAACATGTGAATTAGCTCAGAAACACAAAATTCTGCAATTTAGTCCATAATAACCTATAATCCCCAATATTTCCCTGTCCGCAAAATTACAGGAACTCCAGTAGTGATAATTTGGGGGGGGGGGGAATAACACTGATTTTGTAGAGTAGCTACTGCTGACGGCCAACAGCAGCCAATCTTAGAAAGTAAGACCATGCATTACAAGGCTATAAATTAATTCCAGTTCTAAAGCAACTTCAGCAGCTAGGCTATCCAGCTTTGCAGCAGGAGCACGATGAAAGCACATCTGACTTCAAAGGACTCTTGCAAGCCCAGTGTCCTGCCTTGATCCACTGGAAGAAACTGAGAAGCAAAAAAGTAACAGATACCCAAGGCAAAACTTTGATTGGAGTCACCTGCAAAAGGTACTTGTCGCCCAATCCATCAACAAGTGTGAATTCATGCGTAGGTCCCAGTCTACTGCTAAAATTAGTTTTAATTGGCCAATTGATGTTTTTGTGCTGTTTACCTTCAAACTTTAAGACATAACTATTTTGGATAATTTTGTTTATTAAGGTTTTCTTGATATTTATAAGGTCGTTTGGGAAATTTATTGTGTTCTCTTCTTAACTTTAATGCTTTTTGTTTCTGCTTGGCTCCATCATGCATTGTGCTGGGGAATAGCCTGTTGCTTGTGCCATACCTGCCAGGAGAGGAGTAGAGTTCCAGTGTAAACTATATGTGATCTAACAATATTTGTGTTATATTCTATGCTGGATGCATTTTAATAATAGTTGGTTGAGTTCCCCTCCCCAAATTAGTAATATACCTTTTGACAAATATGATGTGTCATTATTTCAGAACCTCCTAACAGCAGCTCTTAAACCACCTCTGGACAGTTTCATTTCTGGCCACAAGCTGAAGTAATCTAGTATTTCCATGTGTCCCGGGTAAGGCTCAAAATCAAGTTAAGAATATTAATTGAAACATCAACACATAATAGGCAGTGAATGATTTGATTTTAACATTCTGATGCTGAAATATTTCTGTAGTAAAGAAAAAGACATCTATTGTTGAAAATGGTAAATATGTCCTTAACGTTTATAGTGCGGGTGTCGGCCATGGTCCGAAACTGTGGAGGTATGTTGAGGCCATTCTGGTGTTCTGAACCAGAAAGAACGCAGATTTTTTTAAATTATTAATCAGCTGCTCAGTAAGAGCTTCCCGCGCAGCCTGACTGCTTTTTTGTTTTGTTTGCTACAATGATTATAGGCATGCATGGTGCAGAGACATCATTGCAATAAAAGTAAAACGAGCCGATGAGCTTGATTTGTTTTCACTAAGTCAGTGCTCGGGGCATATAGCAGCCCCCTGACCAGTGATTCTCACAGGAACGATATTGTTGCAAAGGGGAGAATCTCCCGTTTCCATAGGTAGCTCTGCCCGTCGCATCCCTGCCTGGGGATTGCCGCAGGAGAGCAATCTTCAAGCAGGATCCCACCCACTAGCCATCTGGGATAGGGGTAGCGGCCCCTAGGGCAAGATCATGTGCTCCCCCTTAGCAACTTTTATACTGCAGTCTTTCTTCTCCCCTCCGCCCCCCGGGAGGAGTATATGGAGGCGTTTACCTTTGATGTGTCCCTTCGGAGGGTGCATGCAAGCCCGCTTGACAGCAGGTTTTTTTCATTGTATAAATATGTAGGGGTGGTGGCTGCCCTGCATGCAGGAATAGAAGGTAACAGGGCTGGAGTGCAAAGCAGATACTTTTACCTGATCCCAATACTAGCTTTTCACCTATTGCTAAAAATCAACATACAAAAAAAATAAAGGAGGCCATATTTTATTGTTCTGTGAAATTGTGAGCCATGGTGCCATTCATTTTATTTGTATAATTTAAATTCTTCTATTCCATATTTTTTGCCCAATTGAGTTTATATTCGTCTCTTTCAATATGACTGGCTGAACAGTCAATGTCTAGCTGGAGTTCAAAGCGAGGACAGGGAAATAAACTTGAGATTATGCAGTGAGAGACAATAGAATTGTGCAACCGGAGTTTGCATTTTACAGCATTCATTCTTTTTTTCAAGCTATCAGTTGAAGCATATGTCTCCGTTCCGCACATCTTGTCTTCTGTAGATGCTTTTCTCGCCTACTACAGATGCATGTGTAATCATTCGAGAGAGGAACAAGTTGTAATTGTCTGTGGAATTGCTGGGAGGATGCTATAAAGATAGAGCTCCAGCAGAGTGCTTTGGAGACAGTCCCCCTGACAAAGCACATTTTTTTCAATTTTTTACTGCTTTTAGCTTTTTTGGAATCGAACCATGCCTTTTAACTTATCATTATCGATGCATTACAGCTTTTTGTCGCATGTTGTAGCAATTAATTTGCAGGTGTTTTACAACAATATCTTCTGTTTGTCAAAACACTCAGTTGTTTGGCCATGCCAAAATGTGCTATTTGTTTGTGTTGTGTATATGCCGGAGCAAAACTGTACAGGTGACAGTGCCATCTTTTTTTGAACGTGAACACTTTTTTTCTCAAAATTTTGACTTCAGCTCTAAGGGCCCGATTCACAGAATGAACTTAAGACTAAATCCTAAACTTACTTCTATTTGGTATTCACAGAATGCACTTACTACTTTCGGGATTCACAGAATAGATTTAAGACTACTAACTTTACGTCCGCACTCGGGCCGGAAATTCCGGCCCGTAGGCGGAGTTTCCGGCTCGGGGGCGGAGCTTACGGCCCGGAGGCGGAGCTTACGGCCCGGAGGCAGACCTTGCGGCTTGGAGGCGGAGCTTCCGGCTCGGAGGTGGGTATTTAGCCATGGCTTAAATCTCCACCTCTGGGCTGGAAGCTCCGCCTCCAAGCCACAAGCTCCGCCTCTGGCCCAGAAGCTCCGCCTCCAGGCCATAAGCTCCACCCCCAAGCCGGAAACCCCACCTCCGGGCCGGAATTTCCAGCCCGAGTGCGGACGTAAAGTTAGTAGTCTTAAATTTATTCTGTGAATACCGAAAGTAGTAAGTTCATTCTGTGAATCCCGAATGTAGTACATTCACTCTGTGAATCCCGAAGTAGTAAGTGCATTCTGTGAATACCAAATAGTAGTGAGTTTAGGATTTAGTCTTAAGTTCATTCTGTGAATCGGGCCCTAAGTCAAGATCCCAATGCCTAAGGAAGCAATGTGCAAACGAGGAACATGTAGAATTTTGTGCATTATTCCTATGCATAACGTATAATTGTAGCAAAACTAAATTTCTCAACGGTAGAGGTGGGCGAGCCACTGAAAGCAAGGGCCAGGCTCCAGACTGAAGCCTGACTCTGGCTCAGCTCGAGCTCAAGTTGGAACCTTGAGCCCATAACAAGCTTCCTTACCTGTACCCAGGATGTGGTGTTAGGGTCAAAGCGTCGAATCTGGTCCTGGTAAATCCACTTCAAGTCTTTGCGTCGGCTCAACATCCTGTGATTCTGGGCAAATCACTTTATTGTTCCATCTCTATAAAAATGAATGGTCATCTTGTGCAATGTAACAGGTGCTTGTGTAAAGCACTCTAATAACCTTTGGACGTAATTGCGCTATATAGAAATTTATGAAAGGTGCCCAAAGGGTTAAAAGCAAAGTCTTTATGTAAGGAATGGTATTCTATAATGATCTAGGCCAGTAGAGGTTTTACTTGACAATTGTCTTGCCTCTTAGTTCTCTAAAGGTTCCTGTTTAAAAATTATCACTTTTAATGAAGTGCTTCTCAACGTAGTGCTATAATGTGCCCGATTAATATCAAAACATCCACATGCTAAAGAAATAAACTTTTTTTAAATGTTGAGGGGACTTTATTATATTTTACATAATGTTTGGTGTATGATTTGCGTAGCAAACCTTTTCAGTGCTCGGGTCGTGCACAGGCCCTAAGATCCGAGCCAGACCATTGACTCTGCTCTCCCCGTTAATTTGTTGGCTCGTCCCACTCCTCTTACCCGGCCTGTCCTTGCGCAGTTGTTCCTCTGTGCCACAGTGCAATACCTGGTAGGCTAAATTGGCTTTTATTGAAGCATGGCCAATGAAATTATCCCCAAGTGACTCTAGATAAATCGGGTGACACAGTTTCTTCCCCATTTATACAATATTGTGCTGCTGACTGACATGACATCAAGCCTTAATGGAGTGACCCTGTATTTCTCAGAACCTGGGTATCGTTTATTATATAGAAACTATTGGTTTTGTTGGAACACATCACATCAAATGCAGAGAGAGGGCCTCCACAATCCAAAAGGACAGAGCTCCGTAATAGACTTTTTAGTTGTAAATAACTCCCTTTGAGAACCACTAACGTTCAATCATCTGGATATATAAACATTCATTCACTGCACATTTATGACCCCAGTCTTGAATGAGTTTAATGCTGCACAATAACTTGAATCTTTATGTCTCCAAATTTAATAAAAGCTTTTTTCTTCAATATATCTTAATTAGTTACAGTCCTTGCCTAAAGTTAAAATTTCATCAATAAAAACAAGACATAAAAATGATTATACATAAATACCAACATAAATACAGTAATATAGAGGAGCGAAAACATACAAGACAATCACACCTGTCAGAAATTCGGGTTAATTTGTAAGAATGAATAAAGATACCCCATTGTAGAAACCAGTTTATTTTCTAATGTGATCGTTTGTTCCTCAAATTTAACACACACTGTGCAGCCACGTATTTCGGTGGGTTAAAAAACATGAACCCACCTTCTTCAAGTCAATGGGATATTCTCCTCCTAAGAATATCACTATCCAAACATATCCTGTGTGGAAAACATAAAAATGTATAAATACTCAAAGCCATGAGACCACATAAATTCAATCATCATAAGACATTAACATACAATTATTAACACATTTCCATATACACATTCTGTGTTAAAACAAATGATCAGATGCTTAATAATAAAAAAACAAGCCCAACCACACTCTATTCATTACTGGTGTACCTCAAATTACACTCTTCAAGTACATTGCATCCCATTCATAGATAAAAGGGATTACAACCCACATTAATTCACCATATATCCTTCAATTAGCTCACTCACAGTGTGGAGCACTCAGGTTGTTGAGATTACAAAAAGACACCCCTGTAAACCAATCTCAATATGCAGAACACAAAATATCAAAACCTGCATATAGACAAGCACTGGCGTTGCCAATAGGTCTCGCAGTAGGAAAGTTGGAGCTATTGGTTTTGTAAATGACATTTTATATTTATATATTGTTATTGACAATGCCAATAACGATATATAAATATAAAATGTCATTTACAAAACCAATAGCTCCAACTTTCCTACTGCGAGACCTATTGGCAACGCCAGTGCTTGTTTCTTTATCTCCCTGAATTTGAAAACCGAAGTGCTGAATTGCGCTCGGGTGTGTAGCCACACATTCTTCCTGTCAGCCTTTAAAAGGGACAGACGAGGGGCGTGGCCAAGATGGCGACCTGAGCAGACGTGGGTCTCCGTGGCTCCCTGCCCCGGCTCTTGCTACTAGCATTTAACGCAGCCCACACAGCCCTAACGCCATGGCGCTGGCCCCTACTTGACTGCGGCTGTGACCTGCACCATCGAGGCAGCTGTGGGGCCTGCCTGGCCGAGTGGACGATCCGACGAGGGCCGGAGGCTGCGGCGGAGAAAATGGCGGCTGCCATGGCGGGCTCGCCAGCACCACTCCGACTGGCGGTCCGGGCCTGAGTTGAGACGGGGTCGATCCGCTCCCTGAGGGGTTGGTAGCAAGGCCCTGCAGTCCCGCGACTCTAGCCCAAGAGGTCGCGGCGGGTACCGACTGCTCCCGCGGCGGCTCGGCTGGAGCGACACGGAGGTGCCTACCGGAGCTGCAGAAATCGAGGCCCCGGCTTGTGGCCTACTCGTACGGGGCTCCAACAGAGCGCCCGATCCTGGCGTGGGCTGGCGTGCACCCCGGCGCTACGCCGACAACGAGGCAGTGGCGCTGGGGACCTGGAGGACGAGGGAAGCAGAGCGCCAGCGGCGGTATCATCCTGAGTGGCTGGACGGAGCAGGCGGTGCCCACGCGGAGGCCTGATGAGACCGGGGCCCGAGGTGAGGAGCGCACTGGTGGGAGGAGAGCAGGAGACTCGGGGGCACACTCGTGCCCCCGGTGTATGGCCTAGATGACCCGCGCGAGACCTGAGGGGTCTGGCACGACAAAGAGGCGAAGGCTCCTTGCCTCAATGTCCGAGCCCTAGCTGGAAGGCCCCGCACAAAATAGCCAAGACCCAACCCAGTGACACCCGCCGCGGCTGCACCAGAGCCGCCGTGGCCCCCGAGCGGCGGCCCCACACGCAGGCCCCGCTGTGCCATCGCAGCTGACCTTCCCAAGGACGATGGAGCGGGCAACACTGCACATCGCGGGCCGCCCTCGGCAGCTTCTCGTAGGAGTCCTGAGCTCGCCCCCCTTGCGTCTGCACCGGGATCATAAATACCCTCGCTCGACGGCCCAGACTACAGCTCCAGGCACCATTGAGACAGGAGGCGCCACACCGCCAGCACGCGTCCATTGCGAGACCCGGCCAGCGTACCCGCCGGTAACTGCCGCTGGGCCCACCGATAGCCTTAAGGAGGGGAGCACCCAAGAAGTAGGCAAACCACAGGCCTGACACCGCAACCCGGCCATGTCCTCCACAAATCGTAGAACTGGGCGCACCATAAAGGGACATGTTGGTGAAGGGAGCAGCCAAAAGCGAGAAAAGCCCCGACAAGCCGACACCTGCGGCACAGCCCATAGATGGGGACCGGGCAGACGGCGAGGCGCCAGCCACGAAGTCCTTTATGGAGGCGCTATTCACCTCCCTTAAAGAAGATATACAGACTCTCAAACAGGAGATGGTCGGGGGTACAAGGAACTAAGGCGAGACGTGGACGAGATTGGAGAACGGGTGGCGGAGGTGGAGACGGCGGATATGGCTAGAAGCGGGGAAGTACACGCACTTCAACAAGAAATACTTCGGCTTCAGGAGCAACAGATGGATCTGCAGGCCCACTCAGAGAGCAAGCTGACGCTATCAGAGAAGTGACAAAAGACACTGCTAGCGCGCCGGGGGACCCAACGGGTTGAGCCACTGATATACACAGCCGCCGTGCGGCGAGAGGGTCGGGGCGG
This sequence comes from Lissotriton vulgaris, assembly GCF_964263255.1. Classification (NCBI taxonomy): domain Eukaryota; kingdom Metazoa; phylum Chordata; class Amphibia; order Caudata; family Salamandridae; genus Lissotriton; species Lissotriton vulgaris. The sequence continues at coordinate 1,578,276,673 of NC_141689.1, forward strand.
TTGCCATTGCTTCCCCATTGACGTTCTACTTTACCACAGATCCAGTTGGTCTAATGGCTAGAACTGGGACAATGTTTGCTTACAAGACACTCGAGGTTGGAGTGGGGCTGGAGGGGGGTGGGGTGGGGAGGGGAATGTGGGAGTTTGGGTATGTTGGGGTTGGGGGGAGAGAGGGAGGGATCTCCTTGTCCACAAAATGTTGTGTATCTCATCTGGATTATCTAGGCCATCATGTGTAAATCAGGGACCAGCTTAGCCACGGGCCGGTGCGGGCCTGGTGCTGCACCTAGTGGCTTGGGATGACACACCACTTAACGATTCTCTCGCTCAATGTGAGAGGGCTCAACAACCCTAGTAAGCGCAGGGCGGTCCTGTCTCTACTGGAGCACTCAAAGGCGGACATCTGCCTCCTGCAGGAAACCCACCTGCTGCCCAAAGATCATCACAGGCTCAAATCCCGATCCTTTCCCTGGTAGTTCTTCTCGTCCGCTAACAAGAAGGTGGTCGGAGTGGCGATTTTGGTGGCCAAGTCATTTGGGGGTAGGGTCCTGCAAAAAGAGGCGGAGATCAGGGGTAGGTTGCTGGTACATAGTTTCCAAGTAGCGGGGCAGACACTATTGGTGGGCACTAGCTATGCACCCAACGAAAACCAAGAGAAATTCCTACACACTGCCCTGGAGGCCGCCACTGCTAACACGCATCCACATATACTGCTCGGGGGTGACCTGAACCTGGTGTTTCACAACACAGCAGACCATTCCGGTCAGCGGTCCGGTCAGGTGGGAGCTCTCTCAGCGGCGGGACATGCTCATATCACAGACCTAGATCTCGTTGATCTGTTGAGACACGCACACCCACGGGCAGCAGCATACACTTATTACTCCGCAGCCCACAAAACATATACACGACTCAACCACTTTTTGTGTTCCTCCCAGCTGGCACGTCAAGCAGGCGACGTGGAGATACTCCCGGCCTATTTGTCTGATCACTCACCAGTGGTGGCGTCCTTCCTGGTCTCGGCGGCGCCCGGCCCGCACGGCACTGGCGGTTGCGTGATAACCTTTTGCAGCTTCCGACCACACTGGAGCGGATTAAAACAGCGCTCGCTCAGTTCCTCTCCCATAATGCCAACGGAGATACCTCTAAAGCTACCCAATGGGCGGCCCTTAAGGCGGTTCTCCGCAGCAAATTCATTTCTATAGCCACAGCTAACAATAGGGAAAGCGCGCAGAAAAGGGCCGAACTCACTCAGCGAGTGGCGGAATTGGAACAGATGCACCAACGCACGGGGGCTGCACGGGCGTGGCGGCAACTATGCACGGAACAGAAGATGCTGGCGGCATTAGACCAGGATGTAGCGGAATATGCCGCCGTGCCTCTCCGACACGCGTACTATACTGGGGGAGACCTCTGCGGGAAGCTGTTGGCGAGCAGACTACGGGAGCAGCGCCAGAGACAGAAGATCCGAGCCCTCCAGCCCAGCTCCGTCGCCCCCATCACTGAGGACGCGGCCATCGCCGAGGCCTTTGGCGACTACTACGCCGACCTCTACACAGCGGACGGCCTCGACCTGCAGGATGGCCATAACTACCTGCAGGGTGCAACTCTCCCGTCGCTCAATGAGGCACAGACGGCATTCCTCGACCGGCCCATAGGCCTGGAGGAGGTCATCTCAGCGATCTCTTGCCTGAAACTGGGGAAATCCCCTGGCCCAGACGGCTACACGGCAGCCTTCTATAAGACCTTCTGCCCACAAGTGACCCCGCTGCTGATGGACCTTTTCAACATCTTCGACATGCCTGGTGCCATCCCTCCTGACCTACTGGAGGCCGCCATCTCGGTAATCCCCAAGGAGGGAAGGGACCCCACCCGGTGCAGCTCATATCGACCGATTTCCCTGCTGAACATCGATCTGAAGCTCTACACCGGCATCCTGGCAAGTCGGCTTGTGCCCTATATGCAACAGCTGGTGGAGCCTGATCAAGCAGGCTTCATTCCACAGCGGCAGACAAGTGACAACACTAAGCGAGTCCTCCACCTCATTGAGGCCGGGTCTCGGACGAGACCGGACTGCATGCTCCTCACGATTGATGCGGAGAAGGCCTTCGATAGGGTGCATTGGCCCTATCTAGAGTTGGTGCTGCAGCGGTTCGGAATTGGAGAAACCCTCCGCAACCGTATATTCAATTGTTATCGCCAACCAAACACCGCAGTCCGGGTCAACGGCCACACATCCCCGAGGTTTGCGATTGGCAGGGGGACCAGGCAGGGGTGCCCACTCTCTCCACTTCTATTCGCGCTCTACATGGAGCCGTTGGCGTGCCGGGTGAGAGATCACAACCTCATTACAGGCATGCCGTTTGGCGGAGACACGCACACAATCAGTTTATACGCGGCCGACATCTTACTTTCCCTGACTAACCCGATGCAATCCCTCCGGGCGCTTTTTATCGAGCTTCACACCTTCGCACAGGCTTCAGGCTTTAAGATCAATGTGGCGAAGTCGGAAGCCCTGAATCTGTCACTGTCACTGGAGGTGCTAGAGGATGCCAAGGCTGAATTTGACCTTCACTGGTCGGAGTCTACCATCCCTTACCTGGGGGTCTTACTGGCCCCGACAGTGCAAGCCTCCACTGACGCTAACTATGCCAGGCTCAGCTCCCGACTTCGGGATAACCTCAGACGGTGGAAACACCTGACTCTGTCCTGGCTGGGTCAGATTGCTGCCGTAAAAATGACCCTGCTGCACCAGATTCTTTACGTATTCCAGACCCTACCTCTGCGCCCACCAGCGGGATGGCTTCAGAAAACCCAATCAGATCTAACAAGTTTTATCTGGAACGGCCGCCGTCCGCGGTTTAAGCATACAATCGCCACACTTCCCCCTGACCATGGTGGCGTGGGCGTACCCGACCTCACTCTCTACTTCCAGGCAACTCAGCTACGCACTCTGGTGGAATGGCATCAACTGGAATCCGCCAAACACTGGCTCTTTCAGGACAAGGCAGTTGCTGGGCGTACACTCCAGGGCATCCCGTTTTTGCCGTGCTGCCACAGGCCTCCTAACCTCTACGCCTCATGGATCACCAGTACAGTCCTAGATGTCTGGGACAGAGTGGCAGTCAAGCGAGACCTCACCTCCTTTCCCTCCCCCATGACGCCGATTTTCGATAACCATGACTTCTCGCCTGGCCTCGATCCCTCGGGCTTACGCGACATGGCGGAAGACACCTTGTAGGGATGCGGGACATATGTTTGATCTGAAGGGCATTCTCCAATTCCAGAAGGTGAAAGAAGATTATGGTATATCTGAAACGGACCGTCTGCCCTACCTACAGGTCCGCCATTGGGTTCTGCAACCGTCGGTCCGGCCCGGTGCGCAGCGACACCTTACCCCATACGAGAAGTGGCTGTTGAAACGTACATCAGACAAAAAGTTAATATCAGATCTGTACCAGCACTTACTCCTCACCAACATATACACATACAATGCAGGGAGTGTCAGGTGGGAGAGAGACCTGGGGAGACAACTCACACGCAAGGAATGAGGGGAGTCTATTACAGAGCCAGGCACTCTGCCCATCACACGGGCCTCACCGAAACTATGACCAAAGTTGCCACATACTGGTACCACACACCCGAACGACTGAATCAATGGGATCCCCGGGTCAGTGATCGCTGCTGGAGGGGGTGTGGGGGACTGGGAACATTGGAGCACTTACTCTGGAGCTGCGACCACCTTCAGCCATATTGGAACTCGATCCTGGGGGTTGGGGTTTGTTTTTTCCTTCTTCTGTTCTTCTTGCATATTCGTACTCCATTGTCAGCGCCGCCTGCATATGCATCTCAGACTTTATGACGCGGCCGGCCAGGATGGGTTGTATGCGGCTTGCTGTGTTAACACTGGCAGTAGGAGCACTTACTGGCCGTATTCATGCTATTGAACTGTTCATGGCCGCCGCGTACTCCGACAGATGCATTGGCGGCGTGAGATGCTGTGTTTTTCTGTGCTGCTTAATAAAAAGATTTAATACTAAAAGGGACAGACGAGGGCGTCAGCGCAGTGTCCAATATTTGAGTTCCTTGTAGACACCCTGTCTCCTTTTGGGAGGTGCCTGGCTCCCAGATAGCACTCAGTTGGAAGCGCCAGATAGGAAGGACTACCCCCCATTATGCTCCGTTTAGGATTTAAACAAGCATTTACAATGCAATAGGTCTCGCAGCATTTAAGTTTGAGTTATTGGCATTGTGTATGACAATGCGTTGCATAAAATTTTTAGCAAACTTTGAATTGGTGAGCAGTGTGAGTGTGTGCAAGAGTATGCTGTTGCTCACAGCTGTTATTGGCAGACTGTGAACAGACAGACAGTTCTGAAGACTGCTTGACACTTTTTCTTAAAGAGAATGATTGGTTCTTTAAGGAACTACTGTTAGATCTCAGCAGACAGAGGTCGGGAGGTAATGGGAGAAAGAGGAATGAAACATTTGGCAGTAGTGGATAAGAGCTGACATTTTCATCAGTCCATTACCCACTCTGTCCATTTCATAACTACGTTTCTGGTAATTGTCTGACACTCAATGTATATGCTTACAAACCAGCCTATTCATCCATTCACACTCCCCAGTCTACCCACTGACCCATCCATGTATCTGTGGTCTGCATACCCACCAGTGTATTAATCCAGTCACACTTCAAATCTATCCACTTCTCTCCATCTATGTCTAATTCTCTCTTATGTCTGCATAGCTATCAGTCTATTCATCATTCACATACCCAGGTCTATCCACTTATCTATAAACCTGTTTATGTAGATTACTCTCTTGTGTCTGCATATCTACCAGCCTATTAAACCATTCATACACCCCGAGGTATCCACTTATCCATCCGTTTATGTATGTTACTCTTAAGCCTGCTCATCTGCCAGTCGATTCATCATTAACACACTCCAGTCTGTTCACTTATTCCTTTACTTATATGTTACTCTCTTATGTCTGTTTATCTACTAGGTCAATTAATCCATTCACACACCCCAGTGCATTTACTAATCTGTCTATCTATGTCTGTCACTCCAGCAATCTCCCTCTGCGCTCCCTCTATTTATGTGCCTATGTCTCTTCAAATCTATACAACTATGCACTCCATGTTATCCATAGGTGTATGCCTATGTACATCTATCTATGCCCTCCAATCAATTCCTACAGTTATGTCTAACTACAGACGTCTCAACACTTCACTTTATTTATCCTATGTATGACTATCTAATGTGTCTAGCTGCATCTGTCAGTGCACACCACTCTTTTTATCCATCTATTTATGCCTATCCACAATCTTCCATCTACACCTATGCACTCCGCTCTATTCATCCATATATGTATAGTTGTCTACATCTATGTATGCACTCCACTCTGTTTATCCATCTATTTATGCCTATCCACAAACTTCCATCTACACCTATGCACTCTGCTCTATTCATCCATATATGTATAGCTGTCTACATCTATGTATGCACTCCACTCTGTTTATCCATCTATTTATGCCAATCTACAAACTTCCATCTACACCTATGCACTCCACTCTATTCATCCATATATGTATAGCTGTCTACATCTATGTATGCACTCCCCTATGTTTATCCATCTATTTATGCCAATCTACAAAATTCCATCTACATCTATGCACTCTGCTCTATTCACCCATATATAACTGTCTACGGCTATGTATGCACTCCACTCTGTTTATCCATCTATTTATCCCTATCCACAAACTTCCATCTACACCTATGCACTCCACTCTATTCATCCATATATGTATAGCTGTCTACATCTATGTATGCACTCCCCTATGTTTATCCATCTATTTATGCCAATCTACAAAATTCCATCTACATCTATGCACTCTGCTCTATTCACCCATATATATCTGTCTACGGCTATGTATGCACTCCACTCTGTTTATTCATCTATTTATGCCTATCCACAAACTTCCATCTACACCTATGCACTCCGCTCTATTCATCAATATATGTATAGCTGTCTACATCTATGTATGCACTCCACTCTGTCTATCATCTATTTATACCTATCCATAAACGTGTATGTACATCTATGCACTCTGCTCTATTCACCCATATATATCTGTCTACGACTATGTATGCACTCCACTCTATTTATTCATCTATGTATGCATATCCATAAACTTCCATCTACATCTATGTACTCTTTCTAGTAATCATACATTTATATCTTTCTACATATATCTATGCATTTCACTCAATGTATCCATCCATACCTAGCCACATATGTATACATATATCTATGCACTTCCCTCCATGTATTTATCTATTTATGCCTATTTACATTTGTCTATCTAAATGCATCTGTGCACTCCCCTCTATTTATCCATTTATGCTTATCCACATGTCTGTCTTCATCTATGCACTCCGCTCTATTCCTCCACATATTTCATATTTTTCTACGTGTATAATCTGCACACTCCACTGTATTTATCCATATGTTTAGCTCTTTCTAGGTGTATCTGTTCGTCCATATATTTATATAAATCTACATATTTCTGTTCACTCCAGTCTATTTATCCATCCATGTATACCTATCTACGTGTGTCTACATATATCTATGCACTTCACTCGATGTATCTATATATTTATGCCCTTTTACGTTTGTCTGTACATGATTCTGTGCACTCAACTCTATTTAGCCATATGTGTATGCCTATCTACTTATGACTACCTAAAAGCATCAATGCACTCCATTCTATTCGCCTGTCACATGTACCTATCTACCCACGACTATCAACCTATTTATTCAACTATGTATCCATCTATTTACGCCTAACTACTTAGGATTACCTACATTTATCTGTGCACTATCTATGTATGCCTGTCAAGGTAAGTATAATGTAGCAGGCGCTGCACCCCAAATAGCGATAGAAAGCACTATATAAATGTTGCAATACAATACCTCTATCTATACTTTCAACTTCATTTATCTATATATGAATTATTTGGTAGTTAAGCCCCTCTACGTGTATCTATGCACTCCAATCTGTGTATTTCTGTCCATACAACCCACTATTTACAGCTGTCACTTTGTCGTATTACCAGCTGATTTAAGAATCTATGAATATATATTAAACATCTGAGTGTCAGACTACAAATCTACCTACTCTTTTTATTTGTCTTTCCGCCAATCCGTGCATCCACCCGGCAGTCTGCCCGTCAAAGAATCTGTCCAAGTGGCTATATTTGCAATCTCTGTAATAGCAGGTCATGTGTCATCTCTAAATGAGGGTGCAGCGCGTGTAGTTTCCTAGGTCGACCCAGGCTGTGACGAACACTCGTGCTCCTTAAATTAGTAATGACAGCGGCCCCGGCTGTGTGAGCTGCCAGCGGGGCCTCAACTAGCGCCTTCGCGAAGGTTCTTCACAAGGCGCTGGAGAATGAACGAACTTGGTGTGGAGGTGAGAGGGAAAGCTTCAGGGCCGAACTCCATCTTATCAGAGAATCCCCCACCCCTCCCCCCCTGTACTCCCCTTCCGCCAGAACGGGCCCTCGGCTTTGGGCGCTGCCACACCTCCACGCCCCTACCATGGCGCTTTCACCAGGCGCTGGAACCACGAACGTCTGATCTAAGCGGTAGGCCTTCAGCACAGTCCGTGGAGCAAGGCTGCCAGGGAGGCATTCAAGGGAGCGCCCGAACCCCCTCCGTCCCCTCGCTCAGCCCCCTCCATATGGCACTCATGAAAAACAACCCTGGGGGTCCTGTCTGAGCGTGGGGGGTCTTCAGCGCCAAACTCAGTTGCGTGATAAAGGTGTTAAGAGGCATCCAGAGCGGAGCACCCACAGCCTGCAACTGCTGCCCCCGCCGAAGTTACTGCCTGTCTGATCCGTACTGAAAATAATGGGCCTGGGGGTGCGGGGTGCACTGCTCAACAAAGCGGGACAGAGGACACGGGAATGTGCATTTTCCTATCCCTTTATTTTTATTTCTACTGCGAGAGAGGGTGGCGTTTGTGGTAAACACAGGAAACATGCAAAACTGCTGCGGCCCAAAAGGAAGGACTACCCCTCCGGTACCACATCCTGTAAGCAAAACAGTGGCTGGTTGGGGCGTCCTGCATTACCCATATGAATCCAGCCCTTCAGGCACCAAGTTTAAACCTTTATTATTCTGCCCGCCGGCGAAACCTATGTTTATTTGTTCGTCTTTCGGGGGCTTCGTTCTGCAGCGTCGGGAAGCAGGGGCTGCAGGGGGCTCCGGGCTGGAGGTAGACAGGCTCGGGGGGGGGCATCCTGTAGATGCCGAGCTCACGCGCGGGGGGGCGGTCAGTGTGTGAGGTTCTGATCCATTCCCAACATATGACTCACCACCAGCAGATATTGGCCGCCCATCCAGCACTTCATCTCAGCGAACCTGCTCCTGTACTCCCCAGCTGGTCGTGTGGTGCGCGTGAGGAAAACTACCGTGGGGCGGGACTTCCGTTTCCTGCTGGAAGCTCGCGCCCACGGAGTGCCTGGCCAGGAGAGGAGCAGTGGTGGTGGGGCGGGACTTCCGTTTCCTGCTGGAAGCTCGCCCCCACTGAGTGCCTGGCCAGGAGAGGAGCAGTGGTGGCGGCTGAAGTCCGGAGTGGCGGTAAGTGGGCTGGGGGGGGTAAGGGGGGGTGGGGGGGACACTCGGTGCACTTGTGGGTGTGTGTGTGCGCGCGTGTGTGTATGCGACGGCGGGGGTGGGTTCTCTGTATGTGTGGGTGTGTGCGTGCATGGGCGCTCGTGTGTTTGTGTGTGTGTCTCTGTGTATGCGCATGCGTGTATGGTGTTTGGAGCTTCCCAGGAGACAGCATCTGAGCGCGTTCGCGAACGCGTGCCCCGCTCAAATCGCCTCCTTGAAGAGGCAATGCGTGCGGCCGGCACTGTCTCCTGGGAAGCAGAGTCAGTAACAATAGATCTCGGCGAGTACAGTGCTTACGCACTGTATCGCTACGAGACCTAAAAAAAGGGAGAAAGGTGAGGAAGGGAAACAAAGACATGATAATCAATCCTTCGGAACTTCCTATACATATCTCAACCATCCATTGATAAAAGGGATTAAAAACCACATTCATTCACCATGTATCCTTCAATTAGTTCACTCACCAGATTGTTGAGATTACAAAAAGACACCCCTCATAAACCAATCTCACTATGTGGAAAGCAAAATATCAAAACCTGCATATGGAAAAAAGGGAGAAGGGGAGGAAAACAAGAACACGATAATCAATCCCTCGTAACTTCCTATACATAGGAACATAGAAAGTTATGAACGCTCCCAAACGGAGTTATTTATGACTGGAAAGTTTGTTGGAACAAAGACAACCCAGAATATACAGATGATTAGCAACTATATAAATAAGGCATCATTCTCTTTAGAAAAAGACAACTCTGAATATATAGTTGATTAGTAACTATATCAATAAGGCATCAATTTCTTTAGAAGGGAAGGACTTGAAAAGAAAACAATAAATAAAAGAACAACAACACACATGAGTCTGTCTCCAATGTGTTTTGTTCAAAGCAATTTTTGCTTGTAATAATTCACATATTTTACTGACGGGGTTGCTTAATAGGTGAAAAGTGCTTGTATAGTGCATCAAGTGAAAACAATGTGACTAAATATACAAAACAAATCAAGTTGATTTGGCTTCACAAGGAGTATGCAACAGATTATCAACCCTACTGTCATTTGGCTGTCTAGAATAATCTGGTTTCTGAGTCTCATGTGACAGAGAAGGCAGATGTTTTTCTCCCTTAAACTGCCTCCAGGACTATTTTTATGGAGGTAAATTAGCTCGATCATCATCATTTCGACCCTCTAAAGTCATGTTTGGTATGAAACAGCAGTAGGAGTCTTCTTCAAGACTGGGTTTTAAGGAACCTGGAGTCATGTGGTGCCTTGAAACACATATTTATTAGATAAAATTGTTATTTTTGTAAAGTGCCCTGAGAGAGCTGCCATATCCCTGAGATGTTCCTCAGCATTTTACCTTCTGCAAGTTCTTTGTCCTAAAGAGACCAATCATTAATTCAGGCCAAAGTATGTTGACTCAACACAATCATACTGGGGTCCTGACACCATTCAACTGAGCAGTCGAAAACATATAACCATGCAACAAACTGCCACGCCCCAGAGGACTTCTATGGTTTCTCCCTCAGAACACATGAAACTCATTCAGGATCCAATGAGCTTTTAAATCAATTGCAGTACTAGAGTAACAAACTGTGGACCTATGACTCTGTATTGTAAATGATGTTATTATGTTAAAATATTATGAAACTTTTTTTACTTTACTTCCACTTGAAGACACCTAGCGTACTCACTGCTGACTGTGCTTCCTTGCACATATTAATTTCCCTTACTTTTATGATTTTTTTGTTTATCGTTGCATTGTTAACAAGCGTATTCATGCTATACACTGAATGTTATGCAATTGCCAGATACTATTTTTACAAGAAAATACGGGTAAATATAGGAGATAATCTCTTTGAAAATACCGCTGTGATTTGCTTTTCTGTCTGTAATGAATATCCTTATAGAATATGCTGTTGCAGTACATTCTTTGATGCACTGGCAAATAAATAACCCAGCATCAAGATCAAAGATCTGGCAGTATATTTCATGCATTCTGAACATTTCGCTAGGTTTCTGACCAGGATCCTTGAGTGAATGGTTTTGTGAAGAGTGTGGTATTCGGATCTTTCCAAAATCAAAGAAAATGTATGTGAACTTTGATTGGGCAATTACATCTATCCCAGGGCTCTCTAGTTGGTGTGGCCAAGTCAATTTGGATTGCACTTGGCAGTCTGCTCCTTACCAAAAGCATATATTTCTTGGAACTATATCACAATAGGAATTTCTTCCCCATCCAAAGAATACTATGCTCAAGAACGGTGTGGAGTTTGCTTCATTTTCTAATCCCACTTACATTCAGAGTTAGCCTAGTATCCTCAACACCTATGTGGAACTACAGCTGGCGTTTCCCTTTCACTTGATTCTAGGAGTCGCATATGCCCATAAGCCACCAGAGAGAAATAGGACAGGACCTTGTGGTACCACATATGTCATTATCATTACATGCACATAAAGGTAGAATTTGTCAAAATAAAAACTTCTTACAAGAACATGTTTCCCAAACAGAGGAACATCAGACAAGTAGTGTAGACTATACATTGCTAAAGAAGACCACCCCCTCGTGTGCACAGGGAAAACGCCATAGCAAATGTACCATCAGAAAGCTAGAGAAAAACTATTGCACTATTTGGTCAGCTGAAGACCACGCCTCCCTCGCTGAAGATTGGAATGTGTGACATGGCTTAGTGTGGAAGCCAAAGCTACATATACCACAATAAAGGAAGAGTTAAAGTAATCTCATAATTTATTGATGGTTGTTCATAGAAAATCTTTTGAACAGGCTCTTGAAATTTGTTTAGATATAAATACCTGTTTTATTGATTTGAAAATTGCCCCCGTTTGAAATCAAGTCATAGCCTTGTCTGCAACTATTTCAGTCTTTCTATGTTGTTTCTGAGAGATGCCTAACTACGTTAGTTTCCATGATGTTTCTTTATTCAAAAAAGTTAATGTCTGAACTAAAGTACATATAATACCTATTAGATATTGATCCTGCTGCTTATCAGGGATTACCTGTTGCATCATTCAAACCTCTCCGTACTCTCCGTAATGATTCCTAGCTGTCTGTTCTTGCCCTCAGATCCATACACTCTACTGTAAATCATTAACTGCATTGCAGAAAACAGGACAAATCTGGTCTTCAAAACCCCGTTTTTTAATTTCCACCCTATAATTGCCTACAATTCTCATGCAATAACATCGAGGAATTGTTTGTACTGCAGCTGCAGACACATATTGATAATAGATTTCTGCTGCACAAATATATGTGTTACCTTTTCATATTATTCATCCAATCACTCCACAGGAGTAATTTCCATTTTTACCCTCTGACAGATGTAAATCTGTTCAGATAGGACTCACGTACTTCCTGTGTGCATCTTAACATGAGTTTTCAATCCTTCCTTGGAGTTGCTAGGGGTCAAGTGCTGGGCAGCCATGTTTCAGTCCATGGCTACAATGACAACTAGCTTTTTCTAAAAATGCCATCTGAGGATAATGTCTGCTGCCTGGCAAGCTAGTTGCATGTTATTGTTTAAAAACTAAACAACCCAGAAATGATGGCGTTCGGTGTACAACCTCCACTGAAGGTTAGGCTGGACATGGAAAGAGAAGTAGCTAAGGCAAATATTATTATAGACTGTTGTGCTGTGGTTAAACATGTGCCTTTTAATTATAGGCATAAACTATTACAGCTTAATTTCCTAATCGTTTCTTTTACACCCCAGACAGAATGGGAAAATTTGCGCCTAATACGAATATTGCATGTATAAAATGCGGAATGATGAATGTTGGCTTGTCCGAAGTTACTGGACTATTGGATTAATGTGTTCTCCTCACTACAAAATATGGTGAATACCCCTCTCATGAGAGACCCAAATTTGGCCTCTGTGCCACTTGAGACATTCCCAAAAAGTGAGATACATTATTGAAATGGTCCACTTCTTGGCTAAAAAATAAGTAGTGATTGATCACTGCAATGAGCAGAACTACATTAAAGATAGTGGTGGCTTTTGTTCGACATCTTGTATTGATGAACTTGAGATGTATGCCAAAACATTGCTGCTCAAGTCGCACCCTATGGCTTTCTGAGACCCTCTCGGGTCCCTCATTTTTAGCATAAAGCCTAGCCCCAGCTAGCTGGTTTTCACTCATCACCTTCTTGTGTCATGTCGTAAACACAGTGACAAACCTAAGACAGAAGATATTCGATGACTGATTGGATCAATAGTCTGATTTGTTGTGTGAGCTGCAAGTTTAATACAACTAAAACTCAGTTTCCGCTTTTACTCCCAACATTCACCATTGGACAAATAGAGTGTTTCTTGCTTATACAGTACGGCAATGGACATGATAGTTACTGCTTTGGTGTTTGTGGCATGCGCTCTGGGTTTTTCATGGATAGGATTCTCCATGTATTATGTCCTAGAAGACTCAGAGCCTGTTCTTACCAAATATATGTATTTATGCATTTCTATATTTCAGTAATTAATTTGTAATGCACCATCATAGCACGAAGATGCCACTGCACCAAAAACAAAGATTCACCTGCCTAATACATAGTCAGACTATTTAAAGCATAGTTCAGAGATTTTTATGAAGGAACGAGGGGAATCTAATATCTGGTGGATTAGGGAAATATAAAGAAAACCTGTCACAACCAGGCGAAGAAGTGGGGTATCAAAAGAGGTACATTTATGAAAAAGAACCGAGCAAGGTATCCCCTTTTGTTGTCTGTATACTGCAAATATTTTAGGAACCTAAGTCCCGAGCTTATGAAACATATTACATATGCTTTAACAGTAGAAGGATCTAATGTGCAAGTTTTATGAAGTGGCTCTTTGTGACACTGGATGAGGTATTTGAGGAATTGATTTTTATGAACAAAATATTACATTAAGTGTATTCTTTTAGAATACATGGCAACCTTTGCATTTTTCGGAGTTGGAGAGAGAAAGGTTGAAGGCCTATTTGAGATTTTACAGACTCATGGGCATGTTTATGAATTCCTTGCACTGCCGTAGCATCACTTTTTGTGACACTCTAATGATGCAAATCACAAAATCATATTTATGAGGCCAAGCAAAGCCACTTTGCATGGCTTTGAATGGCCTCATAGATATGGAGGGTGGCAAAGCAGCGCCAGTCGATGTGTTGCCTTACTCTGCGTAAAAGAGGTGTCCCAAGGGCATTGCTGTGGGTGTTCCCACACAAAAACCATGGATTGTGATGCTTCCCCAGATTTACAAAATCATGTTGTACTTGGGATGCGCCAAAACCTTATACCTTCCCAGGGAGGTGCAACAAGAAGAAATAACTTTATTTCTCATTGTTTTTTTATTTTTCCATCTGTGCTGCATTTTGCAGCACACATAGAAATGAGACAAAGCCTGCAGGTATTGTTTTTGTGCAGGAAATGGCCCCTCCCTGAACAAAAACAACCCTGCCAACAACACATGCACTCTTGCGCCATAATGCAAGTGTGCCTGTGTTGACGCTAGATTGCGAAATGGTGCCAGCACTGGGGGAAAGGACAGGAATACACTGTATTAGATAAATACGGTGCATGGCTGCCCTTTCACTCTGAAAAAGGCAGCACAGCAGGGTGACTTGCTGTGCTGCCCGGCGCCAAATCCCCTATAAATGAGATCCTCAGTGTCCCATTCAGTGAAGAGGGGGTGAGGTAAAAGTGCACTTTTATTCTCTATCTCAGAAGGACCGACATGCATAAAAACAGAAAAAAAGTTGATGACGTACTCAGACAGTTTTTAGTCACTATAATGCAGGAGCTGGGAAAAACATAATTTATGAGCTAGGGAACCTGTTAAACAGACACTTCTGTATTAACAGATTTGAAATTTAAAGTTCAGATATGTGCACAGATGTTATTTTTTGGATTAACGAGGTTGTATCAGAATGCTGGGAATATATTGTGTCTTTATCACTGTGAGCCCAGGTACAGAGAGCCTTTACTACTGCTAGTCCCAACTTCAATGGGGACTGATGCTCGCTCGCCCGATGGGTCACTAACTACGCATTTAGAGCCTCATTAATGAAAAGTGTTGCATTGCTTTGGTACAACAGCGTTGTGACACTTTTCAGTGAGCCCTCCTTGCGGCACCATGAATGCGCGTATTTACTGTATGGCGCGCCATGTTGCAAGGATTGACAGATACGTTAGGAATCCTGGCGTATCTGTCGGTGCAAAAATGGTACATTGCTGGAGCATGTCTGGAAAAAGATCAACTCCAGCAATATGTAATTTCACATGAGGTAAGTCCCATGTGAAAAGGCCTGTGTCATCCTTTATGCCTTCTTCAAGCAACCATAAGGATTTGACGCATTGAGGTGGTAGAAGTGTTGTAGTGAAATCTCATTTTAATATCCTCAATACTTTGCTCACGGATCTTATCTGGGGACAGGGAAGCCTCCGAAAATTGCAAGTGGGGACTGCGAAGGGTGGTCTGGGTGTGCCGGACTTTCGCGCCTATTATTATGCCTGTCAAATGCAATGGATGTCATATTGGACTGCTGGCCGCAACCTGCAAGGAATTGATTATACTAATACAGAGCTAGACAATGGGATGCTAGATGCCCTGTTGCTGCCAAATAGTCGAATACCGTCGTATCTGCCATTGTTACTACAGACAGCGTTACGTTGCTGAAAAGCGGTGTTGAAATATACACACACACTCTACAATTATGCGAGTAACACACCATTGTTAGGGATTACACTGGAAAGTGGTAGGCTGACGAGACGTAAATTGATACCGTGGTTGGATGCGGGTATAAGTATGGTAGGAGATTTATTTGAAGAGGACACACTGATGAAACATGACTCTTTCCTACAGCATACAGGTGCCCCGGCGTCCTTGTTTTTAACTCACACAGCACTGGTCAGGTTTATTAAGATGCACTGGGCTCCCCAACGTACTGCCCCCCGAGAATGAGTTGATCAAGATGGTGTATTATATGGGTGGTGGACGTCACTTGATAAAATGGTTGTATACCGGAATCAGTGTGCATACAAGACTTTCCCTACAGCCATTAAAGACTCAGTGGGAAGCCGACATAGGGAAGGAATTGTCGGATAGAGAGTGGGCAATAATACTGGAACATCCCAGGAAAATCCCTCGTAATGCGAAATTCAAATTTATACAAAAGATGGTGTTACCCTGGGCTTATCTGACCCCAGGTAGGTTGGACAAGATGTTCCCTCACACGCAACACCGCTGTCCAAGATATCTATAGGAAGGAGCTGGTTTTATACATATGACTTGGGAATGCTCACATCTTCGAAACTACTGGGATATGGCTCAATAAATTACAGAACCTGCCACAAAGATTGCTATTACTGCCACACTAGAGGAGCGCCTTCTGGAGCTCCATACACGAATCACCACTCATAAAGTCCAATATCGATTTGTTGACCTTGAATTCATATTAGCAATTAGAAATATTACTATGAGGTGGAAATCTCGCAAACCCCTGCGGTTCATGTTTGGCATACAGAACTACAACGCTGGGGGGAGCCGAAGGGGAAGCACTGCATAGAGAAGAAACCAGAGATCTACGCAAAACCCCAATATCCCTTGAATGGGAAGAAATGTTAGGAAGTATACGTACGCATAACATAGGTTTGCTGGGTTAAGATGAAGGTATTACATGATATTCATATATGGCCAATGTCCAGGGTATGGTCAATGTTTATGTATTAGGCTGTCCTGTGGGATGTACTCGGAAAGATAATGTGCACTGCCTATTCCTTGTCTTTCACAACGCTATTGTTATTAAAGGACCAAGACCGTTACCTGGGGGATGGGGGTGGTTATGGGTAGGTTATGTTTATGTTGAAACATGTAGCATTATAGTATATGGTTTAAGATTGCTCAAATGTATATGATGCATTGCTTGCTGTGAGGCATTCCATGCAAACATGGATATGTGTACCTGTAGACATTTTCTTTAAATTGGAGTATTTTTTATGATATAAGATCTGTGACCTAATTGCTTGCATTGTACTATGCTTTGTGCACTAATTTACTGAAAATCAATAAAATATGTTTAAAAAAAAAAAGTAGTAAAATCTCATTGATTTCACTGCAACACTTCCACAAGCCTTTTCTGCACCAGAGCGCCCACCCTCCATACATTTAACTGACACAGGTATAATGTACCGCAGGTGTTTGCAAAGTGACGCATCTGCCTAGATATGTCACTTTTTACATATGGATATTGATAGGGGGGGTTTTACCCAGCTAAAGTCACTGGGACCTGGGCTATCTACGTAGTAAAAAGAAGGGGTCCCAGTTGCATAGGAACAATAAATACAAAATGAAAATAAATCAACCAAAAAGCAATTTAGTCCACATTGTTTTAATCACAATGGGAGTTTATATTAGATATACAGTTTATCCGAACAATAAGTTAGTGGTTTCACAGTGCCCCAAACTGGGAGAAGGAGGGAGGGTGGTGAGTGATCGTGTGAGGATGTAGTGAAAGAAAGAAGGAAGATTCTTACGTGACAGTATAATCAACAAATATAACTCATTTGTCAATGTTACACATTCTGTACAGAGACCAGGACCATCAGGTTCAAACAATCATTTCAAACGAGAAGCATACTCCACAAAGTTCAATGAATGAAAACAATAGGGAGTGGAGTTGATATTCAAAGGCAGGTGGTTGTCAACGTTTCGACCCTCATATGTGCAGGTAGGAGTGCTATTCTTGCTGCGGGGTCTTCATCAGGACTGGAAGGTGGGACACATAACCTATTTAATATATAAATAAATGATTTAACCCCTTTAGTGCTAAGGTACAATTACTCTTTTGCTGTAATTTCCATTGAAATCAATGGAAAGTCCATGACGAGTTACCCTTGTCATTAGCAGCCAAGAGGTTAAACACGGGAAGGAGTATCCCTAGATATATCAAATTCTTGAGCCCCTTGGAAAATATATCGATTTCTTTTTAAAACCGCTGGCAGAGGCCACTCCTGCTTACTTGCGCGACACCATGCACACTATTAATATCATCGAAAATTCAGCCTTTGACTCACATCAGCAACGATTGGCCACCTGCGACGTAGTATCATTATATACTTGTATTCCCCAACACGAAGCATTAATTGTTATCACACGTTGCCTGCATCAAGGACCAGCACCAGTCCAAGTACCGACTGAATTCATTGTGGCTCTACTCCGTATAGCCATGACCAAGAATTTCTTTATATTCAAAGATAAATTCTACATCCAAACATCAGGAGTAGCAATGGGGGCCCCCTTTGCTCCGGATGTAGCCATCTTATACATGGCAGCCTTCGAGCAGGATACTGTGCTCAATCAGGTCAATCCATTCAGAGACCACCTTGGTCTCTGGATGAGATACATAGACGATATTTTACTGATTTGGAACGGTGATCTGGAAGAACTAATGTCGTTTTTCAGTTGGCTGAATGAGCAGTCTGAATATCTCAAGTTTACCATTCAATCTGACAACCATCAAATAAACTTTTTGGACCTCACCATCTATGAAAACTCAGGACACCTACTAACTACGCTGTACCGCAAACCTGCTGAAAGGAATTCGCTGCTGCACTATAATAGCCACCACCCGAGAGCTCTACTAGACAATTTGCCCTTTGGGCAGTTCCTACGAATCCGTAGGAATTGTTCGAATAAAGACCACTATTTCACGGAATCGGAAGAACTGAAAAATAGACTTTTGAGTAGGGGATATCCTAAACAATTGATCAAGCGAGCAAGGAAGAGGGCTTGGTTCTACCCCCGAGATGAATTACTCACCCCAAAGACTGACAAAGATCAACAGGAAAACAGAATCGTTTGCGTTACTACTTTTAACACAAAAAGTAACAAAATAAAACGCATCATCAACCATCACTGGGAACTAATATCGGATGATATCAAGCAAACTGACCCGCCTTTACATGCTTTCAAAAAAGCAAGGAGTGTCAAAGACCATGTGGTCCGCTCCTTCCTAAAGACACCTGAGGACCCCAAGGAATTTGTATATCGTCATCAAAAAATTCCCCTCAAGACACACACCAACTGCAATTCCTCAAACATCATTTATGCCATCCTATGTCCGTGTCTAATGATATACATTGGCCAGACACAGCAAAAAGCCAAAGTGAGGATACTTCAACACATGAGTAGAATCAGATGTCATGTGCAGGGCGCACCAATGGTCGATCATTTCTCTACGGCGGGGCACCCACCTGAAAGTCTTAAATGGGTAATTATTGAAAAAGCCACACTAGGACCCCGGGGTGGTAACATTGCCAGCATCTTGAATACCCGTGAGTTAAAATGGATGTTCACGTTTGACTCTATTGAGACCGGGCTTAATGAGCATGACAGCTCTTTCTCTCAATTAGCTACCCTTTCCTGATTACTATCTAAATGACACTCTATGTGGCCTTTACCCTCATGTGAGAGGTACGCCATAATCCTAATGATGCTACATGACCTTCCCTGTTCGTGATGGGGGCTATACAAGTTTTACATGATGGTCACAAATGTATGAATTCATGGGTAATTACATGCCTAGTATAATACTCAACTGATGGCAATGATGTGTGGCCTTTACCCTCTTGTGAGAGGTACGCTACATCCTGTTTGAGCGACGCTATCGATTCGGAAGTTTGTGCATTGAATGTTTTTAGTAATCTACCACTCTGAATCCCATCATGCGAAAGTTTTCAACTTTTAAATGTTGTGTATGTGTCACGTCTTTTCCGTTATTTGATTAATCCACCTCCTTAAAACAATGTAATTCTACGCTACGCTGGTTTTACAATTTGTAATTGCATCCAGCATCTTATGTAAAACGACAGGCTATTTTTGTAATACGAGTTTCGGACTCAGTCCTCTATCAAATTGCTAGGTTTTCCGTAACCTGGCTACCTAAGCAGTCTTTCTACTATGTTCATACGGGTGCAACGCACCATGTGACAGCGTTTCCATGGTGATAATACCAAACCCGGAACCTAACTTCGCCATTGCGATTCGGAGCGGTGATCAGGACGTGATTCATTCCGTGCCTGGTAAGCATTATCCCAACTCTAAGAGGGCCAACCAACTAGCCATTGCCGATTAACCTCCCGTGGTGGCTTAGTTTTTAACTCCACCTTGTCCTTTCTTTTAGATGCTTCGAGAAAGTTTTCCAATTGGATTATATATTCACACGATTCCCGTCGAACGTGTTTCCTACACGGCCTATTGGTGAGTGTTCCCCCCTCGAGTGCATCACTATTTTTGATGCCGTGAGTTTTTTGCAAGTTCCCTAAATGTCTGCTTTAATTATATCTGTTAGATTTCAAAGTATCGTTGGTATATTGGACCACGACTGGCTTCTGAGCAATCATAATCAACGAATGATCTAAATTACGGTGAGTCGTTCATCGCTTGCCTTCAATTTAGTTCTATGACGCCCTTTCTCTGTAATCTCATTGACTGTTATCATTCTCACCCGATAGATCCTACCTCATTTTCGGTCTGCTCGACCTTGAATGCTTCCAACCTTGTCAACTTCGGGTCCTACCAATACCACTTCTGTGGTAAGTTTATAAGCCTATGACCTTATGACCTGAAACAACAGGCTCTGGCACAATTATCACAAGACTCGGTGATTGCACTTTGGTCCTGACCCATCGGGCTCCAGGTGTATTACCATGTCCCAATTGGCAGTTTTTTCGAGTGATCTGTGGCCTTGCCCATCCATGTCGGGTTGGCTCATCCTCAACGGCTCTTGACTTCACGTATTTGTTCCTCAATGTATAATAATTTGTTGTGACTATTTAGCGCAACTTTAGTCATTGCACAACGTGTAATTGATATTGTCCGAGAATCTAACCCGTAACCCCCACCGATCCTATCTTGGGTCGATGTGCCTCCTTCCTTTGATATATCTATGTATACTCCTTCCCGTGTTTAAATCATTTATTTATATATTAAATAGGTTATGTGTCCCACCTTCCAGTCCTGATGAAGACCCCGCAGCAAGAATAGCACTCCTACCTGCACATATGAGGGTCGAAACGTCGACAACCACCTGCCTTTGAATATCAACTCCACTCCCTATTGTTTTCATTCATTGAACTTTGTGGAGTATGCTTCTCGTTTGAAATGATTGTTTGAACCTGATGGTCCTGGTCTCTGTACAGAATGTGTAACATTGACAAATGAGTTATATTTGTTGATTATACTGTCACGTAAGAATCTTCCTTCTTTCTTTCACTACATCCTCACACGATCACTCACCACCCTTCCTCCTTCTCCCAGTTTGGGGCACTGTGAAACCACTAACTTATTGTTTGGATAAACTGTTTATCTAATATAAACTCCCATTGTGATTAAAACAATGTGGACTAAATTGCTTTTTGGTTGATTTATTTTCATTTTGTATTTATTGTTCCTATGAAACTGGGACCCCTTCTTTTTACTACTTTTTACATATGGCACAGTGTGGCACATTTTTTATGCCGCTGCAGCGTCACAAAGAGTAACGCTAGGCGGTATAAGGGCCTCATAAATAAGGCCCTTACTGCTTTGATAGCTGTATCAAATCCTACTTGAAGGAAAATGGCAGCCCGTTGCACTCTCAGTTGACAGGGTACTTACTATTAAGAATCTTTAATTCCTGGAGCAGTGCTGTGAATTTCCCTCTTCTAAGTAGAAAGAGGTTTCAGTAGCCAGGGGTTAAGGTTATGACAGCTGCAGACAATGGAGGCTGGCACCAAGAACGAGATAAGATATTTAATAGCAATCAGCAGAATACAGTGGGTCTTATTTACAAGCTCCTTGTGCCGCAGGTGCGTCCCTTTTAATATGGGAAAAAGCTAAATACTGGTGGCGTAATGGGGTTGTAAAGAAATCCTATTGTGTTTAGTAGGCTGTGCTAGGCACTACAAAGCAAAAGTTGTGTCTTTTATTCATCAGGTTACAGAAAGAAATAGAGATGGTGCACGTGCAAATGCATTGCTGTTCCATCATTTTCCATTATCTTTAGGCCGGAAGAGAAGAATTTCACTTGCATGTGCTCCTATAACATCTGTGAGGGGAAAGGCAGTACGGATATCAAGTCAATCTTGCTTTTCACATGCCTACAAAAGGTGGGAGACATTAAGGAGTGTGAAGATGTAGCTTAGCGCACCCAACACTAGAGCTGAGGCATCTGCAGCGCTGATGCGGGGGAGTGAGCTGCACCTAGTTCTGAATGAAACAGAGGTTGAGATTGGAGACTATTTCAACATTATAGAAGTTAAAGCAGAAGACATGTAATACAATGATATATAAAATACCACATGAAATCAATATAAAAACCTACAAAAGACTACCAGTGTTGGTGGGCGAGACCACACAAACTGAATGGGAATGTTTCAAAGCTTTTTAAGAGATTATTTTCTTTGATAACCTTTACAAAATATAGTGGAAAGTATCTGTTTGAACTGAATGATAACATCAATCAGCTGAAGCTGCATATACATTATTTCTATTATGGGAAAGATTTAAAGAGTATGAAATAACTAGTGGCAAGATTAAAGTGCAATAACGTATTAAATGGAAAATCCCAAAGATTTCCAAAAGCATACTTTATCATAAGAGGTGGGCGAGCCAGCAAACTGACAGGCAGAGCTGAGCCAAGAGCCAACTCTGGCTCTAAAAGCCCATGCAAAAGTCAAGCCTTTAAAATATTTGCCATGTAAACTATGCAAAAAATATCATGTTAGAATTTGTTAAGTGTCTTCAGAATTTAAAATGGTTAACACGGAAATCGCTTCACCTTAGCACATCAGATTATATCTCTGCATTGAGAAGTATTTGTTGTAAGTGATAATTTTAAATATGAATTGAGAAACATTAATGCTCCTGGCCTGATGACAATGATACTAGTGAATGTATACAGTCAGTTGTCATGTGTCCTCTATATGTGGCTCAGAATCTTGTTATAGCTGGAGCAACATTTTAGGGTGTTAAATTAAACATTAGAGAGATTTTTGCACAGCACACATCCTGAACTTATGTATTTTAAGGTGCTCTCATATATGATAATGAACAAAAAGGAGGCTCTGTGAAAAAAGTATTTGCCCAGGAACAGCTGGCCGCCTTCCTCGAGACGAATGGATCCCTCGACCCATCGCAGTCCGGATTCCGTGCCAACCACAGCACCGAGACCGCCCTCATCGCCGCCACTGACGACATCCGAGCCCTGATGGACAACGGCGAAACAGCGGCCCTCATCCTCCTAGACCTCTCCGCGGCTTTCGACACGGTCTGCCACCGCACCCTAGTGTAACGCCTCAGCAACGTCGGAATCCAGGAGAAGGCACTGGAATGGATCGTCTCCTTCCTCGACGGAAGAACACAAAGAGTCCGCCTACCACCGTACAAGTCAGAGGCCACCGAAGTCATCTGCGGCGTCCCTCAAGGATCCTCGCTGAGCCCCACTCTCTTCAACGTCTACATGAGCCCCCTCACGGCCATCGCACGCCAACACAACCTCAACATAATCTCCTACGCCGACGACACCCAGCTGATCCTCTCCCTGACCAACGACCCCGCCGCCGCCAGAGCCAACCTGCACGAAGGGATGAAAGAGGTAGCCGAGTGGATGACGACGAGCCGCCTGAAACTGAACTCAGATAAGACGCAGGTCCTCATCCTGGGCTCCTCGCCCTCCGCCTGGGACGACTCCTGGTGGCCCCCCGCCCTGGACACCGCACCCAAACCGACGGACCACGCACGCAACCTGGGTTTCATCCTGGACTCCTCCCTCTCCATGACCAGGCAAGTCAATGCCGTCTCCTCGTCGTGCTTCAACATCCTGCGCATGCTTCGGAAGATCTTCTGGTGGATCCCCACAGAGACCAGGAAGACCGTCACCCAGGCCCTCGTCACCAGCCGACTGGACTATGGCAACGCACTCTACGCCGGAACCACCGCCAAGATCCAGAAAAGACTCCAGCGCATCCAGAACGCCTCAGCCAGACTCATCCTCGACATCCCACGACACAGCCACATCTCCGGACACCTAAGAAACCTGCACTGGCTCCCGGTCAACAAGAGAATCACCTTCCGCCTCCTTACCCACGCACACAAAGCTCTCCACGATCAAGGCCCGAGCTACCTCAACAACCGCGTCAACTCCTACGCTCCCAAACGCCAACTCCGATCTGCCAGCCACGCCCTCGCCGCCGTCCCACGCATCCGCAGAGCCACTACAGGAGGAAGGTCCTTCTCCTACCTGGCCGCCAAGACCTGGAACTCCCTCCCGGCCGACCTGCGCCTGACCCAAGACCACCTCTCCTTCAGGAAGAAGCTCAAGACCTGGCTGTTCGAGCAGTAGCGGCACTCCCCCCCCCCCCCCCCCCCCCAAGCGCCTTGAGACCCTACGGGTAAGTAGTGCACTCTATAAATGTCTTTGATTGATCACACAATTTCATCGCAGGAAGTCAGGATGGATACCAGATTTCCCAGGTTGACACAGAGCAATTCTCCACTAGATGGCTATTTCTTTTTGACATGAAAGGTTAATGTTTTATCCTTAAATCTTGATGGATGAGATTAGAGCATGGGTGACTGGCAGATTCAATCTAATTTTTGCCAGTTTACTCAGTACAAACCATGCCTAATGACATAAAAGCGCTTCAAAACAGACATACATTATGTTACACCCTTTTTAACAGTACAGGATATTTACCGGCATTCACAGAATGCTGAGCATAGACTAAGATTTAAAACCTGGTTCCTCATGTTGCATATTTGTCTGCTGTAGCCACCATGCCTTATTGTCTCTGACGAAAGCTTGGTCCATATTGGGCTTGAGGGTCCAAGAGGATGCCTCATCTGGCTCGAGCCTTACCAATCTCTATTTATTGGATCTTAAAATATGGTGCTATAAGAAAATGCCCTTTTTCTGTGGTGAAACCCCCACTTTTTGCTGGATTGTATATGTGCTCTGACCCCTAAAAATATTTAAAACATGGACTCCGTGATTAGCATACTTAACTTACTTATAGGTGTCTATTAGATGGCACTCTGTGTACCCAGGGCCTGTAAGTTAAATGTCACTAGTGGACTGCAGCATTTATTCTGCTACCACTAAAATGACAAGTGAAAGCATGACTCTAGGCCTGCCACTGCAAACCTTGCATGGCAGTTTTAAAACTAAAGAGGAGGAACCTAATGTCGTGGCTAAAATAAGAAGTAGCATGATAAGGTCTAAGGACAAAAGTAGGAGCAAAAGTGGAGAAAGTGCTATGTATGATCAGATAGGGGATGGAAAAGATGGGCCGCAAAGAAAATGTTACAGATGCGGAAGCCACAGACATCTGGCTAATTACTGGAAATGTCCAGCACGTAAAGTAAAATGAAGTAGATGTGGCGTAGTGGGGCAGCTTCAGAAAGTGTGCCACAGAAAAACGAGTGGAAGAGTTAGATTGTTTCAGGGATATGAAGAATATGAGGGGGATTAATCTGACGAGTTAGATTATAATTTGTGCGTACTCAATGTGAATGAGGAATCTGAAGGTCAAGAAAAAGAGAAAGACAAGAAGAGGAAACCTACGTGTAAAGTTGCAATAGGTGGAGTTAGCATTGAAATAGTTGTGGATTCATGAGGACCCTGTACAATAGTCAGCCGAAAGGTGTGGAGAGATAAATTTCAGAACGCACTAGGTGAGAGCATGGAAACTCCAGACATCACGCTTAAAACGTTTACCGGAGAACCTATACAGCTCGTAGGTTACAGAGAATTGAAATTTGAATTTAAGGACAGAGAAACCACAAGTAAACTATATGTCTCAGCTAAGGGACCGTCAGATTTAGGATGGCAAGATAAATGAAAATTGGGAATAACACTTAAATCTGAACAGTGTGGGACCTGTGTTATTGACACAACAGGATAAAACATTTGGCTCAGCTATAGGAAGGAAGTTCCCTAAAGTGTTCAACGGCACTATTGGTAAATTGAAAGGGTCTCAACACAAAATAAAAATAAAAGAAGATGCAGTGCCTAGCATACATAAGGTGCGACACATACCATTCACTTTAAGAGAGGAAGTAAACATGCAGCTAGGGGTGCTACTGGAGGTGTGCGTCATTGAACCTACAGAATCATCTGAATGGGTTGCACTCTTGGTGGTAGCCCGCAAGCCCAATGGCAAGTTGAGATTATGCATAAACTTGCGCGATCTAAACAAAAGTATTCTAATAGACCAGTATCCCCTACCAAAAATAAATGAAATGCTGTCCTTAACAAAAGATATGGAGGTATTCTCAACAATTGGCTTAACAGCTACATAGCACCAGGTTCCTTTACATCCAGACAGCAGGTGCCTCACCACTTTCATATCACCATTCAGGTGTTATAGGGTTAGGAGAGCACCTTTTGGGCTGGCATCAGAGGCAAAATTATTTCAAAGACTCATGCATGAAATTTTTAAAGGCGTCAAAAATGTGCTCATCTTCCAAGATGGCATCTTAATGATGGGAAAAAATCAGACTGACCATGAACAGAAGTTAACACAAGTAATAAATACCCTACAAAGGTGTGGCTTGACCGCAGAGTATGCGAAGTGTAGGTTCGCAGAGAAGAAAGTAACATACCTGGGACAGGAAATCACACCAGAGGTAATAAAACCAAAGAAGGAATTAATTAACGCCATTAAACATGCACCAGTGCCACAGACAAAAGAGGAACTAAGAGCCTTCTTAGAGCTGGTAGAGTTCTATTCAAAGTTTGTTAGGAATTTTTCAACAAAGACATATGACATTAGACAATTAATGAAATCAAAAAACAAATTTGAGTGGTCACCGTGCTGTCACAAAGCATTCATGGATCTAAAACGTGAAATTTGCGAAGCACCACCCCTACAAGGTTTTGACCCGAGTCTCAAAAGCATGGTCACGACTGATGCAAGTGGTAGGGGTTTGGGTGCGGTGCTCATGCAGATCAGTATAACTAAGGAGGAAGTAACAATTGCCTTTGCATCACGGTCACTCACCCCTACTGAGGAAAGATATTCTGTGATTGAGTGAGGGGGCATTGGTGTGTGTGTGGGGTTTGGAGTATATCCGCCAATATATTTGGGGAAAAAGAGTAACGTTACTGTGCAACCACAAACCACTCACTAAGGTACTAAAGGTAAAGGGTGCACAGACATAATATCGACTCCAAAATATCGACTGGACATAATATTGAGTTTTAAATATAGACTGGACAAAATATCGACAGGACAGAATATAGATAACCAAAATATCGTTTTTAAGGTAAGTGATGTAATATCGACTGTTAAAAATATAGACAGTTAAAATATCGAAGTATATAATATAGATCTATTTTTAATAATATCACATTTTTATAGTGTATTTTTATGTTATAATATGTGTGAAAAGTGTGTATTTATGTTATAATTAATTTTTTTTAATGAATTTTGTTTTTATAATTATTGCGTAATTTAATTCTGTAGCGGGTTGTGGGTTTATAGGGGAATAGGGTGGGAAGTAATTTAATTATAATTAATTAAATATGTAAATTTATTTGTTGATAGTAAATTTTAATTAATTGTTAATTAATTTATAATTGGTAATTATTAAATTTGAATTGGTAATTAATTTTAATTCATTGATTAATTTATTTTCTGTAGTGGGTTGTGAGTTTATAGGGGAATTAGGTGTGAAGTAATTAAATTATAATTAATAAAATATGTAAAATTATTTATTGGTATTTATTTAGAATTAATTATTAATTAAGTATTTATGGGTAATTATAAATATTTTATTTGCCAATTAATTAAATGTAATTGATTAATTGTTAATTATGTTAATTTTAATAATTTATCTTCTGTAGCGGGTTGTGGGTTTATAGGGGAATAGGGTGGGAAGTAATTTATTAATAATTAATTAAATAATTAAATGTATTTAAATGTATTTAATTGGAAATCATTGTTAAATAATTTTTATATATTAAATAATTAATTGTTATTTATTAATTAATTAGTATTAATAGGTGATCAATTGAAATACTTATTGTTAATTAGTAATTGTAATATATTATTATTATATTATATACAATTTTTAATTATTTTTAATAGATATTCATTTATAAATTTTTAAATAATATATGAAGTATTTACTTTCCCTAATGTTGTATTCTCTGGAGTGAGAATAGTAATTGTAACCCTTACGCTATCCAAAGCTTTTCCTACTGTTGCACTCTTTGGAGTGTGAATAGTAATTTTAACCCCTACGCTATCCAACGCTTTCCCTACTGTTGCACTCTTATGAGTGGGAATAGTAATTTTAACCCCTACGCTATCCAACGCTTTCCCTACTGTTGTACCCACTGGAGTGGGAATAGTAATTTTTACCCCTACGCTATCCAACGCTTTCCCTACAATTGCACTTTTTGGAGTGGTAATAGTAATTCTTACCCTTACTCTATTCAACGCATTCCCTACTGTTGCACCCACTGGAGTGGGAATAGTAATTTTTACCCCTACGCTATCCAACGCTTTCCCTACTGTTGCACCCACTGGAGTGGGAATAGTAAATTTTACCTCTACGCTATCCAACGTTTTCCCTACTGTTGCACCCACTGGAGTGGGAATAGTAATTTTAACCCCTACGCTATCCAACGCTTTCCCTACTGTTGCACCCACTGGAGTGGGAATATTAATTTTTAACCCTACGCTATCCAACACTTTCCCTACTGTTGCACCCACTGGAGTGGGAATAGTAATTTTAACCCCTACGCTATCCAACGCTTTCCCTATGCTTGCACTCTTTGGAGTGGGAATAGTATTTTTTACACTTCTGCTATCGTACGGTAATAATATTGTATATTATTTAATTATATCATGTTACTATATATATATGTTTTAACAAATATGATTGTAAAAAATATATATATATTTTTTAAAGATTTTTATTTGCATCTCATGGGACAAGTACATAATCATTTAATCAGAAAAAACATAATAAATTCACTTATTCCATCAAAGGAGAAAGCAAAGCAACCATAAACAATTTTTCCGCAAAGTAGAACGTATCTCCAAGAAGAGGGCATAACAATAACAAAAGACATAAAGAGAGACAAAGAAAAAGGGAAATATCAGGACATTATCAATCCCCAAATCCTTTCCACTTTCAGCTTAGCCTGAATACCCCGTGTTGTAGCCAAAGCAGATTCCATATGATAAATTTCCTTAGCTAGGCTCCACCATTCCATAACTGTCGGTGGGTGGTGTTGTATCCAAGCCCTTGCTTTTACTAATCTCGCACATGCGAGTACGATATTAAGTAAGTCAATGTTAGTTTTATCCCCCCCGGAATAACCGACAAGCACGTCTACAGGTGTCAAATCAATAGAGCAAGCTATTTTCGTAGACAAAACTTCAGTCACATCATTCCAATATTCACCTAATTGTGGGCAGGAGAAAAACATGTGAGTTATGTCCGCTGCACTTGTATTGCACTTTGGGCATTTTGTGCGCTCGTTAAAGTTATTATTGTTTACCCATCTAAGAATCCTATCTGGTGTATATTATAGTTGACATATAGTTTTGAATAATTTTAGTTTTAAATTGGAGGAGTGTATAGATCAGTGGAGGCTGTTTAGTGAAGAAGTAATTAGATTAGGAGCCACAGCAATTCCCAGTTCCCAAGTACATTTTTCTGCAAGTTTGACTGAGTCATCGTTTCTATGGCTAATAAAGATTTTATAGCCTAAACTAATCCATGCTTTATCATTTTCTTTATAAATACAGTCCCACAAATCTGAATCCTGAATTTTCAATAGTCCTAGTTTCCGTACCAGATAGTCTCTTATTTGAAAGTATTTAAAACGGGCTCCCTCCGATATGTTATAACAAGCTTTCAGCTGTTCAAAAGAGCAAAATCCGTTGTGATCAAACAGATCTCCCAAGCTTTTAATACCCAATTCTGACCACCTAAGGGCCCATAGATCATAGAATATTTCAGGTAAACCCGGGTTAAACCACAGTGGGGTTTTATGATGAAAGTTAGAAGTCTTGCATTTGACCAAAATGGAACGCCAAATGTTAACAAGATCTCGTATAGTCTTAAATTTAACGCATTTAAAGTAGTTGGGGTCGTTTATTTTGTAGGGGAACATATTTACATCCTCCCCTAACACAAATTTGTGGAAATACATACTTTTATCTGGAATTATTAGATTTTGGAAACGGGTCAGGAAAGCAGCCAGATAGTAAGCTTTTATATCCGTATTTGAGGCCTAGTCCTCCTTGGATAAATGGAAGTTTAAGGAGTGAGACAGCGCGGCGGGCTTTCTTATACCCCCAGATGAAACTGCTAATAATTCCGTCCAATCTATTAAAATAAGAATTATTTATAAAAAAATGTATTATTAATTTTATTAATCATTTAATTATTATAAGTTAATTTAAGTATTTTTAAGTATATTTTAGTAATTAAATTTTAATATTAATTTAATTTAACACTGTTTTTAATAAAGTCGATATTTTTATAAACTATATTTTTGTAAACGATATTTTGTACTCGATATTTTTGTACTTACCTGTTTTTAGATACAAACTCGATATTCTGTTTGTCGATATTTTGTCAACGATATTTTTGCAAGTCGATATTCTGTCCCTCGATATTATTTCAGTGATCCAAGGTAAAGGGGTTGTATAATGCATCTCCAAGGTTGGCACGTATGTCTGTCAGGTTGTTAGACTACAATTACGATGTACAGTATCTGCCTAGTGCCAGGAATGTGGTAGCTGACTTTCTCAGCAGTTTACCTCTACCGGGAAGTTGTGTAGGAGAATGCAAAGAGGATGAATTATGTGTGGCAAACATCAGTGAAGAGTTCCCCAGCATACACAAAGAGGTATGGGTAAAAGAATATGAACAGGATGAGGGGCTAAAGAAGGTAAACAAACAGATTGTAAAAGGTTGGCCAAGAAGGAAGCATGTCAAGAAAGAGTTGAGATCATACTGGGAACTTAGAAATGAAA
The DNA here is from genome assembly GCF_964263255.1 of Lissotriton vulgaris. Taxonomy (NCBI): domain Eukaryota; kingdom Metazoa; phylum Chordata; class Amphibia; order Caudata; family Salamandridae; genus Lissotriton; species Lissotriton vulgaris. The sequence goes on from NC_141689.1 coordinate 1,578,307,379, forward strand.
TATCTGTGGAAGGGGGACACATTTTGAGACAAGGGAAGGTAATACCCCCGGAGACACTGGGAGAAAGAATCCTGGAACTGTGCCATGAGGGGCACATGGGCATCAACAAGACTAAACAAAGAATTAAAAGTTGGTAATGGTGGCCAGGTCATGACAAAGAAATTGAGAGGAAGGTCAGGGACTGTGTCCAATGTGAAAAAATTCTGACAAATCACAAGTTACACTGAAACCACCCTTGCAGTCGTTGCCTTGCCTGGGTATGCCATGGAAGAGAGTGGGCATAGATGTAATGGGCCCCTTACGGTACCAAGGGGAAAATATGTATATTGTGGTTCTGGTAGACCATTTTTCGAGATGGCCGGAGGTCAAAGTAATGACATTGTCTCGTTTCTAGACAGTGTTTTTACTAGAGAAGCGATACCAAAAATAATTGTAAGTGACAATTGTAAACAATTCACCTCTGTAAGCTTAAAAAAATTTATTGATAAGACTGGTTTAACGCACAAAACCATGTCCGTATATCACCCAGCAGGGAACGGAGCAGTGGAAATATTTAACAGAGTAATCAACGGGAATATACAACTAGCCAACAACAATGGGCTATGTTGCAAAATGGAAGTTAAGAAAATGATTTGATCATACAGAAAAACACCTGTGGAGAGTACAAACTTAAGCCCTTTCGAACTGATGAGAGGTAGAACACCATGTGGTTGGCTTAAGACAAGTAGAAAAGCTGAGTGGTCTGAGGAGTCGGTCAGGAGGAACGTACAAAAGGCACAAAATGAATGCAAAAGACGTTTTGACATAAAACATAGATGTAAATCCATTACTATCAAAGAAGGAGACACAGTAAGGGTAAAAAGAAGCGGACTCATTGAGAAAGGGCAGAACAGATTTACAAAACCATTAGTTGTGGAGACAGTATTTTGTATTTCAGCCCTTCTCAGCGATAGAAAAGTGTGGCATGCTTCAACACTATCCACTTGTGAGAGGAAGGACATTAGGGAGAGAGGAATTCTTAGAGACTGACAGATCAGACAAAGAGGAGGCATGTGGGGCTTACGATAAGCAAATTAACTTTGAGTGGTTATTTGAAGCGGGTCAGTAAAAGGGAGACGTGAATAGCAGACATGATCTTACCCAATACCCAGCAGCCGATGTTCTCTCCAACCAGGATCTAATAGAATCTATAGGGGAAAACAGAGATTTCAGCAGCAGTGGTTCTGTTGATCCCCCCAGCGCTGAGGTTACTGGTAAGTCTGAGGAAGAACAGGATCCTGTGGAAGGTCCGGTGATAGATAACACTACCAGTAGATGTGGACGCACAGTTGTTATGCCTCACAAGTTCAAAGACTTTGTATGTGAATAATTATGCTACTTGGTTACTTGGCTACTTGACATCAGCTGGAATTCTAGAATGCCAGTTGATATTGCCTCTTTGACAGTTGACACTTGACAGTTGAGCGTTCCTACCTGACTGGATGCAACACTTGCTCCCCGCTCTAGCCGGTGTGTTATATTGTGATTTAAGAATAAAAGAACTTCAGAAACCATCTTTGCCTGAGAACCATTCTGAACAGACATGCATATGTAATTATGTTTTACATGTTCCGGCAGTGAAAAATCTCCAAAGTCATTTTTTACTGCTGGAAGACTGGCACGCCCATAGAAAATCACTGGGTTACAATATAGAACCATATAATGCATATCTTCAGTTTGAGAATAGCTAGAACGATGGTTCAAGGACTTGAATTAATAGAAATTTACAATCCACTCCGATGGTAAAGTCCGATTTTACATTGCTATTTTTAATATGCCATTTTTAGAAAGTTGTCATTTTCTTACCTGGATGCCTGCTGGGGGGTGAATGGTTCTATGGAAAGGAGACAAAAGGACCTGGGCTGGAATGAGGTGTGACCTCCTCCTGACAGAATGGCCTTGGAAGAGGGGAGTTAAGTGGTGCCCACCAACGGCACAAACTTCCAAGAGGCAACTCCTATCACAGGAAAATGTAACTCACACATAGGCCTGCCCCTGCCATTGTCCAAGTAGCCAGAGTGGCATCAATTCCAGTTGGAAGAAAACCTGTTTTAGAACAAGTTTGCTGGGGGTATTCCTCATTTCTCTAGCCACACCATGTTGGATTTTAGCTGCGAAGGAAACAGTGGGATTGTTTAGGGCAAACCCCTGGGAAATTATGTCAAAGTGAGTAGGGTTGCCCTATTTGACAGGGAGTTACCCCCATCCATAAGCTAGTGCCAGACATAAAAGTGGCACCTCTGGACACCTACTTCAGAACACAGCTGGGCCTCAGGGAGATCAAAGAAGGACTGCACCTTCTGAATCCTTTGAACTTCAAAAAGAGGTCTGCACCTACCGTAACATGGGGAGGGGAACCCCAAAGGGCTGGGCCTCCTCTCACTTGAGCCCAGGATGGAATAGTGGACTCCAAGAGCTATTCAGCCAGCCTCTTGTTAATTTACAGGGACAAAAGCATGGCAAGAAGCCCACTACTTTAAACAACGCAGCTGACCAGTTCCAACTGGACTTGCCAGGTGACTTCCCATGGAGTGAGCCCTGACCCGCAAGTGACGCCCCTAAGGATAAGTGTTCAAGTGTATTCCTCCTGCCTAATCCTAAAAGCTGGGACTTAGAAACTTTTGACAGATTTTGCCAAAAGAACCAGAGGCTACCACCAGACTGCCACTGAGCCACAGCCTCTAAATGAACTACTGGTAAAACTCAACTTGCTGGTTTGCCCTGCTGAACGGATCCTGGCTTCCAAAAACGTTTCTAATTCCTAAGGTAAACATTTTCACCCGGTGAAGGCTTTAAAAGTATCTGGCTGATGAGGGAAGTTCCTTGGGCATAAGTCTAGAATTGATCAGACTCTGAGCTTTCCCACCAAAATTCAACTGCTTCACTGGGACGTGGGCTGATGACATCCATCTCAGCCACAGAGGTGTGTACCTCAGCAGCCCTTTGTTGTCACTGGCTTCTGCTTGTCATTTGACTCAGTGCACTTGTGGGTAGGAATGCTATAAATAACACTCTGGCCCTATAAAGGCCCAGTTGTCTTGATAACTATGCAAAATAACATCCTCAAAAGGAAACACAACATCATGTGCTTCTCTCAAACCATTTCACAAGCATTCTGGGCATCATACAGAAGGCTAAATAAACAATCAGCTATGATATTTTTATTGTCCAGAACATACTTGAAATCCATACAATATTCCTGCAATTTGGAACTTATTCTAGACATGTTCCCAATTGATGACAATTCACCTGCAGGAGACAGTACTTTAAGGCAGAAATGTTCTACTACACATACATAATCCAGCACCTGTTGTCCGATGACAGCATGTCTGTAGTAAGTATATTTCAATATGTCCAATACAAATGCCACATTTCAAGCTGACGCACCATATGTTTGTAATAAAGGTACCTCAAAAGCAGTTATGAATAGTTTCCCTATAAATAATGGTTTCAGAATGACACTCTTAACAATAGCAACCTTAACATTTGGAAAAGATTTGCTTGACACCTTAAATTCATTGCCTTAAGTAACAATTTACCCATTGTCTCGAATGTCCCAGCTATATTTTTCACAAGGTTTTAACAAGCTTACTGTTATATTCATAAAGGCCAGCAATGAGAAATAGAATGTAACAGAGTATGGAATTACCATAGAGTATGTTTCTCAATACAAATGTTTTTACAGGATAGTAAAAAGAGTGCCAATGCTACGGTCAAACACAAGTAGGTAGGGCATAGTGCTCACATACAATGTACATAAGACCACCATCATGTGTTTCACAGCAGTAGTGTCATTTTTTCTTACTATACTAATCATTTGTATTGACAAACATGCATCATACACCCATAAATGGTAATATAATTCTATGAGCTGTTGCCCTCTTTTGCTCATGGTTCCCTAGTATTCATTGCTTATGTTTTAGTAGTCTTAGGTAGGTGTGTGTTAAATTCCCTACAAATGAAAATTTAGTATATGTTAAGTGTACTCCAAAGGAGCTGGTCGTTAAGATAATGTGGGCCAGAAAGTGTGGGGTAGTGCCACTCCTTTAATGTTGGTTTGATGTTGTCAAACTTCTCCAAGTTCATGATGAGACACTCTGCAGCAATGAGGATGCCTTTCAGAATGGCTCTGGTGAACTTGTGAAGCCCTTGAGCAATGATGCCTCCATCTTGGTGGGCTTGGACCAAAGGTTTTCACTGTTGTTCTAAAGTTCTTTGGGAAAACTTGTTTTTTGAGAGAGAGACGTGATATCCGCTCTGATACCCTTCGGGGTCATGTCCGTGCTATACAAAACGTTTTAAATAAATAAATAATTCTGTGTTCTTGGTGATATGTTCTTTGAAGGATAGATCTGTGTGCATGTAGAGAACAGAACAAATTCAATTTTTAGGTCAATTGACATCTTGGGGACATTCAGAAAGCTTCCCAGAGAATTCATTCCGCTGATTGCTTACCATTGGGATGGTGGTTTGTAACTCACATTTGCTTGCTTTCTATTTGCGGACTTTATTTATTTTACACTGTCCAGCTTGGGTTAGTCCCTTCCCTTACCCAAAACCTATTTACTGTGTTCTTCCACCAATACTACATTTCTGTAAACAGGTATTTAAATCTTGTTCTTAACTTGTCACATTTGCTGTGCATTCAAAGACAAAGATCACATGTCAGGCTCTGTCTTCCAGGAAGTGTGGTATTTAATTTTCTGTTTCAAACTTCAATGTGAGAGAATTTATGTGGCAATCATGCTAGCTACTTGGGATGTGCTGTACATTCTTATTTTATTTCTAGCACAAAACAAAATGTAAATGACTGTAAATGAACTGTCCAGATAGTTCAGAATTTAAAAGCACAAATGAAGCACACATTTTTGGTAAGTGTTGTGGAAACAAATATTTTGATATGATCAAAACAAATCAATACAATAGGTGATGTTTTTGCGCTCTATACTTTTAGCAGTAACCTATATTTCTGTGCAAATATAATGGCCATTTCAATTGAAAATGCGTTTTCTGTAACGGCAGTGTGCTCCTACACCATGCACATTTTCCCCACTTCACTCTACTCTGCACTACTCCACATCACTGCACTATACTCTGCACCACTCTGCACTGCACAACTGCACTCTACTCTGCACCACTCCACTATACACCACTTCACTCTATGTTTCACTACTCTACACCACTCTACTCTATGCCAATGCACTCTACCTCATACTACTCTACTATGCACCACTGCACTGTATGCCAGTCCACTCTAAACCGCTCTAATCTTCTCTGCACCACTGGACTCTATGACACTGTACTCTATGCTACTGCACTCTACATCACTTCACTCTACTCTGAAACAATCTACTCCAGGCCACTCTTTTCCACTCAGCACCATTCCACTCTACACCACTCCACTTTACACCACTGCAGTCTAACCTGCACTTTTTCCACTTTACTCAAAACCAATACACTCTATGCTACTGCATGCTATGTCAATCTACTATGTACCACTGCACTGTACACCACTATGCTCTACTATTCAACACTACACCACTGCACTCTACACCATTGCACTCTACAACACTCTACTCAGCAACACTGCACTCTCTGCCACTAACCTCTGCACCCCTCTGCTGTGCGCCACTGCACAAAATGTCACTGCACTCTACTCTTCATGATTCTAGTCTACGACACTCTACTGCACTCTACTGCAATGCACTTAATGCCACCAAACTTTATGCCACTACACTCTATGCCACTCTAATCTACTGTGCACCATTGCACTCTGTGACTCTGCACTCAACACCACTTCACTGTATGTCCCTCTACTCTGCACCATTCTACTCTAAGACAGTGCACTCAAATATGCACCACTGCAGTCTTCACTACCGCACCACTGTACTCTGCACCATTTTACTCTAAGCCCTTGCACTCAATGTCAATGCAGTCTACCATAAAGTATGCAATGCCACTGCACTCTACAACACTGCACTCTATGACACTGAACTTTATGACACTAGACTGTATGACACTCTACTCTAGACTGCACTCTCAACACTGAACTCAATGCCACTCCACTATGTGCCACTTGCACTCAATGCCACTGCATTCTACTCTGCAACCTCAACTCTACGCTTCTCTACTGCACTCTATACCAATGCACTCTATGCCACTACATTCTAAACCACTACTCTCTATGCCACTACACTTTGCATCACAACACAATGCCACTGAAATCTAATCTGCACCACTGCACGCCATGCCACCACCCTCTACATCACTTAGCTCAATGCTACTGCACTCTATGCCACTCTACTCGACACCTCAGCACTGTAGCCAATACCACTGCACTCTATCCTGCACCACTCTACGTTACCCTGCACAACTGCACTCTACGCAACTTCACTCTTCTCTGAAACAATCTACCCTAATCAGTCCTCTCTATTTGATGTGCTTTGTGCGACATATACTCCACAAATGTTGCATTCAACTCGGCTAAACCAAGACACTATCCCAATTCTTCCATTTTTCTAGTGGACAGAATATTAACAATGGCTTCCACCAACTTCATTTTTGGACTGATGCCAACATAAGTGATTTCATGACCCAGATATGTAACCTTCTTTTCTGCAAATTTGCACTTTGAACTTTCAGCAGCCAAACCATTATCCTTAAGAATGCAAAGCACCTTCCTCAAGACCTCATCAAAGTGATGTTTATTCTTACCCATCACTAGAATGTCATTTTGAAAACAAAACAACTTCAGGTATATGCGAAAAGAATAATTACATCAGCCTTTGAGCAGCTGATAGCAGTCCAAACGGCATGCGCTTGAACTGAAACCAACCGAAGGGTATACAGAATGTGTTCTGATGGTTACTTTCTGGTTTCAACACCACCTAATGATAAGCCGTTGATAAGTCCAATGTGGAAAACCACTCAGCTTGCCTGGTAAACATTAACCTTTTGTTGATTCTTGGCAATGGAAACTTATCCATTATTACATTACCATTCAACCAGCGCAAGTCCACATATAGATGGACCTTGCTATTTGGCGTCGGTATGACCACTGATGGAGAAATCCATTCAGAGGCTTCCACTGGCTCAATAATGTTTAGTTCCAGTTTCTACCTCTTTTTTCACTTTACCCTTCATTATGAATGGAAGGTTACGTTCCTTATGCATTTTGGGGGTAGTCCCTTCTTTGAGTTGTACCCTATGTGGAAAACCCTTGTTTCCCCATTCTACCATCAAAGACAGAGCCCACTCTCTTATGTTTTAACTCTCACTAGCTACTAACACTTGTTCTTTGCTGTTAAGATCCAGAAATTATGTTTAAGACTCTTCCAATCCCTCACCCCAGAACCTAAGGACCTTCTTTAGCAAAATACAGTTTGCATGAAGTGTGTCTGCCCTTAAATAAACATTCTTATTGTCTGAATCTGACCACATCTATTCTCTCCCCATGTAACTTTCTGGATAAATATCTGCTGGTTCCAATTGCCCACACATTTGGCCAACAAACTGCTTCTCCCAAACGTTTTCAGCAACAATGGTGCATGGTGAGCCTGAATCTGCAACTACTTGTAATGTGACCCCACCAAATTTCACCCAGCAAAGAGGTTTAGAGGACTCCTCCCCAGAAATATTCAGGTCAACTTTACCACTTGTGATATTCTTCGCACTCACAAGCTCTCGCATACAGTGAGTACCAATTAGCTTCTCAGTGGCTCACTGCACCGTGGACAACATAAAAAACACCTCAAAGGCAGACACTAAATTTGTCAAACTGGACTCACGTTTATGATCCAGTTGTAGCTGCTGTTTACTTTCCTCCTCTTCTGTCTTCGCCGTACGAGACAAGGGGAAACACATATACTTGAACCATCATGTGGATCATTGTAGGTGGAATAACGCAAAAACTCCAGCTCATCGCCACAAAGTGTGTAGTAAACTGCAACATAATAGTATCATATACACAGTATGCCTTTATTTTTGCTGACAAGTACAAGGATGCATCAATCCTCAGCGGTAATGACCTCTTCTCTTCTCTCCCACCAGATTCCATTACATCATATATATAACATGGAAACTCGGTATAGAGCTTGGCATGAACAAGATTCCATATTAAAAGGGAAACTTACCATTTACTACAGTCCCCACTGTAAAGTACATGGAGCAGACCACTCATGCTCCAGACCCAGTCAGGAGCTCTCAGGCCAAGGGCCTGCCGCACGTGCACAGTGCCAGAGAGGGCCTCTAGGAGCTCCACTGGAGCTTTGGGCTATTGTCATGCCACTGGTCTACAAGACTGAAGGTTAATCGAATGTCAGCAAAATTTGAATGAATCGGAAGCCCCTTCTTATACCCATAACTCCTCTCTCCCAAACCCCTTGACGATGTAGTACAAAAGCAATACATTACCTACCATTGCTCAAGCATAGAGGGATTTTCCTTTTTCCAGTGTTGCCCTATAACTAACTCCCAAACACTGCAGTGCTGTGTGCCAGTCTGTTCTGGCCATGCAACCATAAGTATGCAGTCTCAACCCCAATAGCATAGTTTGTGCATTGAGTGCCTATGAGAAATCCAGAACAGTTCATAATGCATTTGTCAGACCCTCCTAGAAGGATTGCAACTTGGACAATCCCACCATATATGCAAACTAGTTCCTATCATACTGCATCTGCACCAGCAGAGGATTGAGGTACTGGGGTTCGTTCTGTGAATCTTTACTGGGGTATAGTGCCAATTGTATACTAACCTGTATTCAATTTCTTTCTTTCTAATTCTAATGGAGCTTATATGTATATCTCTCCTGAGCATATCCCATTGTTTTTGTACAATGGAAGTGTCCTAAACATGTCTCCACCTTAGCTTTGTATGACCATCGTTCCGTTTCAGTGGCTATCCCAAGCAACTTGTAAATATTCAAATCACCCCCTGGAGCATAGAATTCTATCTATCGCTTCTTCAAAAGGGGTCCTATCCATGGTCATTGGCTCCCTCAAATCTGGTTGCAGTTCCCAATGACACAGCTGCATATATCTTAATCTAGATTTCCCCAACCTGTAATCAGACTTGCATTGATTGAAGGATTTTATAGACCCTCCCTGGAATAAGTCAGCTATGGTGCTGTAGTAGTGGGCCTCAGCAAGGCCTACCAGTGCTAGGGGTTCTCCCTTCTCTGCGTCCTCAGACCATAGAATAAGCAGCTGAAGTCATGCCATCTGGTAACTTCAAACAGGACCCATCAACCCACAGTTCCCCATCTACATCTAAAAGGGGCGTATCTTGCAAATCGATGCAACCCTTTGCCTGTTCCTCAGTAAGGAATATACAATTGTGAGATTCCTTTAACTGAGACTGAGTCGCAGGATATGGCAACAAAGTGGCTGGGTTCAGTATTGCACACCTCTTCAAGGTAATATGAGGTGCTAACAGTGTCAATTTGTATCCTGTCAGGTGAGCACTAGTTAAGTGTTGTGTCTTAGTCTGATTCAAAAGGGCATCTACTGCATGAGGTACTAGCACCAACAGTTTGTGTGACAAAACTATCCCTTCACTCTGATGTATGGACACATCTGTCGCTGCAACTGAACGGAAGCACCTAGGCAACACACGAGCAACAGGATCGAGAACTGCAGAAAAATATGCACAGGGATGCTGCTTGTCACTGTGTGTCTGTACTAAAACTGACATGCACACCCATCTTTCTCGTGTACATAGAGTGTAAAAGCCTTGGTATAATCTGGTGTGCCTAACCCTGGTGCAGAGCAAAGAGCTTGTCTTAACTGACGAAAAGCGTTTAGGCATTCATCTGTCCTTGGAAGGGGGATCGGAGTGTTTTTAGTCAGAAGTGCTAGCAGGGGTTTAACAATGTGTGAAAAGCCCAATATCCATTGCCTACAAAACGAAGTCAAACCAATGAATGAACGGACATCTTTCTGTGTGGAGGGTACTGGGGTGTCTAAAATTGCTTGAATGCGATCTGGTATCAATGCACGGCACTCATTAAACAGAAGGTGACCTAGGTAGGTTACCTTCAGTCTACAATATTGCAATTTCTTTCGTGATACTTTATGATGGTGTGTGGCAGGAAAAGAAAGCAAAGACAAAGTACATTCTTCACATAATTCAGGCGTATCGGCTGCCAACAAGATGTCTTCGACATATTGTATGAGAGCCACTCCTTCAGGCAAAGTAAAGGAATCGAGCTGTTGTTTTAAGGCTTGACTATAAATACTAGGACTCTCAGTATTGCCTTGAGGAACTCTACAAAATCTATACAATCTATTATTCAAAGTGAAACCGAACAAATATCGGCCATCAGGATGAATAGGAATCGAAAAGAAAGCATTCTTCAAGTCTATAACAGAGAATGGAGTTGCTGTCGGAGGAACCAAAGTAAGTAGTGTTGTTATGTCTGAATCCACAGGATATTGCGGTACTACAATCTTGTTCACTTCTCTCAAGTCAATGATAAATCTATAAATCCTGGTGTCAGTATCTTTTTTCAAAATGGGAAGAATCGGACTATTGCAAACATTGTAAGGAACTTCTTCCACAACCCCCACTTTAATCAAATCATGAACAATGCGTGTAAGTGCTTCTTCTCCTTCTCTAGAATTTTTATACTGATGAGGCAGTCTTGACAAAGAAGCACCCTCATTGACACTAATATGCACTGGCGGAATAACCATTTGCCCTACATCGGTGTCTGAAGTAGCCCACAAAATACTAGGGAGTGAAGCTAATGAAATGTCCTCTTTAATAATACAATCACAGGGTAGTTGTCATTTGAAATAACCCGCACTCCTTCCGGAGAACATCGTATCGTAGCCCTGAAATATTGAGCATATCAAGGCCCACAATATTATCTGGTGTGTTTGGAGAAAGCAAAAACGGACATGGAGCAGTACACTTATCAACATGGAATGCGAGTGGTTGTGACAATGGGCTAAGGGAAGGTGTTCCATTGAAACCTATTGATGTAATTGGTAAGCCAGACAGGGGAGCCCTTGGAGCCAGTTGTTTAGATAAGGCGCTACGAGTAGCTCTTGTATCAACCAGAAACTGATCAGTAGAACCCAAAACATGTGCTGTAACATAGGGACCCCTCTGATCTACTGGAACTTCAACTGATTCCTTACCAAATCCTAGGCAATCCTATGCATAAGCAGAATCTTAAAAATCAGACGGCCCATAGTCGGACATTTGATGTTGATTTCTTCTACCAAAAGTGTTAAACCCATCCTGCTCACGTGTATTTGCATCAAACCTAGTGCGATCATTCGTGCTTCCTCTAGGCCCTGAATATCCTGAGCGATTTCTCATTTGTCCCCGACCACGTGGACACTGCTGAGCATGCAGTACTGGACAATCAGAAAGCCAATGTCCAAATTTCTTGCAGTACGCACACTGATCAACAGACAAATTCGAACGAGTATAGGAAGGTAAGGACAAACCATAAGATCCACGTCTGCCTCTGTCATTACCTTTAGAAGGCGGGCCGTAAGCTTGAGCTAACATAACCTTTGTTTTCAACTCTTTAGACTTTTTTATCCTCATTACTTTTAGCTTCTAATTCTTGTCGCTCAAAATACTGAGCCATAGTTAGGAGAGAAACCGGAGAAGAGGTAGTCCATGAACTTTCACTCGCCTTTAGGCGACTAGCTATTCCTGGCAAAAGGTTTGCAACATATTTATCGACAAACAGATGCCTACCCATGTCATCTGTCAATGACTGGCCACTAAAATCGTGGAATGCTTCATCAAAGCGTGTTAAGAAGTCAGAAACTGATTCATCTACCTTTTGCTTGCAAGTCGCTAATACTGTCCAATCTATCTTTTTAGGGGGAATGATCGTCTTTAACTTAACTAATATAGCTGCCGGAAGATTTAAAATTAACTGACACGGTTTCTGTGCAGGTTCTCTATCTTCATCTAACTGCTCTAAATCTTTCCACAATCCTCCAAATGTTGCATGATCATCAATTTTACGCACAGTCCTCCACATATCAGGCGGTAATATTAGTCCAAAAAACCAATCAATATCAGGCAAAGTCATAGTACAAGAGCTAATGGCACCCTCAACTTCCTCATAAAAGGCTGATGGATTCTTTCGCGGATCCGGCAATGCATTTTTAAGGGCCATAACATCTGCTCTATTCCAAGGAGTGTAAACCCAATTATAATTAAAATAACCTTTTGCATCAATAGAAGTCTTATCATCACTTGTACCAGTTCCTTTAGGAGGAACACATAAAGGTGCGGCTTCCCGCACAGGTTTCACATTGATTACAACATTCTTATCTGTTTCAGGAGTAGAAGTTCGTGCCATGCTGATTTGGGATGTTTGTGCAGCTGCATCTGCTGCCTTTTTCCCCTCTCGCAAACAGGCTGCTTCAACATGCACTTTAACCAAGCGTCTGATAGTGTCAGCCACCTGGGAGAAGACAAAAAGACCTTCACGTAGTTGTTTACAATCAGCTGCTACATCATCGGGCTCCATTTCTACCGAATATTTTCTAAAACGTTCAATAGCCTCTGCGGCAAATGTATCAGTAAAATATATTTGCTCCCTTTCCTGCCAATCTTTTATACTATCTAAAAGTTCAGAAGCAGTGGCAGTACTACGAACGGCTTTATGCGCAGCAGATCTAATCTGAGACGCACGTTCAGCAGATAACATCGAGCGGGTTTCTCTAGCTTTGTCCTGGTCTATAGGAGTGTCCTCATCTGACTCATAAAGAGCAGAAGGAAGAGTATATGGAGGTGGACAACGATCTAATAAAAGAGAATCATCTTGAGGTTTATTAAGAATAGGATAAAGAGGTCTACGAACAGTATATTGGCCATTTACCTGTACATGACGCTCCCTGTCTTCCCTCTCTTTAATTTCCCTATTTTTCATTTCCAATGCTTTTGCATGAATGGTCTTGCGTTGTTCTTAATCTACAAAATGGAGATTGAAATCAACATCATTTCCACCCATCTCAAGACATGGGGAGAGTTTTTAATCTTCTCCCTTGTCCTCACTGGGAATGAGTCCTGGAAAGGAGCCCTAATTTACCGACCCCCAGAGACCAAAGCCAACTTTGCCGCCCAACTAGTTGACATCCTGGCACCCCATATACTAGCCTGTAAAAATTTCCTACTGTTAGGCGATTTGAACTATCACATGGAGATAAACGATGACCCCTATACCATTGAACTAAGGAACAGTATTGAGTCTCTAGGCCTAAGACTACTCGAAACCGACCCTACTCATAAAGCGGGTCATACGTTGGATATTGTATGCACCAACTTCCAGGATACGCACATCAATGAATTAATTCCTGTTTTATGGTCAGACCATGTAATAATCAAATTCACCATTAAAACAAACGAGTCCCCACAGATTCACTCTAAAGAAAAAAAGCTGAGCCGCCCATGGAAAAAGATTAACTTAGAAATGTTTGCGAAAACGTTTGCCCCCCCCGAGAGCAACTGAGGACATAGAGCTTGACAGACTGGTCTTAGACTTTGATTCTGCAATCAGTAAGACCCTGGATTCTATAGCTCCTAAACGCCTAATAAACTGTCCGAAACTGAAATCGCCCTGGTTCACTGATGAATTGAAAACTATTAAACAACACACCAGGAAAGTCGAACGAAAATGGCGTAAATCAAAAAACATTGATGATAAATCACACTATAAAATTGCTCATAAAGAATATATGAACAAAATCGCCAATGCTAAGAAAAGCTATCTTGGGGAAAAAATTAAAGCAGCTGGTAATTCACAGAAAGAACTTTATGCAATTGTAAAAGACTTTTCAAACCCCATTGCCTGCCAAAAGGTCATTCAGGAATCCCAGGACTGGGCCGACGAACTAGCCACCTACTTCAAAGACAAAATTAATACAATCCATGAATCATTTCCCACAGAAACAGGCACATCTAGTGAGCCATGCCATGCTGATCCCTCCACTATAAATCCCATACAGCAAAATTTAGCCGACTTCGGAACAATCACGGAGGACGAGGTAGCCAACATACTAAAAAAGGCTAAATCAGGTTCCCCCAAAGAACCAGCGTCCGCACCGATTTTAGCCAAACTAGCACCTGCCCTGACTCCCACACTGACCTCTATTTTTAATATGTCCCTAACTCGTGTCTTGTTCCCCACCCCCTGGAAGGAAGCCATTGTGAGGCCAATCCTTAAGAAAAACAACGCAGACCCCAAGCAACCGGTGAACTACCGCCCCATATCTTTACTACCACTCTTTGGTAAATCAATGGAATCTATCATCAATGCAAAACTGGTAAAATTCCTTGAAAGACACTCGCTATTAGATTCCTCACAGTCAGGATTCAGAGCTTCCCATAGCACTGAGACCACACTGATAGAGGTGGTTGATAATATCTGGTTGGCACTAGACTCCAAACAGTCGGCTATTCTCATCCTGCTAGACCTTTCGGCGGCCTTCGACACCATATCCCACAGAGTTCTATTAAAACGACTGGCGGAGATAGGTCTCGAAGGCCAAGCCCTGGGCTGGATCCAGAGCTATCTCACAGGCCGTAGCTCTAGGGTCAAATCAGGACCTTTCTCATCAGATGCTATTGATAATGACAAGGGAGTGCCCCAGGGCTCAATTTTAAGCCCAACCTTATTCAACGTCTACGTATCACCATTGGCCAAAATAATTAGGGACTTCGGCTTCGACACACTGTCATACGCCGACGATACCCAAATTCTTATAACCCTTGGCTCTGATCCAGCAGAGACTAAAGTGAGATTCAGGAATTGTATGCTAGAAATAAAAAGCTGGATGACCAATAATTTCCTAATGCTTAATGCAGGCAAATCCGAAATAATGCTTTTCGGTGCAGCCAAATCCATCTGGTCCCAAGAATGGTGGCCACCGGAACTTGGACCCTGCCTATCTCCAAAAGACACTGTTCGGAACCTGGGCTTCATCCTTGATGACAAGCTGTCCATGGCTCCAAATACGAATACATTAGTACATACCTGCATAGGTCTCATGAGGAGCCTAAGGAAAATATTCAAATGGCTGCCCTTGTTCTATCGTAAACCATTGATTCAAGGCTTAATCACAGCCGCCTTGACTATGGCAACGCTCTCCTTGCTGACGCAAACAAGGGCACACTAAGTAAACTGCAGACACTCCAAAACGCAGCAGCCAGACTGACCCTTAACCTACCCCCACGCACCCCCTCTGCCCCTTGCCTGAAGAAACTGCACTGGCTTCCAGTCAGAAAGCGCATAAGGTTCAAGATCTGTTGCCTAGTGCACAAATCTTTAAATGGACAAGGCCCGAAATATTTAAAAAACAAACTTCAGGAATATTGCCTGGAAAGAACACTACGATCTTCAAATAAATATCTCCTAAAGATACCAAGAGTCCGTACTGTCAGAAATGGAGACAGGAGTTTCTCGAAGGTGGGCCCCATGGCATGGAACTCCCTGCCTACAGCTTTAAGATCCAATCAAAATCACAAAATCTTCCGAAAATATCTCAAAACGCTACTATTCAAGGCACCAGCATAACAACTCCTCTCTCTCGCATGACTCATATCCTCTGCCAGCGCTGTGAGACCTACCGGTGAAATGTGCGCTTTATAAAAATAAATACATACATACATACATTTTTCAATCAAGGCTTGTTCACGCTTCATTCGCTCACGCACTTCTTTCTCCCACATTCGCACACAAACATATCTTGCCTAGCCTTTCGCTTAAACATTTGTTGATCCACATACTGAATCTTTCGCAAATCAAATGGCCCATGCATAGGCCAACGCAACTCAGGATCTTTACGAGTGTATTTGTTCCATAATGTGCTGTACATTATGGAAGAAATACCATACTTAATATACATGTCCCTATTAGGTGTACCCTCCGGGGGGGCGATTGTGCTTCGTCGAGTTTCAAACTGGTACCACCACAAAAGCAACACATCCTACGAAGTGTGCTGGAAACAAGCATGCAAAAAATTGTGCAGAATATGCAATATTATAATCAAAGTAGCGCTTAAGGTACTCTTCGTACGTTGCGCCGTTCAAACAAATTAAAATAGAGAAAAATCTCCTCATTACCTGCCTATATGAATTGCAATGCATATATAATTATCAAACAAATACTAATAATGGCCAATCTTACAAACAAAAGCCGCAGTAAGTGTTACTAAACTACCTTACCAATCAAAGGCGTCAAAAAAACAACAGCAAAGGCCACAGAACGGCTCTTACCAATCAAATGATGTCCAGGTTCCAACTGCCAAGTTCTCAAATCGACCAAATTGTCACTGCACGGCGAATCAACAGAAGAGATCTCAGTCGAGGAGGCCGCCACCTGGATGGTCAGATCAGAAAGAAAGGAAAATGCCAAATTACAACAGTGCAGCATCGTCCCTCAGGCGCACAAAGAGATCTCCCTTCAAGATGGAGCTAAAGTTAGGGTATAATGTACCAAAGTATCTGATCATCCTCCCTAATATGTCCCAAGCCGACAGAGTAGTAGTCACAGGGATGGATATTTATAGATTAGGATGACTATCGCATTTGTGCAGCCAGATCAGGTCCCACAGTGAGCATCCGACTATTGCCTGGTTCATAAAGGCCCACATTTTATCTATGTAAAGATTCAACCATTCCTCTGTGATTGTCAGGTGGGAAGCCCTGTAGAACACCTATGTCTTTTTAACTACATTATATTTTATTTTATGATAAACACTGTCTAGTTTTTTGCTATAATCTTAGGCAGACTTTGATTAAGTTCCATTGGAGTTCTAAGAAAAACTATTTGAAAACCACTCCCTGACATAGCCACAATCTTCTCCATGACAGTCTGCATGAGTGGTTGCTAGGGAACTATTTGCGTTGCTATGGTACTTATAGATGAAGAGCTAACAGAAGAAGTCCAATAAAAAAGCAAGGGCGATGGATCTCTAACATACTGCTAAATTCATTAAATGGGAATTATGAAACAATAAGCAATTTCTCCAATCTGTCTTTTGAAAAAATAGGTTATTAAGACTATAGAGATAGAACATGATATAAATGAATAGACTCCATTTTCCCCATACATTTCTTAATTTGTGACAGTGGTGAAAGTGGTTGCAGGTGATGTGTGCTGGCACTAATTTTTGGGGACTGAGACTTATCTTTCTCCAGCTAACTTTGCTCCAGAGCTAGAAAGAGAAAAAAAAGCAAAGAGAGAAACCAGGAAAAGAAAGGTAGAAAACAGTGATAACGCACACAAGCAAAGTTGTAAAAGAACTTGCAAAACTGGGGTAGAGACTAGAAATGTCAGGTGGAGGGCAAAAAGGTGGGGGAACTGGCAATTATAAATTACCAGCCTGAGCTCTCTTCTACCCAGGATTCACCTACTCTAGTTGTGCCTTCTGTTGTTAGATACAATGCTTTTAAACACAAAAATGCAGTAACTAAATCATGTTGCCATAGAACACCTTGTCTCAGGGATACCATTTTCCAGTCCTGGGCTTTCCTTAACAACCCAATGCATTCTTTGTGTTGTATTATTAGTTCATTTTAACTAAACCAATTGAAATCTTACACCTAAAAACTCTGATTTGTAAAAGGAAAGCTCGGTACTGAAGCATTGTGTGTCTAATGGCATGGGGTCATCGGGTAACCTTAGATACACTTTCAGACCCTGATGAATGCTTCTACGTCTTTTGATCCGAGAAATTATTTTATTCTCAGTCCATGAGTTCTCCTCTGGCCTCTAGCAGCCTAAATGAAATATGTTTATGGATCTCCAAACAATGAAAGGTCTTCAAATGGTGAACCAGATGAGATTGTGTTAGCTTGGTTTAGTTTGAGTCCGTTTTTATCTGTAGTTTCTACGCCTTGCTCTTTCTTAGGATCAAACAGTACATTGTTGAGGGGATAATGGTGAGGCAAGGTTTTTACCCTGTTACGTCATTCGGGGTTAAACTGGTCATGACGCGTGACCCATGATGGCCTTCTGAAGTAGTTTGCCCCACGTATATTCAAGAACATCCATTTTGGATCCTACATGTGCATTGCACAGTTGCAACAATCGATAGTACTAAACACCTTCATTATCACATTTAAACTTTGGATTGAACTTTGCAGGAAGCGCCAGGAAGGAATTTCTGTGCAAATTGCCTTTATTACCACCAATTGTGTGGTGCCTTTCACTTCATTCTTGATATGAAGAATTTGTTTGTCTGATTAGGGCTCTTACAGTATCTGTAGTATGCACCCAAATAGCGCAGCCAATCGAGAATATGAAGATTGGATTGCGAAGTCTATTGAGACCACTCTCCCCCTTCCCAAAGTCGCGACGAGGCAGGCACGAAAAACTACCCCCTGCTTCTCTGAGACCTTCAGGGAAAAGAAACGTCACTGCAGGAAATTAGAAAGACGGTGGCGTCTGGATTACTCCTCGGATGAGAAGACTCAATATAGAGACGCAATCAGAGCCTACAAGGATGAAGTAAAAACCGCCCTATCAGTTTATTTCTCTGCAAAAATTATGCGAGCTAAATCTAAACCAAAGGAAATCTTCCAGATAATGAAAAGTCTTACCAAACCTCCCCCCCTGTTACGTATTACGGTAAAACCACATCCCACTGCAATGATCTGGTCGAATTCTTCCATCAAAAAGTTCACCAAACATATTCCTCCTTCCCCACTATAGAACCGGTCTCCATGGTTCAGGGTCAGGTGAACCCAATGGAAGTTTCACCCCAACCCCGGGCAATTCTGGAATACTTCCAATTACTAAATCACGAGCCTCTGGATTCTTTAGCCCGCCAAGTAAAATCTGGGTCACCATGTGACCCAGCCCCAACAGAGGTAATGATGTCGGTAATTCAGGTCCTTCTGCCTACCATCATGAACCTCCTGAACGCCTCCACCACCTCTTGTATTGTCCCGCTCGCCTGGAAGCAGGCTATGGTCCGTGCTTTGCTCAAAAAACCGAACCTAGATCCCGGTGATTTTAGCAGTTATCGTCCGATCACCCTGCTCCCCTGGGTGAGCAAAATTCTCGAAAAGCACATCAATATCCATCTGATGGACTTTCTCGAGAATAATCAGCTGCTGGATGCCACCCAGACGGGCTTCTGACCAGGACACCGGATGGAGACCGCCCTGCTAGCAGTCACCGAAGAATCCAGAAGGATTTTATATCAAGGGGGATCAGTGGCAGTGGTCCTCCTTGATCTGAGCGCAGCATTCAACACGGTCAGCCACGACACCTTGCTGAGCCGTCTCTCGGATGTTGGAATGTCAAGCAGGGCACTGCTTTGACTCAAATCATTTCTGAGCAATAGGTCTTTCCAGATCTTCGAGGGAGATACGGTCTCCGCGAGCAGACCACTGAGCTGTGGGGTCCCACAGGGCTCCTCCTTAAGCCCTGCACTATTTAACATCTACATGAGACCACTGGCTAAGGTTGTCCATCCGTATGGCATCAAAATCATTTCATATGCGGATGACACGCAGCTAGTGGGATGACACGCAGCTAGTGGTCTCCCTGGCGCAGGAGGATGGCCAATCAACGACATCGGGGCTAATGAAATGCCTGGAGGAAGTAAAAGGATGGATGACGACATCCTCCCTTAAACTTAACGGGGATAAAACGGAGCAGATGCTCCTGGGCCCCCCAACCCCTACACATTTTGACTCCTGCTGGCCCTCTTGCCTAGGTACCCCCCAGCACCCAAGGAGAACATAAAAAGCTTAAGGGTCTGGCTGGACAAAGACCTGTCCTTTAACACCCAGGCCACTAAACTCTCCGCAACCTGCTTTGGCCTCCTTAGGATGCTGAAAAAATCCTCCTACTCCTACCTGTGGAAGTCAAGTAAGTGGCCGTCCAGGGCTTGATCCAGTCCTGACTGGATTTTAGCAATGTCCTGTATCTCGGTGCCCCTGACTATACACTACGTAAGTTGCAGATAGTCCAAAACTGCGCGGCTCGCACACTGCTCCAGGTGCCCCGTAGACTGTCAGCTAAACCTGGGCTGAGCAGCCTGCACTGGCTGCTGGTACAGCAAAGAATTGCCTTTAAGGCGATGTGCATATCCCATCGGGCCATTTGGCATACAGGACCAGGGGCGTAACACAAGCCCCCGCAGACCACGCATTGCGGGGGGGCCTCCGCACTCCTGGGGGCCCCCGCCGGGCCCCTCCTCAAGTCACTCACTCAGCAGAGCAGTACACATGACAATACAATACGCTCTTAAATGGTGCGCAGCGCTGCCGGCCGGGGCCTCTGCGACTATTTGAGATGGTGCAGGCAGGACTGGGTGCGGGCAGCGGGCGGGGCCCCGGCCGGCCGCCGGGGCCCCCCCCTGGGAGACTGGCTGGAGTGGGTGCCGTGGAGTCTTGTAAATGGTGCGGCCGCCCGCCGGCCGGGGCCACCCCCTCTACTAGTGAGTCAGTCAGTCTAGTCAGTGTCAGTGACACTGTTCGAAATCATGGTGCATGTGGTGCGAGGCCCCGGCCGGCCGGGCCCGAGTCTTTGATGGCCTGGGCTGCTGGGCAGGGGGCCGGGGCCCCGGCCGGCGGGGCCCGCGAGAGCAAGTCCGAAATAGTGGGGGGGGCCCGGCCCTGCCGTGGCCCCCCGTCACCTGACCCTGTGAGTGAGTGTCGGACTGGACGGAATCACGGAAAGTGAAAGAATGAAAGGCCTGTCCCGCGGCCCGCCTCCATTTCATAGAATCAGGCGGGCTTAGACTAAGATAACTGTTATCTTAGTCTAAGCCCGCCTGATTCTATGAAATGGCGGCGGGCCGCGGGACAGGCCTTTCATTCTTTCACTTTCTGTTCCGCAATTCCGCCGCCGCGTATGCGCGTGGGGGGTGTGGGCACTAGGGCTGGCTGCTGCTGAGTGGTGGTGAGCAACGGGGCAGCCCCCAGGGCACGCACAAACATCATGCGCCAGCCAGCCGGGCCAATAAGCAGCAGCAATCAGGTGCGTGTGGGGCGTGTGCGTGGCATCAGGGGCGCCCGGGAGCGGCAGAACAGCAGAAGACAACGAACCGAACCAATCTGCCTAATCCGACCTTCTAAGATAAAGAAAGCAGCCGCCTGGCAGCCCGCCCACGCTTAGCCTGTGACTGTCCGATTTCCAGTTCCATTCCGAACTTGAAGTAAGTAGTTTTGCTATGACCCATCACCCGGGCGGTCCCGGCTTCAAGGAGGAGATGCATGGCCATGGACCAGGC
Source organism: Lissotriton vulgaris (assembly GCF_964263255.1). NCBI lineage: Eukaryota > Metazoa > Chordata > Amphibia > Caudata > Salamandridae > Lissotriton > Lissotriton vulgaris. The sequence continues at coordinate 1,578,328,639 of NC_141689.1, forward strand.
CGCCTTGGTTTAAATTAGAACACTGTTTTTTCCTCAATCCTCAGTGTGTAGTTATTCATGGTTACCGGGCCACACGGTGTGAACGAGAAAGAAATGAAACACATATACACACATGGCGTCATCAAGGAAAGTTAGACTACTTCGATCGTTTCCTTAGCACACATGCTGTTCCTCATTTGTTTTGCTCACTGTAACAGAGAGGCTTTTTTCACAAAAGCTAAATACATATTAAACCAGGCTAGTTTGCTTTTCATTTTCTTGCCTTCAAACTTCTCAGTTTCGATTACCGGAATGATGATTTTAAATGTGCTTTTGATTTAACAAAACACTCTTCAATGGTGTTACTGTAAATGGTGATATATAGAAGAAACACGCCTAGACATCAACTAGCACCCATGGTCATTAAGATTATATAGGCAATTTTTTTTTCAAATGTTGATGTTGCAAAAAGGGCAGATGTGTGGTTGCTTCACATGAGTGTCTGTTGTATTGATATTTTAAAGCTATGCCAACCTTAAGCCTTGAGAAAGCATTGAGCCTCCATTCCATGATAGGGTAAATCACATGTTGGTTGGGAAAAAGGCACATCACGAACCTCTATGGAAAAACGTACGTTAACAAAGAAACTTGAAAAACAGAATGAAATGGGCAATAAATAAACACTTTTAACTGATTAACGCTATATGACATAGAAACATGAATAAAATGAAAATGAGCAGTTCTAATGAGTGAATAATGCTTCTTGCCTACAAACAGAGCTTTATGGCCCTCTTACAGGGAATGTTGAGTGTGGATTCCTTTCAGTTGCCCCTACACAGATTGTCATTCAAGACTGGGTTACAATCACATACTTCTTCCACTCCTTTGTTACTCTCATAACAAGCATTTGCAGTGCAATGGGTCGCACATTTTAAAAACTTTGACCTATTGGTATTGTAAATGACAATGCCTTTTATTATTGCAGGTTTTTTAAACACATAAATAAAAGGCATTGTTATTTACAATGCCAATAGCTCAAAATCTCCCAATTGCGATACCTATTGCATTGCAAATGCTTGTTTCCTATTCAACTAATATTTTTGCCTGTTCCATTTTTTAATTTGGGTGGGGGGGGGGGGGGAGGGGGGTACTGTTATTTCTAAACTTCAGGGGAGTACCCTAATATGGGCTGCCTGGCATTTGCTCTTTCTTGTGGACTGTTCCGTGCCCAGTTTTTTCATGTGGATTGTTCGAGATCTTAATTGCTTAAGGCCTTGCATAGGAGGACCAGGATTCGCCTAGCATGACTGCAGATCGCTAAAGCTTATCAATTAAATGAATGCTAGGCCCCACCTTCTGCCTAAAAATTGCTACGTTCTTCTGTAAGTAAATTTCGATCTTGCAGTTGCATATGGCTAGAGAGTGACACAGTGTGGTCCTATGGTGTTATAGTCGGAGATATCCTTTGTTTTCCCACAACAGCTGTACGATGGACTGTATAACAAGCCCTCTGACTATAACTTAGACTTGGTCTTCGACTGCGACAGAGCGGTGGTGGGTACAATATGATGAGTTCTATTAACCCAGCTCCGGTGGCAGTTAGAAAACCCTAGATGCGCCAGCCAACAAAGAAGTTATGAGCTGGGGCCGGCCAGCAGACCCTATAGAGGCATTTCATTAAATGTTGGAGGTGTCAATTCAAAATGTACCAGATTTTTGGGTGGTCGGGCAAAGTGGTGGGCGGTGGGTCAGGGGGCCCCCTCCATGTACTTTGCAGGGGGGCCCCCTCAGGTTTCGTTACGCCACTGTACAGGACCGGAAATTAACCGTGAAATGATAACACAGTACCACCCCAGTAAAAATCTTTGCTCTAGCCAGGCTTTCCTGGCCACAGTCCCTAGAATAAAAAGAGCAAGAGCTGGCGGCAGGATGTTTTCTTACAATGGTGCCACGCTGTGGAACACGCTTCCCCTACTCCTCAGGTCTACCTCCAACTTGTCCTCTTTTCGGAAGCAATTGAAGACTTTTCTTTTTAATGCTCACCATTAACTCCTCTCCCAGCTCCATACTTTGCTAGGTGACCACAACTACCCGTTAGCGCTTGGACGCCCCAGGGCAGCAATCTCGCTTTACAAGTGTACGTTTCATTTCATTTCATTTCATAGCCACCTAAACTCAGGTGAACCAAGAAACCTTTTGAGACCTTATTAAAGGCTTAATAAAGAGCTCATACAGGAATACTTTAAACTAGCCAGAGCAGGAATCAATGAATTTGGAAACCAGAGGTGTTGCTTCTGTTAATTCCTTCTTATTTACATGCATTTGGAGATAAACTTGAAATTCGCCTACATAAAACTTCCTCTGCCCCACCTACTGGACCTGAAAACCCCATCTTGAACTGATACCATCTTGATTGACAATGCTCCCACATGTGTATACCCTATTTTGCAATTCATCTATTCCTATATGTATTCTCTGCTCAAAAGCTTGTTAATCGCTCTCCTGTTTCTCCTACCCCCTGTTTTGTGTTTTTTGTAAAGCGCTCTGATATCGGCAAAGATCTTGTTCGCGCTATATAAAACTTTCAAAATAAAATAAATAAAATAAATAACCCCAGAAACCTTTGTACCACCAGTAGAACCTGTCACTTCAGACCCAGTTGAAATTCCCAGTCGCGTAATATTGTATGCTGTTCCCCGCCCAACTAAAGTTTCCACCTTGGATTAAAAACGTTTTATTTTTTTTTATCAAAAACCAATTGAGATGCAGGATTCTAAAACTCTTTAATCACAAGACAGACGTAAAAAGACATTCTTTGCTTCCACCCCAGGAGTAAAATATCAGATCATTTCACAAACATCTATAGACCCGCTCTTCCACCAAGTGCAGGATGTGATGATTGCTCATTTGCCTGTAGTTTCTTCTACCCAACCTGCATGTGTATCGTGCTCTCTAACTTTCATTGACCCTATCTGTTCATAGAAAAACAGAAGAAATGAGCAATTAATGAAAAAGTAATTTCAAATTTAAAAAACATGCCGCACTTGGCCACCTGCGTCTGTTTTCTCTTTCCATAGAGGTAGCTAAAATATGTAGCCATTTCGGGTTTCAGCTCATCATCCAGTGCTTTGCAGTCCAAGGCAAGGAAAATTAATTTCCAGTTTTATTTCCTGCCGTGAGTCAAATCTGTTCTCCGACCTGGAGCTTGTACGCTTGCTCTTCCTTGATTTATATTCTGCCATTGTCAGCGGCCCTGTGGTAGCGAAGCTTCACGCTTGAGCGCTGTCGGCGCAGGCCTCTGCTGCCTGAATTACAGGAGGCTGTCAGTAATCTCTCCGGCTATGTCACATCATGTTGATTCAAATTGTCTCCGCACATATTTTCTCTGCTTGATAGTGTTTCTCGTCTCCTCTTTTCTAATTACACCTGCATGCAAACTGTGCACAAGTCATTTTTTTAATCCTTCAGACAATGAGCTGTGGAGTATAAAGTCAAGCGAGTTTGCAGTCATATGAATTATGCTCCTTTGTGCTTTTACTGATTTAAAAAGTAACACTAGGAACTTGGATCAAATACAACATCAGGCGGCCATTCATCCCTAAAGGCGCTACATGGCTGGTTTCTAAATGCACTTAAATCCTAGTCTTGATAGAAAAAAATGACTGCATGACATTGCATGAGTTATAGACACTATGGGGAATATTTATCAAACTTTCACACAGCACAATGCAGCAAGCCAGGAATGCACTACTATTTAATATTATACAGCGCATTCCTGTCGGTTCCGGGTGCTGGCGCACAATATGCTGCTTAGCGCACATGCCGGCACCCTTGCACCATGGTGCAAGGGTGCCTGCGTTATAAGCAGGAATGTTTTTGTGCAGGAAGGGACAACATCACACACAAAAACAATCCTCAGAGGCATTTTCCTCCTTCTTTCTGTGCTGAAGAATGCAGCACACATAGAAAGAGGAAAATAAAGATTGCGCCTCTATCAGGAAGGCGTAGCCATTTACAAGTTTACCAGTCTTGGTAAATCTATAAATGCGCCAAAATCCATGTGTGGATGCATGGGAAAATTCATGCTTCACCCATGGAAGGCTGTGCCAGGGTAGAGTAATGCAGCGCAGAGATATACGCGGAGTTGCATTACTCTAGATTTATCAAGCAATGCAGGGCACACAAGATGGCCCTGCGTGGATCAATAAATCTGACTTTGTTGTTGCATCACCCTTGCTCCACGCAGAGTGGCTCAAGGGCGACACAACAACAATGAAAATAGGTAAATATTTACGGTGTCAGCATCATGTAAATGAATTGAACATAAAGAGCGAATTCTGAGCCTCTGAATATGGAATTGGCATCTTTATTTACCCCATTTTACATGCGGTATGTTCTCTGCAATAATGAAATAGGATTTGGTGTGTGGCTTGGGGATATGAATACTTGGTGCAAATTTCCTTGTGACAGCGAGAGAGTAGACTTTAATTCTGATTTAGAGTTGGAGGACGAGTTACTCATTCACACATGTGACAGATATCCTGACTGCCTTTTCACAAGTGTGTTATAGCGGATGAGACTTTTAATAGATAGGCCTGATGGGATATCTGTCACGATTTTATCGAATTATCCGTCCGCCAAACTCTAAATCAGGTCCATATTTGATTAATTGTTTTTGCGGTCGCAAAGGGTCCAATTCTCAAAATCAGGGCGTCCCTTCAAAATAGCGATTCAGAATGGGTTGTAATAATATTTTGCATCCAAATTGTTTTTCCTTACTGAGAAATAGTGGCAAGCAATTCACAAACAGGACGGTATCCACAAGGGACCTCTTTAACTTTGTGAATGTTGACCAGAATATTTATTTCACACTAGGGGGAATACTACCTAGCCCTAAAAAATGTTTACACTTAAAAAAATTGTATGCAGTCCTTTTTCCTTCAAGGAAACCAGGCTGCATTTAAATTTTTTTTTTTATTTAAAAGCAATCAAAGACATGGTGGTCTGCTGACCCCAGCAGGCGACCATGCCTGTAATGGAGTGAATCATAGTGGGTCACAATTTACAGCCTACCTCTTTAGTACTCATCAGGTAGGTCGAATTATGACCCACTATGATTCGGTATTTTGGGAACCAACCTACTAGAATATAGGCAGGACCAATGGAATTATGGGATTGTGTGGCCATGGCGTATTTTGCGTAAACACTGATTCAACACATTTGCAACATAATCTGCATATTTTAACAAAAAAAGTTTTGTTTCTAGAAAACTGTTCAAAACATATTAAAAATGCAGCAACACTTGTTACAGCGAAGTGGAAGGCCCTTTCCAAAGGTTGACTGGTCTCCTTTCTTTTGCTTGTTGCTTATCTTGGTGTTAAACCGGTACCATTGAGGGGCAACCAATGGCCAGACAGTGTTAACAAGTTTTAAAATGACAAAATAATGAAGTAATACTAGCACAAAATGTGCCACATTAAGCTTCCTAATTTGCCTTTTTGTGCAGCACAATTTTCTGAACCCGGCTGCATAATTTGGTCCTCCCCTGCTGCATAATTCTACTGGCTCTAAATATAGGTTGGTTCACAAAATACCTCACCGGTCACAAAAATGATGGACGCAAATTTCGACCAGTGGTTAGTACATTCAGTAAAATTTTCTTACATGTAATTTTATTTCCGACCAGTATTTAGTACATCAGGCCCTATGTCAGTAGCATTTTCTTGCATGCCAGATTTTATTTCCGACCAGTATTTAGTACCTGGGGCCCTAAGTTAGTCACTTTTTCTTGCACATCATATTTAATTTGCATAGAAAATCTTGGAAGGGTCAGAAATGGTAGTGGTTTTAGGGGTTTGAATTACAATATTAATGCCCTACCTTGGTTGGTGCCATTAGTTAAAGGAAGCCTGGGTCACTGCTATTGATTAGCATGTGGGCCTCTAGAAGTCTTAGGGAGGCAATGCAGCCTATGTCTGATTAGTCACCTCTTTCCCCGTGACAACGTTTGCTTGTCAGTTACCATTGCTGTCCCTTGTCATATACTGATTGCAGTCAAGGTGGAAATGAAGGCTAGCAAAGAGCTCAATCGAGTTCCTGCTTGAACCACCCTCATCTCCCCCCTCCTGAAGAGATCTATCATTATATCGTGCTCAAACATTTCACCTACTAAAATGACTACCTGCTACATTTTCAAGGTAAGTAGATGTGGCGCAAAAAATGGTAAATATATACTTATTCAACTAATGTAATGGTTGGCGATGTAGTGGATGGGATATTTTGCTGGTCTTTATTTTGAGCACGATGTAGTTATACACAATCAGAGAAGTGCACTACGCAGGGAAGCTTCAACCCGCCTGACTTTCTTACTCGCATTTTTTTGCTAGTGATGTTTATGAAAGTCTGCAGCAAAGTCCAGCAGACCAGATCCCACTTAACTTTACTGGTCGTCTTATCTCTGCAGAGTTTGGTCTGCTGAACTGGTAAAACCACTTGGCAGATCTGAGAAAATAGTGTATTTTCTTGGTCATGCTATACTGGTAGGAAGCTTTCAGAATAAGTTTTGTGTTCTTTGAATTTAGGGAAGCGTAGAATGGGGTCTTCTCCAACTAGATCATTTCATAAAATAAGGGTAAGACATGAGCAATTTCAAAGTTAAAAAATGTCATTTTAATGTCTTCATTAAATGGAACTCCATGCGAATGCTAGATATGTTGGGGATCTGGTACCATAATGTGCTGTTACATGTACAAGAAATGAAAGGTAGGGAAAGAGATATATGTATGCCTCAATCACATAATATAAAGGGTGAAGTGGATCAGAGTTCATCTTGAGATTAAACCTGGAATGATTGTTAGCTGGAGAAATAAGCATGGTCAAAGGCAAATATTATTATAAATATTGTTATGATTTTATTAACTGTTCCAACTGCTGCAATGAGATTGTAATCCACTACATAGTGCAGTGCTTAATTGGAGCTAGGAATTACAGGTGGTGGGCACTGGCGCTCATTTTCGTGGACAGGGACTTATTTTGTATCATTAGCCTGTGAGGCAGAGAAGGGGGAAACATGGAGGAAGAGAAATATATGGAAACAGAGACACAGTAAGAATGCAATGATGAGAAAGAACCGTAAGAGTAACATATACAAAAACACAGAATGAATACAAAATGAATTAAAGATATAACAAATGTAAGTCAGTGCAGTTGTGTGCCTGCGATCAGATTTAAAGAGCTTTGTTAGCGCTGTTATTTCTGCAAATTTCGAAGCCGATAAAGCCCTGTCTGAAGCATCGAAGTTCGCAAAAGAGGCTGGTCAAAAAATCAGCACATTTAAATAATGAAGACAGAGAATAGTTAAAACTTCGACTCTAAAGGTTTATTAAAGTTTAAAAGTTAAAGCAGGCAAAATGATCAAGTTAGTACCCATCAATAATTTATATATTAATGCATCAGTTATTAAGAAGTTCAAATTAAAGTAATACAAAATAGGACGAACTAGGATAGATACACCGCAAAAGAAAGAGTTAGGAAAATCAGTTCTCCCATTAACAGAGTTTCCCACATAATCTACACTGTTCTAAACTGCCTCAAAAGTGGACAAAGCATTTCCAAACTGTAATCTACACTGCACTAACTCGAATCACACAATTCTAACATGTGTAACACCTACAAAAAGTTCTCCTGAAGTGATCCAATCAGGTTAAAGTGAAATGATACAATCAGTCTTAATAGATTCTCAGCATCTTTCACAACAGAACTTTCTTCAACGTCCTTCAAACTTACATTATCTGTAACAAAATTAGATACAGGGACCAGCCGGTACTTTGCAGGTGTCTTCTTGAATTCAGTACTTTAGCATTCCAAAATGATTACAACAAAAAGAAAATATTTATTTTCATGAAAAAGTAAGAAATGGAACACAGTGTTCAACAGCATTTGAAATTCAACTTGCCTAGAAATTACAGTTCACGTGTAATGAGGCAAGATGGTATCCATCCTTAACCATTCTAAAATAGAGGCCAACATTAGCTATGGCCAATCAAAATGTGAATAATAAACAGTTAATACGATTTGCGTGCTTACATCTGAATATCGATCTAATATAAAAACATTTATTATAAAAACACTTTCCAGCTTTCCAATGTGCTTACAAGATGTTTTGAAAATATTTAAATCTTTCAGTATGTTATGTGGAGCACAATGAATATTAATGTTGTATATCAAGCTTAGTTTCCTGTAAAACTTCTCATGGATTTCCCTCATGGGATGGGATCAGAACATCTGTGATAATTCCACTACATCTATCAGACTCATGATAATGTGTGCGCCTGCTCTAGAGGCCTCTGTGAATGGCTTCACCAGAACGTATGACCGAGTGGCACCCAGAAAATGCAGTTTCACAATAATGACAAACACTCTCAGTTTATGGTATGCAGATCATGTTTTATGGGAGCATGATTTGGCATGGGGTAAAAGTGAAAGCTACTTTCTGCTTTGCACCAGCATCACTTTAATAGGCCTGTAAGGCGGCAACTCACATATATTCTCCTTTTTAGGTCGAGCCTAGAGGCAGCGTGCATGCACTGCTCTGTAAAGCATGATGTAATCCTTCTGTGGGCTTTGAACAAGCCCATCAGTTTTTGATTGGTTGCTTGTTCTGACTTTACAAACTCCATTGCTTGCATTATCACGGCCCTGGCAACCGTCCCTGCTACCTGGATCCATCCCATCGTGGCAATAAGTTTTCTTTTACTGCAGTACTTTTTCTTTACACCGTTTCCTTGCCACTCGTGGGTGTACGACTCCATAGCCAGTTATCTTAATCTCCCTGTGCCTTCCCCTAACACCTCCGCTTGCAGCTTAGGAAGCATCTGTTCTTAATTGTTCAACATTGCTCGTGTCCCTTCTTTATTTATAAAGGGCACCACATTATCTTTAAATTTAAGGATCAAAGCTGAACGCCGCGAAATTGGACAGAATTTGTGTGGCGTTTTGACTGATGAAGATTTTGGAGTGCTCTATATGCACATCGATTACATTACCTAAGTTCACATTCATTTTTGAGGAGGGAAAATACGTGTTTCCTTAATCACGCTCTCTGTGTTACTTTGAAGCACTGTGCGCTTCTCTGCATGCTAGCGCTCCACTGAATTGTTTGCCTTCTGTTTTTTACGGTGCAGTTGGCTTCCTGCTGCTAGAGCCTGGGAACCTGGGCTGGGCTGTGCGCATGCTTGCCACTGGGGCAACGAGCTGCAGCCCAGGGCTCTACCTGCTGCTGCTACTGCTCTGCACCCACCACATTGGGGTTCAAGCTGGGCTACTGCCTTCCATAGCTATCAGAAAGTGCAGGACATCCTGCCCTTCACTGGACCCCGGCTGCCCCAGTTTGCAGCCCCCTTCCTTGCTTGCAGGTATTGGAGATAAACATGTTTATGCCGCATTTAGTTTTGCACTAATTTATATAGTACAACCTCAACCCAAAGGTATCAGAGTGCTTTATGTGCGTGCCAATTATATTACCTACGTTTACCTGATTTACTAAGAGGATATTGCGTGTTTTAGTAGCCTCCCTTCTATGCTTTCTCTTATCATGCTCTCTGTGTTATTTTAAAGCACCATGTACTTCTCTGCTACTCTGTGCTCCAGTTTACTGTTTCCCATCTGTTTTTGTTGCTCCCATAAGTCTCCCACACCCAGACAGCCTTCTACCCTGTGTGATTCTTTGTGCCCCTAGTATTCTTGGCCCGTATATTTGTTCATCCTTGCTGGCCACTTTGATTCAATCCCTCCCCTGCCCCGCCCATTTTATAGTTAAAACTTATTTTTTTTAAAAAAATTAAAAAGTGTATCTGTAAAAATACACTCACTCTTGGTTTCTTGGCTCACATGTTTCTTCTCACAGACGTATTACTAGGTAATATTAGGCTGCTCAACATAAAAGGCCATTTAGGATTATTCACAGTAGAATGAGCTTTCATTGTGCAGGCATAAAAACAGTATCCTGGTGAATTTGCTACAAGCAGGGCGTTAAGTGGGCTGGGTCCTGCCAGGGCTCAGCACTGGCAGTACTAAAAAGCAGGTGTTGAAACAGGTCCCTATTGAGCTCTCCATTCTTGCCCTCACCCTCGGTGAAATTCTTTTTTAACTCTGTAACATCAAAGACACTGGTTATAGTTCTTTCACACTCTCATCATTTTAGAACTGAAGCATATTCAATTTTCTATACAGGAAAGCCGTGGTTGCTGCTTTTTTATTGTTAGACCTGGCACGATTGGCGTGGGTCTCCCTCCCATTTTTCGCTGTTGTCTCCTCTGTTTTTGCTGGTATTAGATGCTCTGGGCGCTGTGTCACTGCCATTCAGTGCCACAGCGCAAATGCTCCCTGTGCAAATATGACTGGGAATTGGTATATCCCTGATTGGCTTATTTGGTTTACCTGTTAGTCCCTGGTAGTGTGGCCTGTGTGTGCCAAGGGCTGGCAACCCAAATGCTGCTAGTGGGCCTGCAGCGCTGGTTTGCGCCACCCACAGAAGCCGCTTGTGAAGTGTTCCTCAGACCTGCCACTGCAGTGTCTGCATGCAGTCCAGAACTACCATCTTGGCTGTGAAGTGCCCACACTTCCCAGCCCCTGAACCTTCCCTTAGCATTATGTTAGTCACGCCTATGGTAGGTGCATTGTGTGTGTAAGGTAGGTATGGCTTGGTATGTGTAGCATGTCCTGGTAGTGAATTACCCTTCATTTTGTTTTTCATTGCTGCAAGGCTACCTGTTCTCCATAGGCTAGAATGGGCAGACTGGCTATTACATCTTATAATCCTATCAGACTCAGGGAACACAATAGAAATTCGAGTTTAGTATGCCTGAACTCAGAATGAGAAATACATCTTTAAGAGAAGTTGGTTTTAATATTCTGTGTTTGAAAATACCACTTTTAGAAAGTAGGTATTTTCTTGCATAAGCCTTCCAGTGTGCTCTGCTGTTATGTGTATTGGATGTCTGGGTTTAGAGGGGCAAGGCAGGCTGAGTCAGACCTAGGTTGAATAGAGAGATCTGCATTGAGTACTGGGGAGGGGTAGCTCCCTGACCTGAATAGGCCTGTGCCTGGTAAGGTGAATGCTGGCTTCTCCTCCTACTGTGCGTCTGACGGCAGACCCCCTCTTTCTGAAAGGAAGGATGCAGCTTGGTAAACAAAGTGCTCCAGGCCTGAGCAGAACTGGTTCTGGCTGGGTTCAGTGACTAGAGAATGTTGAGAAAAAATACTTTTGGGGTATAAATATCTGTGCCCAAACCCCTGATTTTTGGATTGCTCCTGGATGTCAAGAGGAACCTCTGTCCGTGTTACTGAAGGAATCTGCAGGAGAGGACTGTCCTTGTGCTTGAGTGCTGTTTCTTGGATTGGCCTGAAGTAGTTCCCCTTGGGCTTGGAAGAAGAGGGAAAAGGACTTTTGAGAGACTCTTATTTGGCTAAGCAATCCCCCAAGGGCTAGAAGAGAGCTAGCCTCCTGCTGGAGTCACAGCCACACCTGACTCCCCCACCAGCCTCCTGATTCCTCCCAGCGAGGATTTCTATCTGCAGGTGAGGCCCCTGTGAGTTCCAGGGCCTCTAGTTCTACTACAGAGAAGAGAGCACTGAAAATCATTGCTAACGCAGTTTGCGAGCTGCCGCAGCTGAAGAGCGTAAGAAAAATCGTTGACCTGCTGCCACCGAGCGCTCACAACCCGAGGATCATCGCATTGTACGCTTGCGGGTCACAAAGTGCTCGCTAATCCCAAAGATCATCGCATCGCACTTTTGCCGCCTTGTCGAAGGCTCGCTAAACCCGGATCATCGCAGAGCAGGTGCCGTGCGTCCGCCATTTTCCTCGCATCGCACCCGGATCGTCGCTCCCTCGCGGGGCACCATTTTCTTTCATCGCAACAAGATCCCACACACAACAGGATCAGTGCATCATCCTCCCTCGCGGCAAGAATTCAACGCATCGCTGGCCTAGCGTGAATAAGTCCATCACATTGTTCCGCACGCACCCGCAGCATGGCGCATCATCCTCCCTTGCGGCAAGGATTCAACTCATCGCCGGCCTAGCGTGGGGAAAATCATCGCTACAGCTGGTTTGCGATGTTTTGCTTGTTTTGCTACGAAATGCAGGTACTTTGTAAGTAAAAGGGTCACAGAGACCCCTGCTTTGAACTGAACCCCTATTTGAACACTTTGAACTCTTTTTCCAGCTTTTCAAGAGTACCCCCATTTTTCAATATTGTGGCTTTTTACCGTTATTGGTCTTGTGTTAAGTCTATTTACAAAGATACTTATTTTTTTTATAACTACTGGTGTTGTGTCTCTTTGTAGTGTCCTTCACTGTGTTACTGTGTATGATCATAAATGCTTTACACACTGCCTCTGAGATAAGCCTAGCTGCTCATGCTACGTTACCACAGGGTTGAGCAGGGGTTATCAAAGGGTGTAGCCCCCTTACTCTGACTTAGGAAGAAAGGTCCCTACTTGGACTGTGACCAACCACTGCCAACTAGAGACACACATTTTCTAACATTTATCATATGCACCTAACAGCCATTGACAAAGCCAATAGTCCAGGCGTGTTGTAGGTGCAATGTTACATGTATTATATATCTGGATGCAATGACAAAAGAAGCAAAATACTAGTCGGGTGGCACACTATGCTAACTAAGCACAGATTTTCAGCTAAAGAATTTTTAAGTCCCGCCCTTACTTACACCAGCCACACCCTTTTGAGAGACCCCCCAGTTTATTCATCCCACTTAAAGCCCTGGCAACAAGGATGAAACATTTGAAGCCCCTAAAAAGGCCCTACATTATAAATGACCGTATTGCCATTTTACTCATCAGCACACAAATTATTTTAAAAAAATTACAACTCATAATTGTCTGTTTACAACAGTTGTTGAAATACTGATTGATTTTGTGCAAAGCTTCTCTGTTTCCCTAAGCGATTGTTTTAATGTTACTAAACAGTTGTAAAAAGGAACTTACCACTGGCCAACCCCACCAGCTCTTCTATGAAACAATGTTGCCCATATTATACACACTATCCACTTTTTCTTTGGATTTTAATCATTATATATTTGATTTCTCATTGACACATGCTTCCCTATTTGAAAACGTGTGCTACATTATAATAATACCTCATCTACCACTGCAAATACACAACCATAAAAATATATCTTCAATTTGCTGCCGGAGTAGTAGGACAATAATCACAAAACTAGAAAACATTTTAATAAGGTCGTTCAGTTCATAATGTCTTCTTGGTTATATGCAAAGTAATGAAAATCCTTATAACACTTTTTTATTCTAACTTTTCAACATGCTGCACAGCAGCTACAATGCTCTACAACATAGCTGGAACACACTGGCAAAGCCTATAACTCAGGCTAAACACTTATGAGGTCCCAAAGGCGAGGCCTATTGGCTATGCCAATGCTTGTTGTTCATGGTATCTCGTTTTTAAATTCTTCCCCAGTTCTGGCCTATGTGAAGCTAAAATTTCACCCATACCTGAAAGTGCATTCATTCTGCAAAGTCTATAATAATCTAGTACAAGAAGTTTATTGTTGTATCAGTTGTGTCCTTGAGTGTCAATGGGTAGTTAAGATTTACTGTCTATGGGAGAATGTATCTTCAGGCAGATTACTGCTACGGGAGGGGGTGCTTTAACAGGCGTGTGTTCTGTTCCCATACAGTTGACCTGGTGACCTTTGCAGTATTTTGGAAAATAGGATTACATTTGTCTAAACTAGTGCTCCTACCATAAGAGACCAATGTACACAGATGGTTTTACTGTTGCAGCAGTCGACACTCAGACTAGAAGTAGCATAGAGCAGAAACAGGAACAGCAGTACAAATGAAAGGGGGTGCCAAACAGCTGCTTCTAGTGCACATTCTTTTAATCCCTTAATATTTGCTTAGGACCAACTTAAACATAGATTCCAAGTGTACATGCCATGGTATGGTGTGCATGGGCATTTATATAGCGTTTACTGCAACTGATGCCAAAGCGTAACAGTTTGTAGACGGGAGTATGATCTCTGCAAAAGGCTAAAAGTAGTGATTAGGCAAGTATAAGATTGTGGTTTGTTGTGTAGTTTCCTTTTTTTGCCAGTCAGTTAATCAGAACTCGGCTCAATCCAGAAATATTAGGGTGAACCATTGCACAAAGAATGTTCTCATTTGGCAAATCATGGCACATGGTAAATTTACGGTTTTAGTATTCAAATCTACAGGTAGAATTTTCATGGCATCATTATTTAGGATGATGTGCTTGTGTGGCCCCTTCTTTAATACTGATAGCACTGGCACACTTGTAGCATCAGCACTATCTCAATAGGGTGTGCCCTCATTTGCATTAGGGCATTGCCTAATGCAATGGCCTCTTTTCCTATGCACCATATTATGGACCTAGGCGCAAGGACAAAGAAGCTGCCAGGAAGTGCACTGAAATTGTGCCACAAAAAGGCGGTGCACTGTCAGTGTGCAGACTGATTGCAACCCTCTGGAGGGAGAAAGGTGTTCCACAGACCCCCATGCATCCTCCTGCAGGGAGTACAGTCACTCTCTGCATCCCCTGCAAAAGGATCTCTCTCCCCTCTTGTAAGTGCAGACAGGGTGTGAAACATGGGGCAGCATTTAAACAGCTCTGTATTTCACTTGAATGCGCCCTCCCTAGGGCAGGCACATGTTTGCAGCTGTCTTGAGGGCAGCTCATTAAGCATAATACCTTGCACTTTACCTGTTTTTGCCTTGCACACCACCAAAAGGTGCAATGTGGGGAAAACATTGGAAGTGCGCCCTGCATGTAATATGGCCCCAGGAGATACAGAAAATAGTTTCATATATCTCTCGGGCTTCGCCTCATTGATGCTCTCATCACTAACGATGGGAAGCGGGTAAGCTTTTCTTCATGCTGGCTTTTACAACTGTTTCACTATTTAACAGAGTACAGAATTTTACATACCATGTTTAGTACCAGTACTAGCACTGACAGATAGCCATTGTAGATACATCATAAGATGTATATCGGCAAGTAAATGTGGAACCATTTCATACAATAGTAGCTGTTCGGCTTGAAAGTAAAGGATCATTTTTATAATTTGAGGCATGACTAGGTTTATTCTCCAAATTCCCTGATACAGGCAAGACTCAAAATTTCAACAACAACCTTGTTATCAATATACTTTCCTATGTGGGACTATTAAAAATAGGATAGGAAAAAAGCAGAAGGCTTTGATTTAATTGGGCAAATGGAATGTCATAAGGTTTAGCATTATTTTGTAGGAGTAACGATTTCAGCCTCTTGATGTTGATTAAACGAATGCTGAAGGTGACATGCTGCACTTAAAAGTGAGCCCAGGTAAGTTATAGTTAAATGGATGTGGAGTTAAGACTAGAAATGTGTACTTACATAGCTGGTGTAATGCTAAGTAATGCAGTACATGTGTTATTGTTTCAGAGCAATTTTTTGTTGACCTCAATATAAGGACATACAAGCAATATTATTGACATTTTTTGGAGCAGTGAGAGAAGGACCACAGTATGAGATGGAGCTGGTTGAGTCACTGAAGAGTGAGGGAAGGTGGTCACATGGGGTAGTCACTGGGCTTGGTTAAGATATATTGCTGACACAGTGATAAATAATTTCCATTTTATTCATTGGTAAAATCCTGATTGGATTACTGAAGTCAATAAGACTCAAATCAGGGTAGACATTCGCCAACTAATGGTGGAAATTAGCAATGAAATTAACAAGTTGACCCCCCCCCCTTATCCTTTTCATAAACTACCTATTGAGGCAAATGGTTGTACACATCATCACTGTGTACACCCAAGCTTGGGAAAATATTCTTACAGAAACTATTGTAGATGTATTATGATTCCCTGCTCTACACTAGTCTGTGATTCGGTGTGAAACTGGAGGCACTGGGAAGAGTACGGGAACAGTTTCTGGAAGAATTCAGAACACTGGCAATTCCTGAGTTATTCATGTGCATATAGGAATGCTTTAAACAGGAGGTAATATCAATGCCAGAAGAACAAGTCACCCCACCCTTCTTCACTGGACATGTATCCAGGGTCGGACTCAAAAAGAAAATAGACCCATGAACCAATATAAAAGTGGCCTCCTTATTAAGCTTGCTGCAGGCAATGTTTGTTTTAATGTCAGGGAAATAAATAGCAAAATGGCTTAGCAGGCCATAAAACAGGCCCACAAACAGCCATAAAATAGCCAATACACTGACTTGTCAGACCATTCCTGTGGGAACTGCCTAATTGGCCTATTGGCCAATCTGATTCTGCATCTATCCTTTTTTATTGACTATCCCCCAGATTCATCATGCTCCTCTTTTGTGAGTCTGTAATAGCGATTATTAAGGAATCGCTATTACAGACTCGCAAAACAGGATTCATGTAGAAATCACAATATTTATTGCGATTTCTACAGGTTCCTTATTTGCGATTAGCTAATTGCTAATCGCAAATAAGAAATAACTCTCCATTCATTCCTATGGGCCTAAAGGCGATTAGCGATTCGCATGTTGAGTTTGCGATTTCAAGGGTGCAGGGGTGTCCAAAGGACACCCTGTTGCACCCCTGAAATGATATTGGATGCTGGTGTTACGCACACACATGTCCCAAGTGTGTAACATACAACTTAGAAAAATGCACTTAAGTGCAGTTTTCTAAGTTTCCGCTATATACCACGAGGTTTGACTTCGCTGTAAATAGCGGCCCAAAATAGCGAATTCGCAATTTTTAAATGTTTCATGAATTGCATTTAAGGAATTTCAAATTGAGATTCCTTAAATGCAATTCCTCGCAAATTTGGGAATTCTATAATAGCGATTTTTGCATTTGGGATGATGAATCCCAAATGCAAAAGTTGCGCTTGCAAAGGGCCAGATTCTGAGAATCTGGCCCTTTGCGAGCCAAATTTCCGTTGATGAATCTACCTGTATATCTTTATTCCTCTGTATCTTTATTTAACATGCTTATTAGATTCAAATTTCACCACAAAAAGCTTTTAAGTATCAAAAGCAATCATAAACAAATGTCACTGATTATGAAAGCTTAAATTTCACTAGATACTACAGAAGAAGACAAACACAATGTAGGGTGGAATAAAATTGGATGATTATCTCTCTGGAACAGCTGACCCAAAATGTTATTAGAAATTAACATCTTAATGCTTAGAAGCAAAAAACAATAATACAGGCTGTAAACCTGGATGTGCCTGTGCATCTCCTTCTATTCCTAACTGCCCAAATCAGTCAATTGTTTTCAAACCCCAACAGCAGGCGAACCCTTTTTCAAAGGTGTCAGTCACCATACAAATTTGTGGAATTTTGGTTTGATGTAGAACACCCAGAAAAGAAGGATTTTAAAACTTGGCTCCTACATAGCATCTCCACAGTTGTGTTCTACCTCAGAGACGACTGTGTGCATCCTTTTGGAACTATATCAGAACTCTGATAGATTTCAAGAAAATTGCTAAACTGAACAATTCCAAACAATGTTGACAAATGTTGGCATTGGGGTCTTATTTTAGACTTTATTGGATGTAAAGCCTCATTTGATCACTGTGTCAACCAATTTTCAGCAGTTTGTTTATGTTAATGGTGGATTTATAGCACGCACAGCTACTCAGAGGAGTGTCCGGTGCAAGCCCAGTGGAAGGAAAGGCAGGTAAGAAACGGCTTATAAAGAGGAAGGTCTTGTCTTTTCCTGCAAAGCTTAGGATCCTGAATGCTGCGGAGGTCAAAGGAGAGAAGGTTCCAGGCCGATGCCGCCCTGAAAGCAAGAGAGCTCCCTCCAACTCTCTTAAGGCGAAATCTCGGGACGTGGGCAAGAAGCAAGCTGCGTGGCTGTATAGCAGTTGAGAGGGAACACTACGCAAAAAGAGTTTATTATTTAGTGCAGAGTTTGTCTATGATGCAGTGTGCAGGAAGGTAAAAGGAAAGGTCAGGTCATGATAATAGGTAAGGCAATATATTTGATAAAATAGGAGGTGTCTCCAGCTCTGACTGGAAGAGCTCTGCTTGGAAAAAGGTCCTCATATTTTATGTCACCAATGTTTTATCTTTTATTCTTGGAGAATCTGTGCTATTGTATCTCTTTTTGAATTCAGGACAATGATGATGTGAATTCCTGCAAAATCCTACAGGGCTATTAACTGGATCGACACTGAAACAAATACTTTTAGGGAAATAATATAGAACAGTTTCTAAGTTACCATGATATGATGAGAGTTTTCTGCTTGCTCCCACTGAGAGCAAAACATGAACCAATATGGATTACAGTGTCACTGACATATCTGAGGAAGTCTTTTTTGGGTATTTAGCTGAGTCTAGCTGGCAAGGCTGGACTTTTGGATCTGTAGGAAGCTGGCGAAGTTTAAGACAAACAGTGAATAATCGAGCCAAAAATAAATTGTGCAGGATAATAAAAACCAAAAGGCTATTTTTTGAAGGGCAATCTTTGTTTTGTTAACATTTTTATCCAAAGCTGGATTTTATATTCTGTGCATTTTTTCAAAATTTTCGTGCGATTTTTTATTGTGGCCTCCCACAGCATGCAGTTGATTGATTGCTAGTGGTATTCGAGAGACTTGAAAGCAACCGTTTGGGATGGAATAAAAATGCCCCTTTGAGTGGGGCTTTACCAGTATCCCACTGTATGGTGACTTGTTTCATTTGGAGATGACAATCGCAAACGATTTAGACGAGCTACATATTCTGTAGACAGTAAGGGGAGGTCCTTAGGTTGGAGATGAGAACTTAGGTTATTTGCAGAGGGTGAGTGAGACTAGGTAATTGGTTGAGAAAGCAACAGGCAAGGAATAGTGACAAGTGGAATGCTTGAAATTGAGAATACCAGTTGTGAAAAGGAGGTAGTAACCTTGAAGTAAATGTAGGCTCCCATAATGAAGCCCACTTTTTATTTTTGTGTGATATATATATATATATATATATATATATATATATATATATATATATATAGATATATATATATATATATATATATATATATATATATATATATATATATATATATATATATATCACCTGTCAAATAGTGATACTATGAAGATTGGTATCTATTGAGTGCGAAAAATTGCACACCTCACCAATTTTCCCCAGTAATGGAGAATATGATGTGGATTGTTATTCTGAGCATTTCAAAAGCTTCATGTCCTGATAATTGCCAGGCATTTATCATCTGTTCAATTATGGCACATTTCACCTACTGAAATGTACCTCTGCTAAAAATTATCGCGTGTGATCAAGTTCACATAACTTATAATTCTGGTATTACACAAACAGCAGTTTACACAGGGGTCTGAAGCTCACAGCACACTAGGAGGCCTCATCAGATGTCAAAGGCACTAAGGCTAAGGTGCACAACATATGCCCAGAAGGTCATGATCCATACCAGAGATTCAGGGTAATCTCTGACTTTGTAAATCAGCTTCATTTGGATGCAGCATGTGTATCTGTAACGTCTAAGGATGTCCTGAAAATCTAGCATGGATCTAGCCCTTTTATGCCTGTGTTTCACATCACTTTCTTTAGGAATAATGTAGAAGAAAGCTAATGGACAGTCTATCTTTCAGGGAGGTGTAATTTGGTCACGAATGAATGGTGCAGTGAATCGACCTCAAAATGTGACAATACAGGAATGACACAAATGCTGTGACATCAGTATAGATGAATAACTACTGAATGAGGTGCATTATAACTGTGACATCATGACAAGCCTGCAGCTATGTGGATGTGGCAGCTTGAGCAACTACAAACCTAAGACTACTACTGCCTTTCAGGAAAGATCGGGGTTTATAAATGAAACATTACATAAAATGATAAATGACACTTCTAGTTTCAAACTGGAGCATAATTTAAAGGATCAGGCTTATATGAACTGAATGATTTTTAAGTGTGGCTGCCTAATAATGATCCCTGGGACTGCTGAGTGTGTTAACATAATTTAAACTTTATCATTAAAAAGCTTTGTAATAAGGCTTTACTTTTAGGTCTGGCTGGACAGTATAGCCCTGCATCACCTACTGTTACAAACACTTTAACTCATACCTAGAGTAGGCTTTGACTCAGCACAGAATATTTCTCTCCCACCTCACTAGTCGTTAAATTACAACTTTCACCAGCAAGAGCAGGGATGAAGACTAGTTGGAAATCAACATATACTAAGAATCAAGGAGTGTGCACATAGTGGGACAAAATAAACCCCACAGATTGTAATCAAAGGTTAATAAGTTAACATCCAAAGGCCATAACGACCTGCTTAGCAGACAGCCCAACCCAACCCCTCTACTTATTTTAAAAGCATGTGCGTTATTATGTGAAGCAATTAAAAAGGAATTAACAATACAAACTAACTCTAATTCAGTGACACATAAATCGTTAGTTTAATAAAACCTGCTCTGCTGCACATAAAAAATAAAAAAAACACCCTTAGGTCAAATCTAGGTTGCCAAACAAAAGTTAAAGAGGCCAGGTTACAATATAGGATCACCCTGGAAGACAGGAAACAGGAGATCAGAAATAGCACATGGGAGAGTTTAAAACAGGCTGTGGCATTAAAAGACACACAGACATTTTAGGAAGTAGTAAATTATCTCTCCTCTGGAACAGACATGGATGCATTGATTCCAGAGGGGAAATGTGTGGCTCATTTTAAGAGGGTTTTTCAGGAAATTGACAGTGGAACCCCAGAGGGCGAGTCCCTAGTTGGGATGCACGGTAGTACCTCCAGCCTCAGGAGTTGTTTCCCCAACTATAATTGCATGAAGTTGTTAAATATATTAATCAATCTTCTTCTGTGAATGCCCCCGACCCAATGTTGTCCCTGTGGATTTATATAAATCAAAGATGCCCTTTTGGGCACCATTGATCACAAATGGCATTAGGTCTGCAGTTTCAGGTGAGATCCTTGGCTCCAGGAGATTGGCTACTCTTGTCCCCATTTTAAAAAAAGGGGAACAATTCATCCCTAACTTGCTATAGACCAATATGGGAGATTGATTCAGCTGCAAAAATCCTGGGGCGAGTACTGCTGGCATGATTGGAGACATGGGTGGAGGAGAACAATGTGCTATCAAAAGTACAATCTGGGTTTAGGCCAGTTATAGGCACAGTCGAGCAGGTTTTAAACCTGCATTTAATAAAGACTAAGTATGTGAAGGCCATAAGGGGCCTTTATTAACCAATCAAGTGCTTTTGATTTGGTCAATTGAAAGAAATTATGGAGGTGTATACAGGATATGGGTGAGGAAACGGGCCTTCTTAACATAAGTCACCTACATTGGGAGTGCAGGATGTCTATCCGTTATGGTCCCACGAGCAAATGTCATCTTATATCGACCCCCCGAGGGGGGCAGACAAGGTTGTATTCTGGACCCCTTTCTTTTTTTATTATATGTAAATGGAATTTCAAATCATTTAACCAATGTGGGTATGGATGTGCAGAAAATCGGATACCAAAATATTCCACTTTTATTGTACGCAGATGATGCAGTCCTAATGGCCCGCATGGCCAATGGGCTTCAGAGCTCACTGGAGGGTTTCTCTGACTTCATGGAGGGACTAGACCTAAAAGTCAGTTATTCAAAATCATATATAATGACTTGTGGTCCATTGGCTTAAAAACAAAATGTTTTAACATGGGCTGGCATTCTCTGGACAAGGTCAGGGACTTCAGTTACTTGGGTGTAACCTTTAGTTAATCTAGTTCATGGAAATCCCTTTCACAACTGGAATCCCAACAGATGGGTAGGAACATTAAAGGCATTCTTCATTTCGCTGTCAAATTAAAAGAAAAACCTGTAGCTGATCTTATAACATTGTAAAAATATAAATGTGTATCGAACATCTTATATGGCTCAGGGGTATGAGGATCACGAAAGTTGAGGAGTTACTATGTGTCAAAATTGTTTTACCTGTAGGCTGCTGGCAGGTCTAAAAAACACAGTAAATTGTATTTGCCACGAAGAACTAGGACTGCAGTATTTAGATGAGCTAATTTGATTGCCCCCTCATTTGTTGTGGATTAGATATTTGATGACCCCAGAAGCAGGCTTGACAGGAACATGCATTCAAAAATGCCTAAACTTAGATAGAGCTGAAGGCCTACCATGGTTAACCTATGTTAAAAAGATGTTTTATACTTCAGGCCTAGGTGAAATGTTCTTATATTCACAAAAAATTGACAAAGACGCAAAACTGAGAGTGAAAAAAAGCTTTTATGATATTGTTGGACTTGGACCTCTTTGCTGGGTCATCCCTGAACTTTTTGCCTTGCCTTTTGTCTGACCTGTTTTTGTTGGTTTTATGACTGGTCGCTTTACCACTGCTGATCAGTGCTAAAGTGCATATGCTCTCCCTATTGTAAATGGATGTATGGATTAGTGATTCCATGATTGGCTGGTTTGGTTTACCTGTCAGACCCTAGTACAGTCACCAGGAGTGACCAGGGCTGGTAATCCAAATGTTGCTGGTGGGCTTGCAGCACTAGTTGTGCCAACCACAGAAGCAGCCTGTAAAAGTGTGTCCAAGGCCTGCCATTGCAGAGCCTGTGTGCAGTCTGGTACTGCCATGCTGACTGGGCAAGTGAACCCACTTGCCAGTCCCTAGACCTTCCCTTTTCTTCATATCAGACACCCCTTTGGTAGGCCCAAGTGCGGGGTGTATTGTAAGTATAAGGTAGGACATGCCCTGGTGCGTGTGGCATGTCCTAATAGTGAATTACAGCCATTTTCGTTTTTCACTATTGCAAGGCTACCTGTTCTCCCTAAACCAGAATGGGCAGTTAGATTATTACATCTTATAATCCTAACTGACTCAGGGAACATGGTATAAATTCGAGTTTAGTATGCCTGAACTCAGAATGATAAAATACATATTTCAGTGAAATTGGTTTTAACATTCTGTGTTTGAAAATACCACTTTTGGAAAGTAGGTATTTTATTGTCTAACTATCCAAGCCTGCCTCGGCTAGGTTGTGTATTTATTGTCTGGAGTTTGAGTGACAGGGGCTGTGGGATTCCAGGAGACAGGGTGAGTCATCCCAGTGGTGAATAGAGAGATCTGCATCTAGATGGGAGGAAGGAGTTACACCTGGGACATGAATAAGGCTGTGACTTCCCTCCATAATGTTGGCTCCACCTCTTGTGGTGTGTCTGATGTCTCTGCCCTGCACTGTGAAAGGAGAGAAGTAGTCATGTCAACAGAGTGCTCCAGGGCTGTGCCTTCCCTCCACAATGCTGGCTCTACCTCCTGTGGGGATTCTGATGTTTCTGCCCTGCACTGTGAAAGGAAAGAAGGAGTCATGTAAACAGAGTGCTCCAGAACTGGTTTGGACTAGGCAAAGGCCCCTCTGCCCTCAGAGGACAAAGGATTTTGGGGTATAAGTATTGGGACCCTGATCCCAAGAAATTAGATAATTTTTGGACAACAAGAAGAAAACTTTGCTGAGGAGAGGAACCTGAGGAAACTGAGGAGAGACTATCCCTAAGCTGAATTGCTGCTTAGGGGATTGGCCTGCAGTGGTTACTTGACTGCCAAAGAAAGGAGAAAGGACATTTGTGTGCTTTATTTCAACTTGTGAAGGATCTCCAACGGCTTGAGAGAAGAACTTGCCTCCTGCTAAAGTCTCAGGGTCAACAGACTTCAGCCCCCAGCTCCCCAGAGTTCTTTGGAAGTTCCTGCTAATGTTTTGGGCCTTCTGAGGGACTGCGTGTCGCAAGGAGCTGGAAGTGCGACTCAAGAGGGAGAAGCATGTTGCCATCGCAGCCGCTGCCGTCTCAACGTGGATGTCGCCGCTGTATCTGATGCATTGCACCGCATCTCAAGAAACGTCCCGCAACCCCGAAGAAGTGTGTCGCAGCCACTGCTGTCACATCGTGGATGTCGCCGCTGTAGCTGACGCATTGCACCGCATCAAGAGAAGCACCTTGCAACGAGGAAGAAGCTTGTCGCCGCTGCTGTTGCATTACTGAGTAAGGATGTCGCCACTGTAGCTGTCGCATCGAGCAGAAGCCTCTCACATGGTCGGAGAAGAGTGTCGCCGCCAAAGCCGCTGTTGTCGCATCACAGTACAAGGGTGTCGCCTCTGCAGCTAATGCATCGGCCGAGACTTCTCGCAACATCAGAGAAGGGTGCCGCATCAGGAAGTACTTGACGTCTTTATTTCTTTGCACCGGATCTTTGCCGCATCTTCATCCCTGCAACCCTTTCGTTGTAAAAGCGTGACCCATCGTAATTTTATGGTCTTGTGTTAAGTCTATATAAAGAATATTTTTTTTTAATAATATACAACTTGTGTGGTGTCCATCTGTAGTGTTGCCACTTGATTACTGTATGTGTTCACAAATGCTTTACACACTGCTTCGGAGATAAGCCTGTCTGCTTGTGCCAAGCTACCAAGGGGGTATGCAGGGGTTATTGTAGGAGTGTACCCCCTTACCCTGACTAGAGGCAGAGGTCCCTATTTGTCACTTGTACATACCTGTGCAAACTAGAGACCCCCAAATCTAACAGATATCAAGATGACTGAGAGATTAGCAAGGGCACAAAAAATGCAGTCCATAGAGGTCTATTTTCAAGTTGTAACTGTTACGCATGCTGAACCCTACCTAACTTGGTTTGAGAACTCAAATTGACACCTTTCCACTCACCTATTTTAGATTCATTACATCCATTTTAAAGTAGCTTTTTCCGATCAATGTTCCTGGTCTCACAATTTACCGCCCTGTCGCAGTAATAATAAATGGTCTCAAAGCACATGTCATTTTTTAATGTTCTGCAATTTATTTACGCGCCCAAGGCTAGCTTCCTTTGTACCAGTGTTACTCAATGTAAAATTTAAACAACATCGAGAAGCGCTAAAGTTCTTACAAAAACTATCGGCGAAAGAGATTTGTTAAGCAGTTTTAAATTTTATGTAGAAAGCTATGGGCACTAGGAAAAGATAAGAATTATTATTTTAACAGAATTTTACATGTTTTAGATACACCCAAGAAACAACTGTCTTTCGGGTGGTAATTCTGATTTGATAAATATGTTTTTACTAATTCATGATATTTTGTATAATGAATTGTTCTTATTATTTTATCGTTTTTTTTTTGTTACTATGTGAAATAAAGATTCAAACCGCAGTTTACCTTGTTTGGCTGTAATGTTCTAATACAGTGGTTCTGAACCAAGGACCGCTGGGCGTTCTGCGAGACCTATTCAGGGGGTCAAGAATGGTTTACAAAATTAGATAATATTCAAATTCATAAATTAAAATGAATAAAGTGTATACAAATAAAGAAGCACATTTTAAAACAGGTTAAATGTTTGATTGTCAATTAAATAAAATATTTCAAAATTAAGAGATTCGCTTGGTATGTACTTGTTTTTGTAATTGTGTGCATTGATTGCGGTTCAAGTCATAGAAATCACTTAGGCAGAGAGTCCCTGGCTTCCAATAAACACCCCGTGGGTTCCTGGATTACAGTAATGATTCAATGGAAGTGCACAGCAGTCAAGAGGTTATGCAAGGGTGTTCTAATGCATGCCACCTTAACATGCCACAAAAGTTGATACTGTAGTTTCGTTTTTTTGCAGTTCTGTAAATCACCAGTGATAGTTGAATCAAAAAACGGGGCTCAATTAATCAAAACTCTGCCCTGCAGATCAAACAGTTGTCAAGTCAAAATCTCCGTGTCAGTTTCCTTACCAGCTGGTGTAGCTTGAGAAATGTGAGTCTTATTGAGGGAGGGCCAGTTATATACAAGATGACAGTATGTCATAGAGACAGCGGGGCAGACAGAATGAGTCGCCCCAATGACATGGCTTTAGTTGGACAGTTGTAAGGTGCTTTAAGAGGTTGATTTGAGAGTAATCATCTCATCTGAAGGGAGGTTCAGCACCCAGTGCACAGAGTGCGACGCCATCATTGAACATGAATCCCATAAGACATGACACCTCAAGACAGCATCACCAAGGCAGCCTTTCAATTTGTCATTATTTATGTGCGAAAAATGACAGATTTCGCATTGAGACACTGTAAGAGAAATTAGATTTTCTTTGCAGTTGAGGAAAACCCCGGCGTCTCAGCAGTTGTCGTTCATATATTTTGACAGCTTTCATTTTCCCCATCAAGCGTGGTGTTCACAGTGGCATATTCTGTGAGTAAGAGCTGACTGGCATTGTATTGTTTATAGGCGCGGAAATACAGCTGAACGACCGTCGTTTGGAGCTGTCTGGGATGGGATGTGAGTACGCTCTAGCTCGTTCTCAGGACATAGTAACCTATTTCTTTCACCAATGTTGACGCGAGGCAAGTAAAGAGGGCATAGCTCCATGCACATCCATCAAAACTTTTACCACTCGCTTTTTTTGCCTCTTTTCATGAGAAATATTAACATCTATGGGATGTTATCCGTCCTGAAAATCAGCAATGGGTCTTACGTTTTCATCCTTCAATAAAGGAGGAAAAATATAGCTTGGCGATTTTGTTGAATAGAACGTTCTCACTAAATGCAGCCAACCACCCAAAAGAATTTCCGTGAACTTAATTTGGTGTTGAATCCAACTGTACATCATTGGGTATGAGAGGGACGGAGAGGGGGAGGGGCATATATTAGAAACCACAAATGCATATATTTTTTTACAATTCATTGGATGACATGCATTAAACCAGTGACTAAGGAATTTTGCCCTGATGACTAGGCAACTTTGCATCAGCATTATCACTGAATAAATAAGGCTCGATCACATTTGCCTTGACTGAGCAGCGCAAGAATTACATTTGCACTAGACTCAGAATTACATTTTGCCGTAGCTGGTAAGTGCAGATGTCGCTAAATGACCCTTTCACCAGGGGAGCATTACTCAACGACCTATGCAGTACATGCAATCCAACGTGTCTTTGCAATGCACCATTTTCAGAGTCAAGGCAAAACTACCTTAAACTGATGTTGTTGTTTGCATTACAGCACGGAACCCTATTTTCTGTACGGACTGCTCCCAAGACATCGGGCGAGAGATGGCGATAGGCAACAACACTCATCGCAGCTACTCCATCATCCCATGCTTCATCTTTGTGGAGGTAGGTGCACATTTGAAACCTTCGCTGAAGATACAATGCGCTGCTGTAAAATATGCACAGAATATGAAGCGTTGCTTCCATGGTTATAAGTAGAACTGCATAGCAACATCAGATTTTATTTTATGCAGAGGATTGAGTATGATTGCGATGCACACTTTTCAGAGATGCCTTTAAAAATTATTAGAACTTGCTGACCTCTTCCAGCTATGATCATCTACTCAGTGAAGACCAGTCACGCTATACTAAAGTAGTCCTGTCATGTTAGATCATGAAGGAGCAGTAAGCTGATGACAGCTGTTATGTCTATCAAACAATGGACAAGATCATGAAATAGTCTCAAATTCATTATCTTCGCCACACGTCACCAGGGTAGTGAGTGTGAAACAAACGCAATCAATCAATCTATCAATGTAGGGAAATGAAGATCAATTTTACCATCTACTACAGGGGTTTATTACATTAAATATATCCTTTAAGGTGTGACTTATTTCCTATAATGGATGACTTGTGCTCCGAAAAGAATGGTGCTTTTCAAATTGTACGAGTATGAACAATCACGTGGGTCCCGTGAGATAGATTGCACGAGATAACGTAGGCATTGATGAACTCTTGCAGGATTTCAAAAACTGGGATTAGCTGCTGTGCTGTTTTTGTGTAACTCTATTGATTCTGCACGTCTGCTTGGTGGTTATTTTTTTATAGCTCTTTTTTCTTCATATCTCACAATCAGATATTCCATTCATTTTCATACCATTGTTACCCTCATTTATACTCTTGCATTTCTCTAAATTCTTGTGCATAGACCCATCATCTTTGATATTTGTAACATCTTGTGTGCAAGTGTCTCAGATTTTCACTGTTGCCAACTTAATTTTTTTAATCATATTAAGTCGAAACCTATCATCTTTTCTTCCTAAAAGAAACCTATTCATCTCTAAATCACTCCTTCACTAATTAAATACATTACTAGTTTATGCAATTACTTTTGAAAATATTGTCTACCAGTATTGTGTCCACAAGTGGGCATATTTACAAGCAGCTAGCGCCACTGCAGCATCATTTTCTTTGACGCAGCTGTGGCACATTTAATGCTCCACACTGCTCCATATTTACAAACTGATAAATTGGGCCCAAAGCTTCAGTTTGTAGAAGCTGGTGTCACATTATACCTGGGCCAGGTATATTGTATGTAGGGTAGGAATTCCCACGTTAAAAGCCACATAGAACTGATGCAGTGAAATTTACAACTTTTCACTGCATCACTCTACAACTCTTGACTGGGTCAAAATCCCTACCGCTTCTAAAACCACCCGTTAGAATTGATGCAGGGCTTTGAACATGGAACTCGCCTCTGTGTTCTTTTTTTTTTTTCAGCTCAAAATATTTTATTGAAGAAATGTTCATGAATATTAAACACAATACAAAAAATAATATCGAACCATATAGTATAGAAACATACTACAATATATAAGAAAAGTAGAATAGCAATACCAACATTTCATACTAGTACAAACATGATATAAATAATAAAATAAACATTAAAGAGCTACAGTAAGCATAAATTAATTATTACAATAGGAAATACGTTTCCTAAATTGTAGAACATATACTAATGTAGGAATCTAAACTAGACCACATACTAGATTTAGAAGAAGAGGGGTTCCTTTGAGAGTGTGGAAAAAGACATTGCTCACATCTAGGAAAAAGAATCCATTCCCACCATGCATTAACCGAAAGTGAAGTAGCTTCCTTCCTATTACAAGTAATAGATTTGAGTGCAGTAGAAATAAGGAAATCCAACAATTTACAATCCATAGGTGATAAAATGGATTTAAAGAGTGAGGATTTGAGAATTAAAACATGAAATGATAAAGTTGTCTGGATCTTAAGGATCTGTGTAATAAGAAGGGATGTACGGCATTACAACGCGGGCTTTTACACCGCGTGCCGTTACAACACTGTTTTTACAACGCAAGTCGTTACAACGACTTGCGCTGTAAGGGCTGGATAGTGGAATAGTTACATTTTCTATTCCAACTCCAGCCACGTTACAGTAGGGAAGGTGTTGGAATAGAAAATGAACTATTCCCTATCCAATTGCGCCCTCCAGCGCAAGTCGTCGTAACGACTTGCGTTGTAAAGACAGCGTCGTAATAGCAGCGCAGGGTAATGCCCGCGTTGTTAAGGATGTTTCCCAATAAGATGCCATATTTCTGATAAAAACTGGTGTATGATAGAACAGTTGAAAAATAAGTGTCGTAGGTCACCAGTTACAGAATGAAATTGCCAACAATTTGAAGTATCTAGAAGTTCAGCTTTAAATAATTTGTCAGGAGTCCAAAAGCATTGATAGAGTAAGTAAATATAAGTTTGTATAAGGGTAGCCAGAAGATAATTAGTGGTGTTGGAATACAAAATGTCCTTCCAGGATATGCTAGATGTATGAAGATTTAAGTGCGGAGACCATTTTTGATTCAAATGTGCAAAGGGGGAATTGGAAGTGATAAGTTTTTTATATACTTTAGATGCTGTATGACCTGGACGGCTGATTAGAGGCTGTATGTCCTAAATTACTGAAGACTCGCCTCTGTGTTCTGACGCATTGCTGGAGCTGCGTCAGGTTTATGGCCAACTCCAGCAATGCCTCACTTTAGCGCAAAATGATGCGTCAGAATTTCTGATGCGTTAGTGCATCCTTGCACCATTGAGCACTGTATTGTAAATACAGCGCATCGCTAGGGCATTTGCGGTAGGTGCAATAAACCTGATGCATTGATGCTGATATGTCAGTTGTTGTAAATATGCCCCAAAGTATTGCATATTCTGTTGGAATTATGATGAGGAGCGAGCACATTATAAACTGACTTCTCACTGTACATCAGGATGCAATCTGCAATCTAGCAGCATGAGTCTCATAGGCAGGCTCGAGTACAGAAGAAAGAAGCACTGAGGAAAAACAGTGAGTCCAAAGTACCCTTCTATGGAATGATATAGAATCTTGAACTCTCTCCTCCAAGCCCTGCCTAGACCAGCTTACCAACTTTTAAAAAACACCGAAGACAACGTTTTTAAAATAAACTTTCAATCCTATACCAACTCATTCAGGACTGCCCACGTTTTTGGTTCAAAATACCTCCATCTTTTGCTAGCTCACCAGATATTAGTAGTCCCTAATGATGTACTAGGCTGTTATTCCTTTCCTTCTTCTGCTGTAAATTGCCCTTTCTGATAGGTTCTTGCTTGTCTGGTCAGTGGACGCATTTGACAGTGTATTTTAAAATAATGTGGAAGGCTTGACTGCTTGAGCCACCCGTTTACATTTTGACTATTATGGTGCCTCCCTGACTGATCGAGTTTGTTAGTCCCTCAGGGTTAGCTGTGAGGAAGTAAATGAACCGAGCTTTCAAAAAGTGGCTTGCATTTTGTTCTGAGCAACATGACCAGATAAAACTTTATACGAGTTATGTGAAATACTAGACTAGGACTACACATTTTGCCCCGAGGATGGCCTTGCAGACCTTGAAAAGCTGAAATGTCAACACCCAATGAATCCTCGGTTCAATTCATTTATTTTTAAATTATTTAGTAGTAAGATTTAAGCTTCATAGTTGTATTTTGGACTACATTAATGAGTGCACAGTGTTTTTGTGAATTTGTCGATATTTGTTTGTGCTTTGGAAAATATATCTTCTATTGTCAGATGTAGCCCCTTCCTCATTGTGTATTTGTATAAATGTTACAGAAATAATTTCCCCTTTCTGCGTTTGAATGTCGTACATAAATTCAGTATGTTTGGGATTTATATTAGATGTAAATCCCGTTGCTAGTTTTTCTAATTTTGCAGTTTCAGCATGCTAGCCAAATTTTAATGCATATAAATATTAGAGCACTAATTACTAGGGCAGGGCCTCTCTCCCTGAGCCAGATCCAATGGCCAAATAACTCCTCTGGAAATTATTGCTCTTTTGTTCATGCTTTTATTGGTAAGATGTTGGCACATTGCAAATCAGTTAAATAAGTAAATAATGCCTTGAAAAACTGGAAGTCTAATATTTGTGTTATTGACACCTTACTTGTTTTTTGTTCAAAGCTAAAGTTCTGCCTTGTAGTTTGTTTGTGACAACTGTGAAAAACGCATTACTGCACTTTGCCTGCTTGTTGTTGGTAAAGGTTGCGGTCTAGACCCCTGATATCAGAAGGTAAAGATGTGACGTGTGGAATGTGATGGAACACATGGACCAATTCACAAAAGTTTTTCTAGACTTAGATGTACTAAAATAGGCATTTAGAAGTCTAAAGTCCACATCCTGAGTCAAGAAAAGGGTGCATGAAATTCAATGAAAGAAAGTGTCCTTATACCAGTGGAGAGTGCACCAGTATGACAGATTTTCTAATATCTTAGATTAGGGCAAAATGGAGAAAGCTACTGCTTCAAAGTTGGGAATGGAACACCGTCAAATTTCAACAGGGATGGGGAAGGCGTCTCTGGACAGGTAAAATATGTTGGTTGTAGAGAAAAAATAATTATACTGCACATATTAGGAGGGCTACTCTTGAAACTCTGCATCTATTATCAATTTCTAGGACTACAAGGATACAGTTTCAATCTCGAAAAGTCATAAAGGTGCTCAGAACATTGGAAGAAACCAATGTGATTAGTTTGCTGATACATATGATAAATGATAAAAAGCCTATACTGCTGGAGCAAAAGTGTTCAGCGCAGATGACTGTTAAAGAAGCATAAGGATTTCTTGGGGATTCATCATAAAGGGTGTTTTGATAGAATGCTGGACATTCAACAGTGGGTTCTGTTCCTCACTACCAACCTCATGGCACAATGTGCACTTCAATAGAAAACGTAAAGTTGAACATTATCTAGTTTTCATCAGAATATTCAAGGGAAAACATCACTGAATATTATTTGCTTGTTGTTTTAGGATCCAAGATCTAGCAACAGCCTTTTTATTAGAATAGTAGACGCAGGGGTCTGCAGAGACCGCAGCTGGCAGGTAATGTGGTGGTTGGCGCAGTGCCGTCTGCCTTCTCTTGTCTCCCTCAGGCTGTGGGAACTGGTAGAGAAGGAAGAAATTGAATGCGACTGCTAATGGCCTCACAGCAGCATCACTAGCGTTTCCTCGCCTCAAACAAGGTGGGCTAACTCAGGCAAGCAAGAGCTTCCCCAGGTAATCTTAGGATACTGGTAACAACATTTGCTATCAGTTGCCCTGGTAACTCCCACCGAAATCTCTTTGTGAAAAACAAAAGCCACTTGTTGTCCAGGCTTTTGTGTCATCACAAAAACAATGTTTTTTTAACAGACATTAGTGAAGTCTACATTACTTGCCAATTGATATGGAACAAATTACTCATTCATAAACATTTCTTCAAGATACATTTATTAAAAGAAAATAAAGTAAATGTCAGATGTTTAAATTGGTTTCCTTCTTGAAACCCGTGACCGTTATTACTTTTGATGGGATTGTTTAGAAGTGTGTTAAATTTCTTTCCCAATGAGGTATTGTTCTGCTTTTTAGCTGCAGAGCCCTTCATGGAAACAGTCTGGCTGGCGTCACGTGGGCCGTCATGTCGCTGTTATTAACTTAATGATGGATTTTAAATGTCTTTCCTGTTGTGACTAATTATAAACCTGAAAAGACATGTGAACAATGATCCTTTCTGATGAGTGGTCACTGAGGCATGTCATAATTTATCTTAACAATAGATCAGCTTCAGTTCGTTTAGTGAAAGGAAGAGAAGATGGGGCTTGTATTTTTTTCATGTTCTATTCCCTCACAAATGGCCTGCGGCTGTGTAATAACCTCTGCCTGTATCAAACAATTGGCCACCTGTTTATTGAAGGAGAGATGCATCCATGGTAACCATTTGTCTGCATTAGGTACCCTAACAATTCATGGGTAATTTAAATTATAGCTGTAGTGTTTTTTCTTTGATTTCCAATGGAGAGATGACCATGCATATTAAGTAGATTTAAAATGTGGATTAACAGGAGGTATCATACATATATCCAAATAGGCTAATTGAAAAGTTCCTAACACAACATTTAAACTCACTAATGGTAGCTCAGACTTCTAGGTGTTATTTGCAATGGTTGTGAAGAACAATCAGCAAATACGTTTAAAATATATGTATACACACACACACACACGCATACACACACATATACTCAATCAGTGGTTCTCAAGCGTGGCTTCCACCAGATATATTGATGGAGATGTAGTGGCCTGTTAACCTTACAAGACTCATCTCACTTCAGAAACAGGGCGCATAATGAGGTCCTCGACAGTTAAGGGGGTGACTTGGAGAGGCCTTCTGTGTAGGGGGATAACAAGAAGGGAAGCTACTGGGATTCAAAAACAGAGCTGGAAAGTGCCCAATGGCCTGGCGTCACTGGTTGTGTAGAGGATATATGGACTCACCAGGACCTGCCAGTGTGTAGTTCGGCATACCAAAATGAAGTTGGAAGGTAGAGAGGAGATTTCGATTGTAGGTCCTATAGAAGGTAAAGAGTGTGTAAGTAAACAGGGAATGGCGGATTTGGGGAAGGTGCAGGGAGGTGGAAAGCTTGACTATAGCCCCAATTCTGAATTTAAACTTATAGAATTGTTCTTCATGTTCTGTCTAATATCTTCCCTTAACCTATTTGAAAGAAAGTGTGAAAAATTATAGTTTTAGTAAAAAAAATGTGTAAACCCACTTCAAATAAAAATCACAATCCTTGTCAGGGTGAACAGCTAAAGTAATTAAATAAACATGTGCTGAACCCTCTGGTAGCTTAGCACAAAGAAGTCAAACTTAACTTAGAGACAATGTGTAAAGTATTGATGCTGAACTCCAACAGTAAAAAAGATAAAACGACTCCATACAAGGAAACTCTCAAACCTAGTTAAAATGTGTATAAACAAAATTAAACCAAAATAGCAAAACTCCAATAAGTAGAACCAGAGATATACATTTTAAAAGTTTGAATTAAAAATAGTGCCAAAAAGCACAAAGTTAATTTTTAAGACCAACTGTGATGGACTGTGGGTTGAATACAGGGACAAGGTTCATCCTGGTGGAAAGTTAATACTGCTAACCCAATTAGGCACTGTTTTTGAGTAGCTTTTCAGTAGTTTATTTGACAGATGTTCCCCAGGCATGATTGAGATCCTATTTCAAACTTTTAGGTGATTGATGTCTATCATCAGTCTTATTTTGGATATTCAGAAAACTTTTGTGCATATGCAACTCCTGATACATGATTCACTTTCAGTAGTGTTCATCAAAGTAGTGTTGTACGTATACAGGAGTGCAGACTTGTGTTTAGTTCTCCACGGCACCTCACGGATGTGGTATGCCTGAATCTGGTATTTATACAGTGCGAACCTAGCTGAAAGGCAGTGGACAGACAGATGATTCTATGGCTGTGAGGAAATATTGGCATAATAAAATTTGCATTCATGTGAATGCTGTTCAAACTAGTAGAATGAGCAGTAGTCAACGCAAACGTTATTGCAATACTACAGAGATCTAATAATTAACAAGTAAATATTCTAGGTGTGGACTTGGCCTTGTCAAAAGAGTTGTCTTCACCACTAATGTGATAATTCATGTTAAGGGTTGAGTTTACTGCACATAGCATTTAATGATACTTCTCAAATACAGACCTAAAGGATGATTTTGAGTTTGCCACAATGTGGTTACTGTTGTAAATTGACAGCACTCCCACACCGCCATACTCTCAGTCGACCCACGATATGCAGAGATGGGTAACTGCTGGGTTTACTATGCAAAGTCTGAGTCGGCTCAGGCATCAGAATCTATGATCTGATAGCCCATACACCAGAGAGCAATCAAGTTATAGTGCCAATTGCCCCACCCTACTTAAGGCAGGGTATCCATCAGTAGATTTCCTTGCTTGGGATTGCCAAGTGAAACATGGTAGTATTCGGTGGGGAGATAACCCCAATGAGCACAGAGAAAACTCTCTGCATGTCAGGCAAACAGTTTATATTTTGTTTTCAATAAACAAACTTTAAGTGTTTGTTTCTGGAAAATAAAAACTATTTTGCAAATTGGGTGCAACAGACATGAAGCCCTCACTGCAAAGGACAGTGCTTTCAGTGAATTCCCTGTCCGGCAGTGCAGCTGAAAGCCAGATATCCATGTTCGCCTGCCAGGGTTCTACATTTGTCAGGCAGTGGAGGACATAGCCTTTGCAAACCTAGCAAGCAGGTGGGCCATCTACCAGTGGCTAAATGTCTTCATAGGTGCTGTTAACCTTTGGACAGTGGAGTCGTAAGAAATGCTGTAAATTATAGAGTCCCAATTCCAAAAATTAGGAAGCAGAGACCCTATTTATTTTGGTTATTTTTAATTTGACATGGTAGAATATTTCTATTTCTTAGACGACAGGAACGGTGTGAAGTGTGTTTTAAGTAATTATTTTTAAATAAAAAATTGAAGGAGTACGTCTGAACCTCCAAAAAGGTTTCATGGCTGGCAATGGTTGATGTAGGGTTTAAAGCAACTTAATAGTTCAAGAAGTGTAATATTGGTTGTGTGCAGTAAAGTAGACTTTTAAAATGTCAAGCACATTTAAGTTTAGTTGAAATTATTGAGGTGAATCTTTCATTATTCTGTATGGCAATTCTAAAAATGTCACATTTTAGAAGTATTTTTTTATGACATGCATTCTTTCATTTATCTAACAGTAACCTAATAACCATGGACTACCCCTTAATGCTCCCCATTCCTGTACCCTTAAAACCCCGAACTACACCTTAAGGCTACCCCTACAAGAACCCATTAAATACCTTAGTACCCCTGGGCACAAAACTTCCCTGAACCTTAAAACCCTATTGTGCCCCTATACGCACCCTTCTCAGAACCCTAATATCCCCCTCCTATCCCTTAACACCACCCTTCCCTGAATCCTAGAACCCCTTCATGATATCCTTCTCTGAACCCTAAACCCCCTCTACTATCTCCTAATGCTACTCGTCCCTGACCCTAAAACCCTTTACTTCCCCTTATTGGTATCCTTCTCTGAAGCCAAAAAATCCTTACTACCCCTCAATGCAACCCTTCCCTAAACCCCAAAAACTCTTGCTACCCATTCAAGGTACCCATCCCTGAACCCTAAAGACGCCAAACTATCCCTTTATGTTACAGTACCCTGAATCCTAAAAATCACTTACTATCCCTTAATAATACACTTTTCTGAACCTAAAACCTCCTTCCCCTAACTGCTACCCTTCCATGAATCCTAGAAATCTATACTACTCCTTAACGCTGCCCTTCTCTGAACCCTAAATTACCCTTAATAACCGTTTATTCTACCCATCTCTGTTTCCAAAACAAATCATTATTCAGCTCTTAATGCTAATCATCCCTGTACCCTAAAAAACCTTACTACAGCCTTATAGCTAGAACATTGGAATTTTAGGAGCGCTATTGTAGACAATGGAGTGCTCCATGCTTCTACAGGCTCCCCCTCGAGCTCCGAGAGGCCTTTGTTTTATTTGTTAGAGCATTCTGCCCTCTAGTGGCATAATGTTTAGCCTTTAAGAATTGTTAACAATACTAATCATCGATTCTTATTGACAAAGTTCATATTGAACAAATTCCATCTACTCTTGGACTAAGGAGACAGATCTGAAGATTTGTTCTTTTGACGGATTTTCCATTATGGACACTGTGCACTTTATCTTCTTTTGTGAACACCTTCGTCCCATTCGCAAAAGGTTCATTATTCCTCTCATTAAAGACAAGGGCTTTAGACAAGTTAAACCTGCCCTTTTGTATCTACTATTGTTGTCGAACATTTGGGAGATTTTTAACATAGCAAATTTTTTGACAATAGCGATGAGACTTAAGAGGAAAATTAAGTGGACCAATTGTACATAGCGGTGAACTCATGAATTGTGATCGATGAACTTGTTTTCCGTTTTTTTTTAAATTGTTCTTCGTGTTTTAATGGTCTTTTATATGATATTTGCACATATATTGCCCTTACCTATATTGTTAGTGTCTGTTTTAACGGTTTTTATATATGATATTTGCAGACATTCTCTTTTATCTATATCGTTGGTGTATATTTTTACATATGATAATGTACTGTATGAATTGTTAAACTTGATTAATTTTATTTTTATTTTTAATTGTGGTCTTGACTTTTGATGTTTAGCAAACTTTTATGGTTTTTGCTATGAACCGAATAACTGACTGACTGTATAGCCTTATAGCCCTTCGTAGCAGGACATACCAGCTATTAAAGGCCCGCTCCCACGTTTAAGGCCCGAGCCGGAGGACTTTAACAAGGGACCGGAACTTTAATAGCCGGTATAGCCCTGCTACGAAAGGCTATAAGTCTATTAGAACATTATGCCACTAGAGGGCAGAATGGTTTAACAAATAAAACAAAGGCCTCTCGAAGCTCGAGGGGATTTAAATCCCCTCGAGCTCTGAGAGGCCTTTGTAAAACATTGGAATGTTGCTCTGCGGGCTTTTATCGGCCTGTATAAGCATGGAGCACTCCATTGTCTACAATAGAGCACCCAATATTCCAATGTTCTAATACCCCTTAACCCCTTCGCTGCTGATGACGAGCTCAGCTCGTCATCAGCCACGGGTGGCGTGTGCTGATGACGAGCTGAGCTCGTCATGTAACGCGGCTTTACGCAAATTGCCGCACAGCGCAAAAATCGCCGCAGCAGCGATGCGGTTAAAGCTTGCAACCTGACCAACCCCTCACTAACCCTTAATGTACCATTCCCTGAATACTACAAATTCGTTACTAGTCCCCGGCCCTTTCTCCACCCAGCTGTAAATGTTCCTTCCTACGTAGGCAGTAGGACTCTACTGAAACAGGAGGATGCCACTTTCCCCTGTTCCAGGTACACTTACATTTTCCCTATAAAACACAACATTTTTGATTGTTTTTTGTTGCCACAACTTTTTTTCAATCTATTTTTTCAGTAGGCAACATTTTTGACACAAGACTTTTTCAGGTTTTTTTCCCTGCAATATTTTTACTGAAACCTTTATATCAATAAAGACACCCATTTTAAAGACAAATACCCTTAACATGTATAACTGGATTTCAGATCTGCTGGGATTCCAGAAGCATTCTGGGTTTGAGACTAAGGTTAAGTCCGTCATATTGAGCTACACTTCAACGTCCTGCCCCACAAAAGGAAGACAATAGTTTAAAAAGACTGTACCTGGTGACGATAACTTTGTGTGGGGAACTATGCCTTCTTTTGGCACGGGTACTCAAGTTCTTTGTAAACTGAGTTTTAAAACTGCATGCATGATGGCATCAAAAACACAACATGGAATAGTGCCTCTCAGTATTGCAGATGCACAGTGTGTAAGGGTAAAAATCCCCAAACATCTCAGATTTAATTCAAGGTAATTCTGGGAAGTGTCCATGTCTCTAACCTAGATTTGACAGTGGGGTTGTGACATGTTGGCAGAGTAAAATGCTCTGTTAAGCTGGCAGGTAACTCATATACCCGGAGGGGGTAGGTATCCCTTCACTGAGGTCCCCGTTCCATGAAAATAATGTGCTAAAAGGTTTGTTCCGAAGGGCCTCTATTCATTTTTTTAGTAAATCCAATCTTTTGCAACACCATATATTGGCACTTACAGATTGACATTCTGTTCTAGTGTGCCTTTTTACCAGTTTGAGTACAGTATTTGAATATCTATTTCAATGATAATATTGTGGTTAATATAACTTGACTGCAAACATACTGTGAGTCATAATTTCAAAGGATTTTATTTGACTCAATATTATTGAAGTTAAATATATAGACTACTAAAACATCGTGGCATATTTAATAAAGTTTTTAATGATATTATAATGCGTATTTTTTTGTTTTGTTTTAGGTATATATTTATTTTTCTTCGCTTTTAGTAAGAATTAAAATGGTCTGTTTTAATATTTTTTGTGCCACCCCTCAAGCCAGTCCTGGCCTTGGGAAACAAATGGGAAGGGGAATGCAGACCCCTCCCCATGCCTCCAATGGGCCCCAGGGACCCTATCCACTAGAGCTGAATATTTAATACACGGAGAGGGCATGCAGCCACCCTTTTAGAGCTATCACTGGGCCCTGAGGACCCCATTTCCTGGGGTAGAAATGTTTAAAAAAAATGGAAGGAGTGCACAGCCCCCCTACAGAGTCACTCCATCCCCTGGGGACAAAATGCAAACAGATGGGGCGGGTAGCTGCTCACCTCCTCCCTGTGCCGATATCACCCATCTCCCAGGGCACAATAATGCACAGTGTCCAGGAGAGTCCACTGTGGTTTCCTGCTTGGCACAGTGCAAGCATACCATGCTCACACTTTCCCAGGCAGGGAACTCTACTTTGCGCCTGGTGAGAGCATTTAAAAATGCTGCTCCCGTCCAGGTCGGAGCAAAGGAAAGGTGCCGGCTCACACAAGCACCAAGTATTGTGCTGGCTGGGGAGCTGGCTTGGGCTGTGGGGGCCCTGGGGCTCCCTCCTGCAGCCTGTAATGTAATGTCTTGTGCTGCCCCAGGTTGGCACTGGGGCACCCACCTGATGGCCCCGTGGGATGGGTCCCCTGGGCTGTTATTGTTTCATGCTCCCTATAAAAAAAAACAGACCACAAGCCCAAGGTGGCTTTGGATGGGAGCTTAAAAAAATAACAAAGACCTCCAGGGATGGGGACCCCAGGCCCAAAATGGTTTGTGGAGAGGCCATGCCCCAGTCCTCTTAATTAAACAAACGGTTCCTGGTGATGGGGTCTTGGGCGCCAATATAGACTCTGGGAAGGGTGCCCTGCCCCCCACTAACTGATATATACAAAAAGAATGCTTATGGGGATGTGATCCTGGGGGCTTGTAGTGGTTTGGGAAGGGGAGCCATGCATCCTCCCCTCATAACATCACTATATGGCCATGGAGGGGTGCTGTGTGCGGTGCGGTGTGCGGTGTGCGGTGTGCCCTCCTCTCCGTAAAGGGGATCCATAGGATAGGATCCCCATGGCCCCTTGTTGTTAGGGAGGGGGGCAATGCGCTCCCCTCCCTTAATGTAAAAAAGGCCAGGGGGATTTGGTTGAGTGCAGCTTGGTGGCTGGGTTTACGTATGGTGATAAAATATAACTTTACATTAAAACCTAGGGAGTTGCAAAAAAAACGCAAAGAATGAAGGGACATTATAGTTAGGTGAAAGTTTCACTGACAATTTAACATTCTAAACTAAAAAAAAAAACACTCCTAAAAACACTGAAATTCACCAGTTATAGGTATCTCAAGTACCTATAACTTGTGCCTTAAAGTAACTACAACTCACCATGCACAGCTAATTACCCCACTAATGACATGGTCTATAAAATCACTGATAACATCACTGCAACATTTGAAATTACATCACTGATACCAAAATTACATGGCGGGGGTGCGAGTAATATTTACATTAAGGCTCGAGTATAGTTACTAGAGATAACTTTAACCAGTGAATTTCAGTGGTGGTTGTGCAGGTGTGTGAGTGGTTCTATGGGTGTGTAAGTGGGTGTATGAGGGAGGGCTTATATAGATGTTTGAGTGGCTGTATGGGTCTGTGAGTGGGTGTGTGAGTGATTGTGTGGGTGTGTCAGTGGTTGTATGAGTATTTGAGTGGGTGTGTGAGTGGTTGTGTGGGTATGTGAGTGGTTCTGTGGAATATGTCATCAGTGATGTCATTTGAGATGTCACTGACCACTGTCATGAGTAGTGGAATATGTGAGGTCATAAGTAGTGCATTATGGGAGGCATACATTATAGTTAAGTCAGGTAACTATAACTGCTGAATTTCACTTGTTTTGTACGAATGAAATCTGAGCCTAACTATAACATTTCACCAAAGATTACACCTTGAGAACACTTCTGGACCTGTGGATTCTCTGCAAGAAAGAAAGACTGCCGTGTTGCTGGAAGGACTGCTACTCTGCTGGACTGCTGCTATACAGGATTGCTAACCTGCTGCCCTGTTTGTCCTGCTGGTCTGCTACCTTCTGCCTAGGGACAAGGACTAGATCTTCAACTGCCCATTGACCTCCATAGGGGCTCACAAGGACTAGGTTTGCCACTGGATTCAAGCTAGCCTGGCTGAGGAGGGGTGTTACCCCGAAACCGGTCCCAGGATGCTAGTTTCCGGTCCAGAGAAGACCTGTCTAGGCCGTTCAGGCTAGACTGTTCCCACGAGGCACAGGGTCAATACTAATTTGCATATAGCTGGGCCTGAACTGGGGTGGTGAAGTGAGCTAAAGGACGATTATGAATTCAACCCAGATCTGTGACTAGGGGTGAGTGTCACGAACGTTTCAGTGCTCCGTTCATCTTCTCCTTGTGTTTGCTTTGTTTGCCCTAAGTTGACAGGGTATGCCCAGAAATGGGTCCCTGGCTCACTGTGCCACTGGATTCAAGCTAGCCTGGCTGAGGATTGGTGTTACCCCAAAACCGATCCCAGGATGCTTGTTTCCGGTCCAGGAAAGACCTGGCTTGGCAGTACGGGCCGCACTGTTCCCATGAGGCACAGAGTCAAGACTGATTTGCATATAGCTGGGTCTGAACTTGGGTGGCAAAGTGAGCCAAAGAACGATGATGGATTCAACCCAGATCTGTGACTGGGGGTCAGTGTCTGAAAAGTTTCAGTGCTCTGTCCATCATCTTCTTGTGTTTGCTTTGTTTGCCCTAGTTAGCAGGGTATGCTCAATCGTGGGTCTCTTGCTCACTTTGCCAGTGGATTCAAGACAGCCTGGCTGATGATGAGTGTTACCGGAAACCAGCCCCAGGATGATTGTTTCCGGTCCATGGAACACCTGGCTTGGTAGTTCGGGCTGGACTGTTCCCATGAGGCACAGGGTCAAGACTGATTTGCATACAGCTGGGTCTGAACTGGGGTGGCGAAGTGACCTAAAGAACGATGATGGATTCAACCCAAATCTGTGACGGGGTGAGTGTCTCAAAAGTTTCAGTGCTCCGTTGATCTTCTCCTTGTGTTTGCTTTGTTTGCCCTAAGTTCGCAGGGTATGCCCAGAAATGGGTCCCTGGCTCACTTTGCCACTGGATTCAAGCTAGCCTGGCTGAGGAGGGGTGTTACCCCAAAACCGGTCCCAGGATGCTTGTTTCCGGTCCAAGGAAGACCTGGCTTGGCAGCACGGGCTGCACTGTTCCCATGAGGCACAGCGTCAAGACTGATTTGCATATAGGTGGGTCTGAGCTGTGTTGGCGAAGTGAGCCAAAGAATGATGATGGATTCAACCCAGATCTATGACTGGGGGTCAGTGTTTGAAAAGTTTCAGTGCTCTGTCATCATCTTCTTGTGTTTGCGTTGTTTTCCCTAGTTAGCAGGGTATGCTCAATCGTGGGTCTCTTGCTCACTTTGCCAGTGGATTCAAGACAGCCTGGCTGATGATGGGTGTTACCCGAAACCGGTCCCAGGATGATTGTTTCCGGTCCATGGAAGACCTGGCTTGGTAGTTCGGGCTGGACTGTTCCCATGTGGCACAGGGTCAAGACTGATTTGCATATAGCTGGGTCTGAACTGGGGTGGCGGAGTGAGCTAAAGTACGATGATGGATTCAACCCAAATCTGAGACTGGGGTGAGTGTCTGAAAAGTTTCAGTGCTCCATTCATCATCTCCTTGTGTTTTCTTTGTTTACCCTTAGTTGTCACATTATGCCCAGACATGGGTCCTTTGCTCACTTTTCCACTGGATTCAAGCTAGCCTGGCTGGGGAGGTGTGTTACCCCGAAACCCATCCCAGGATGCTTGTTTTCAGTCCAGAGAAGACCTGGCTTGGCAGTTAGGGCTGGACTGTTCCTATGAGGCACAGGGTCAAGACTGATTTGCATATAGCTGGGTCTGTACTGGGGTGGCGAAGTGAGCCAAAGAGGGAATATGGATACATCCTAGATCTGTGACTGGGGATGAGTGTCCGAAAAGTTCCAGTGATCTGTCCTTCATCTGCTTGTGTTTGCTTTGTTTGCCCTTGTTGACAGGATATGCACAAACATGGGTCCCTTGTACACTTTGCCACTGTATTCAAGCTAGCCTGGCTGATGAGGGGTGTTATCCCGAAACAGTTCCCAGGATGCTTGTTTCTGGTCCAGGGAAGACCTGGCTTGGCAGTTCAGGCTGGACTGGTCCCATGAGGCACGGCATCAAGACTGATTTGCATATTTCTGGGTTTGAAATGGTGTGGTGAAGGGAGCTGAAGAAGGATGATGGATACAACCCAGATCTGTGACTAGGGGTGAGTGTCTGAATATTTCAGTGCTCCGTCCATCATCTCCTTGTGTTTGCTTGGTTTGCTGGCCTCTTGTTCATAGCCACAGGGACACAAAAGGCTTCCTCCTACTTGAACCCACACCTCGATCCAGCTTGAATGAGTTCTGACTCTCCATGTTGTGCCCCTCCATTCCTGTACCATTGGTAATGGTGTGGTCTGAAAGGTGCCTAGATATCACAAATCTAAAACTAGGGGCATGGACATTATTTGGTTAAACACTGCTCTGATAACCAGGAGGAGACAGGGACCAACCTGCTGGATTATCCTCCTGACGTGCATCGCTGGTCAGATTGGCTTCGGGGATTCTCCCGCTACTTCTTTGCAGTAAATTCT
The DNA here is from genome assembly GCF_964263255.1 of Lissotriton vulgaris. Taxonomy (NCBI): domain Eukaryota; kingdom Metazoa; phylum Chordata; class Amphibia; order Caudata; family Salamandridae; genus Lissotriton; species Lissotriton vulgaris. The sequence goes on from NC_141689.1 coordinate 1,578,372,397, forward strand.
TTTGGGTCCTTTGCCAAAGGGTCATCTGACCTTGTGGAACTGTCTTCGGCTGCAGCCCAGTTTGAATGTAGAAATCATCAAACCAATTCTAACAATATATATATATATTCCCTTAACCTATTTTAATGATCTTTTATTTTTATTTTTTATTGTGAACCAAAATGTGTTTTACAAATACATGAATTAAAAGCAATATTGTCCATGCACCAACCATAAATACAATGACAATAAATACATATTTCATAGCCTTACATATCCAAGGTAAGTTAAAAAGGCAATAATGATACTCGTCAACGGAAGGCTGCCAGCAAATGAGAAATAGAAGAATAAAATAAAAGTTCATAAAGTGCCTTAAGTGCAGAGTGAGGAAAGAATAACAAAGCAACATGATCAAAACAATAAATCGGATCCTGGTTTTTCAAATGAAAGACCGACCCCACAGTTCTTCAAATTTCTTTAAACCCCCCCCCCCATTTCCTATTGTGTATAAGTTGTTCATTGTTTCTAACTTGCCCCATTTTACGCAAAAAAATCCCTCATAGTGGGAATGAGCTGGGTTCGCCATTTTTGGAGTAGAAGTGACCAGGCCACGGCTGTCGCTATAAATAATAACCATATTTATTTATTTGTTAGACCTAGACCGGGTTCATACCCAAAAGATTTCAATCAATTGCTTGTGGCTAGGCTTACCTGCCATCCAGTCTCAATATATTGGAAAATTTAATTCCAGAATACTTGAATAAATTAACAATGGCCGATTACATGCACCCAATTGGCAGCTGACCCATTAGAGCATTGAAAAACAGCGGCCCAGAAAGCTAGGGTTGATTTGTGCTAACACATGCGGGGTTCTATATAGTAAACATTTGTTTTAAAATAGCATTCAGCACCATTGAGCACCTCTCAGCACTCTAAAATTCTATATATTAACTTCCTCCTACATATTATTGTCATTCCAAGCCTTCATATTTTCCACATTTTTTTAATTGCTTTTTTGATAAGGTCAGAACTTTTAATAGAGGCAAACAGTCTTTTCCATTTCCCTGGCCTTTCATATACACCAACCCAGTGGCGTAGCTAGAGCTTGTGGCGCCCAGGGCTATCCCTCAGATTGCCACCCCTGGGTCGGGGGGGGGGGGTGCTGGGGAAAAAGGACGGCAAGCACTTGAAAGAGGTCCAAGAGACATGTAGTATCGCTGCTAATGGTTACCTTGATCATGCAAGTTACATGCACATACATAACACGGTCTAAGGCTGCTCAGTTGAATACACCGTTGACCGGCAGTACAAAGGAGAACTCACAGACTGCATGATCAATCTGGGGACTCAGAAAAAACGCATGTGACATGCATCAGAGAGCTTCATGAACGATTACCTGGTACTCACCTCAGCACAATGCAAACATGCATATACATGACACTGTTCGGGGATCCTTCATCTGCAGCTGACATTAAATGACCAAAGATCATGGTCCCCCTTTAAAGCAGTTGGGACGTGCACAAACGTGATGTGCTCTGGGGACCCAAAAACAACTTAACAGTTTTGAAGCCTGTGATTCTAAATCTTTCAAAAACAGCAAATTAATTAAGGAGTCACTGTGTGCCCTTAGACCTAAACGCAGCACAAAGGGGTCTGTCAGCTCCACAACCTTGCCAACACAAACCAGATACAAAGCCCACTCTGGTGGCCCAAAGTCAACAACCAGGGGTCGCGCCCTGTCACGACTTCTATACAGCAGCAACCAACTCCCAGGGAATGAAAACATGTGTGCTCTTGGGACAAAAGTCAGCTTGCAATTGTGCATCTCTCCTTCAGAGCAGCCTCAGCAAACACATGGTGCACAGCCTCCTCAGGGGGCCCAAAGCTAAAATACAGGGAGGGGCGACACTATCATCACAATCCTTAAACACAGCTGTAGGGGCCATAGGAACATGTTCAACCCTATCCAAGGTCCGGGACAAATTGATCCGGCACTGCGGCACTCCGTGAATAATCAGAAGAAACAAGAAACACTACATTTTTCTCCGATTTTTTTTTCACACTACTTTCATGGTAACCAACAGTGTAAAAAGTCTGCAAAAACAGCAGGATCATAATAATGTGTCTAGTATGGAACGGCAAGGCTCTGTAACACACGTCACTGTAACACACATCTTCAGCTGCCTCCCAGATCCGAATGTAGGCATGGCAGAACCATGGCCTGGAGAAAAATAGCCACTTAAAAGAAGTATGGATACGATGTAAATTATGTGTGCATTTACGCATGTGTGTTTCAGTATGTCCACTGCTCAATCATTGGAGAGTAGTAGCTAGCTACTACTGGTATTGCTCTACTCATAGACATCGGGGAATAAAGCCCTTCATCAGATCTCTTACGCATTTCAAAAGGTTCAAAACCTTAGTGGTACACAGACCTGGATGTGCCTAGACAACTGCTGACTGACTGGAGCAATCACACTGGCAACCTGCGATCACAACTGGAGCTCTGGCAACCTAGGCACTGGTGCCCTGGGATCAGAGAATACCAGGTTCTTCTCTTGTATCTTGTATCTCAATCTTTTGTGTGCCTTTCATCTCACAAGCCAAAACTCTTAAGGTAAATAGCTCACAATCCATTCAACTCTCTCTAGAACTCTAGGCTCTACAGATAAATGCATTATTTAGGAAGAGAGAGTAATAAGGCTTGCCTGTGCTTGCAGATAAATGTATCAATGAGAGAATGGAAGCAGAGAGGTCAGTTTATCCCTGCTGTTTCCTGAGCAGAATTGCTAGAACACATCAACATAAGGGCAGGGTACAGACTGACATTTACCAAGAGACAGGTGCAATAGCCCACATGTTTAACTGGCGCTAACAGCACAGCCACCACAAGCTCAGATGAAGACTTATTCCACACTCGGCACTTATATTACAAGTGTCACTCATATGCTACAGATAGCAAAAGTACTACTACACAACCCTGACCTTCTGAAAGCAGAGAAGCGCTACTTTAACAACCAGTTTAATAGTACAGCCTAATAATTACAGAACTACAAAATGGCATAAGTTGCTTAAAAGGGCTATATAAAAATGTTATTAAATTGAATGTAAAAGCAATGCAGCTACAGACGGGTGGGAAACAGAGAAAGGGAGCTCTTGACAGGGCCAGGAGGTAGGCACTGGAAGCGGACTTCCCTTCTTGCCAATAGTCAATGGCAAGCCTTTTACAGGTGATAGGGCTGGGGAAGAGTCAGTCATTCATGCCTGTGTCTCCGGAGAGGTAGACAGAGCAGGGCGAATAGCTGTCAATAGTGCAGCAGGTGCAGTGGCACTGTGGCCACTGCAGTGTTGCCCAATTATAGGGATTTTTCAATACCAACTGGGGTGGTGGAGCCCCTTATCTCTGTTCGCATTAGGACCCTCACTACGCCACTGGGACAGAGTCAGTAGTAACTCAGGCGGCTGTGATCAAAATCTGATGGCGTCATATTTTGTCTCTCACGTGGCAGGAGCTGCAGGCCTCGTTAAGGTTATCTGGTGCAGTGGTGCCTCCTTGTTTAGCAAACACCATCAGTGTAAGCATACACTGGTAGACGCTCTATCAATCCGTCGAATGGGCTATGAGGCTGGCCATCGAATCCTGCCACGTCATTTACTCCTCTAGAGGCTGAGTTCACTGAAATAGTCTCTAACATATCCGCAGACCAAAAAATATTTCTACACTAAAACAGCTGAAAACACAGACTTTGGGCCCGATTCACAGAACTAATTTAAGACAAAATCCTAAACGTACTACCATTTTGGTATTCACAGAAGGCACTAACTCATTTTGTGATTCACAGAAGGCACTTACTCATTTCGGTATTCACAACAATTAGGATTCTTAACTTTAGGACTCCTAAATGCCTTCTGTGAATACCGAAAGTCTCAAAGTTAGGATTTTTCTCAGTTTAGTAGTAGTAAAGTTAGGACTCCTAACTTTAGGTCTCCTAAATGCCTTCTGTGAATACCGAAAGTCTTAAAATTAGGATTTTTCACAATTTAGTAGTAGCAAAGTTAGGACTCCTAACTTTAGGACTCCTAAATGCCTTCTGTGAATACCGAAAGTCCTAAAATGGGGATTTTTGTCAGTTTAGTAGTAGTAAAGTTGGACTCCTAACTTTAGGACTCCTAAATGCCTTCTTTGAATACCTAAAGTCTTAAAATTAGGATTTTCCGCAATTTAGTAGTAGTAAAGTTAGTACTCCTAACTTTAGGACTCCTTAAGGCCTTCTGTGAATACCGAAGGTCTTAAAATTAGGATTTTTCGCAACTTTATTATTACTAAACTGAGATAAATCCTAATTTTAAGACTTTCGGTATTCACAGAAGGCATTTAGGAGTCCTAAAGTTAGGACTCCTAACTTCTGTGAATACCGAAATGAGTAAGTGCCTTCTGTGAATACCAAAATGAGTAAGTGCCTTCTGTGAATATCAAAATGGTAGTAAGTTTAGGATTTTGTCTTAAGTTAGTTCTGTGAATCGGGGCCATTAAAACGATTCTAACCTTTATGGAGACGCTCAGTCCGTCAAGTTAGCACTATGAGGACTGGCTCTGTCCACAGGCAGTTTGTCTCACTCATTCTCTCTCTCTTTGTGTGTCAGTCTCAATTAGCAATGAAAGGGCAAATGTCTGAAGCATCCCATACCAACAATATTTGAACATCTGGCCCTTGAATTACATGCAGATTTCCGCAGTCGGTGCAACAACCACCGAGCAATACACTACCTTTGCAGAAATTCCAGTTGACCAAGTTACAAATGGCGATCACTGGGTCCCGCAACTGGCTCGTGAGTTTTCACGCTAGTGTTAAACTGCTTTGGACAAACCCCCCCCGTTGGGATTCCAGTAACATCGTGCAAGTGAAAAGGTGCTCATTGATAAGGTGCTATTTGTATTTAACAACTAAAATGTGCTCGTTTTTTGTCAGCTGGTCATAAGTAACCCAGTGTTCTGTCCACAGACCCTTGGAATGCAAGTGGGTAAAGCAGAGCCTTTCTTCTTAGTGCACTTGTATCCCACCCTATCAATTATTCTGATAAGTGCATATTAGGAATGAGAGCCCTTCCTCGAACCTTTGAATGATTTCTTTGTGTTCGAGGGGTTATTTCAATCCAACCCTGCATCTACCGCCCTCGTCCCTCTCTGGACATCTCTGATGCTCCGAGTCACATGAGAGGAGATCCGAAATAGGGGAGAGACCTTGTCCATTATTCCTACTAACACTACCCTGTGACACTTGACACCTACTCTTAGCCAGGTTATGAGTGACAAAAGGGGTTAATGATGTCCCGGCAGAGTGCTTCACTCACATCCTGCTTTCAGCGGCAGCTGGCAGGTTCGAGGGAGGGAGGGGGGAGGGGGTCGCGGGGGGAATAAAGCAATCAAAATAAAACGTCCACTCCAGGCCGGCAACGCTGTACTGGTGGGTCCGCATATTCCTGCTGCAGGAAGCAGCCAGCAGGCAGCTTCCCTCCCCTACGCAATGCCACTCAAGCCAATCACAACGCTGATAGGCGCAACAGGCGAGCGCCCCAGCTGGGAAATTTTCTCTGCATAGAGAAAAAGGGAGAATGGGTGGTCCTGCTCGAGGGCAGGGGGGAGTGGCTTACCCACTGTTGTGGGTACTGACTGTTTGTCCGGCTCCAGGGCCGACCAAACAGTCAGTACCCACAACAGTGGGTAAGCCAGTCCCCCTGCCTTCTAGCAGGACCGCCCACCCTCCCGCTCCCATCCAGGCACAGTGGCACTTCTGCTTTCTCTCAATGCGAGAAGGCAGAAACATAAATGGTTGTTTTTACCGTTTATGTTTCTGCCTTCTCGCACTGCGCGAAAGCAGTGGGGCGACGCCCCCACGCCCCAATGGGGGAACCGCCACTGGTTGTTAGTTAGAACTCTGTTGAAGCTTCAGTAGAACGCTGATGAATTAAATGACAGACTACTGCTTCTGTTGGAAGTATGTTTTACTCAGCATGTCAGAATATTTTCTTACATGGATGAGGAAGATCTTTGTGAATGTATACAAAATAGGTCCTCATGTAGCTGTCTGAAAAAGTAACCATCATTTCCATGAGGAATCATGAAAAACAACAACTAGTATCTCTCAATGAAAACTAGACATTCACTACACTGTATTGCAGCAGGACAAAAGTGGTCTGGATTTATCATCAAAACTAATCCAAAAGGTATGTTTTGTTCAACGTTACACCTAAAACAATCTTCTGTTTCAGTACACCTGAACATTATTTATTTGCTTAAGCAACTAATGTATGTGTTTATATAGAAACTATAATGCTGATGCCAACTGACTCGAGGTGTTAAGAATGTATCAGTTCACCCAGTACTGAGAGAAGCATCCTGGTCCCCATTCTAAAAGGTTTTTATCTGTGCCCCATATGTGCCTCGTGTTTTTCCCATATACAGCCGGTCTTATTTGGAGCAGTAATCAGATGCATACATCTCACTAGAGGTTCAGGAATTACTGGTGTGTTACAGGTTTTTGTGTTATTGAATGTGGATTCTTGATGCAAGGAACACAAATGCAAGATTTACATTTTTAACAAAATGTTGTATTTGAATCCACTCTCTGGCAGGCAGTAATGAGTTATCTCTTCGCTTTCCAAATTACATTTATTAAATGGGGTAAGAATAAATCACGTTTCTGCATATCAGTTAGTTCATTCATTTTAAATACATTACTAACCAGTCATAAATGGAACATTTAGAGGTCTAATTCATCATCTGGAGAATTATTGCTCATTTATAAAAAAAAATGTCAGCTCCTTAATTTATATAGTTAATTGAGTGCTATGTAAATATAAGCTCATTACTCTGTTACAGCCACAATTAATCAATCTATTCAATAAATAGTCTCCAAAAATGATATGGAGTCTTTGGCAAAGGAAGCAAGTTCATTATCTGCAAATGCTTCAGCATCACAGTAAACATAACACACATGTATTTTTATTTGTTTGGTTTGTTTGTTTATTTGCTATATAAAGTATATAATGCTACGGACCAAGTGGTCCAAAAACACTTTACAAGTAACAGCAAACATGGACAAAGCCAATTAGGCTGGCCCTGGCAAGCTGGTATGGTAGTTTTTACCATTCTATTGCTAGTTTAGGTTACGAAAATTACAAAAAAAAGTGCCACCCTCTAAATGTGGTAAACATATGCGTATAATACACATTTCAAATATTCACTCAAAAATTAAACATTGCTCATGTTAATAGACCACATTGGGTGCCTCCTAGCATGTGGATATGAGAAGCACAAATGTAAAAAAAAAATCTGTTTTAATGCATATCACAGAAAAATTACTTTTATTGGCGCAAAGAAAGGATATTCTCTAATTTGAGATACTGTAGCTAAAAGACAGAGGGGCCTATTCACAGCTGCCTTTTGTAGACCATACATACTACAAAATTATATTAACTAACCTATGCTCAATTCTATGCCTCCGCATTTCCTATCATTTATGGGCAGAGAGCTCCATGCATGCATTCATACATGTTAGTAGAAAATGTAGTAGGGATGGGGGAGAGGCTGGAAAATGGGGATTACTTACTATTAAATAGGGGGATTAAGAAAGGAGTAAGGATTTTAGGGAGGGACATCCACCCGACCACAAAAAAGCCCATTTCCATTCACCAGCTACACTTCTACTTTACCTACAGCCAAAAGGAGCCAAAACAGTAGTAAATGTACACCAGCTTACAGCTGGAGTAATTACAGCACCATGCATGTCCAAACACTGGTACTGCAACGCCCTTCCATAGAAAAAAATGGAGGCATGTACTTAAAGTAAAAGCCCATAGGAACACATTTAAAATTACTTTAAGTTAAACTTTTTAGAGGTATAGATAAATGTTCTTTAATGTAAAAATGATATATAAATTAAACATATTTCTTAGTTCATTACAAAATATGTTAATAACTTTTTAAATTAAAAAACAAGTAACTTATTTTTGAAATAATTAAGTTATTTAAAATTAATTCTATATTAATTCTGATTCTGCTGGACCTGTCGGCGGCTTTCGACACGGTCGATCACTCTACCTTGATCGGCCGTGTCGAGGCCATCGGTATCAAACATAAGGCCAAAGACCTTATAGCATCTTTCCTGGCCGACCGTAAACAGGCAGTTAAGCTGGGCTCATTTACTTCCCCGACATTCGCCCTTCCTTGCGGTGTTCCACAGGGCTCCTCGCTGAGTCCGACCCTTTTTAACATTTACGTGTCGGACTTGGCGAGGGTAATAAAAGCGTACAATATTAATTTGACCACTTACGCCGATGATACCCAGCTGGTATTATCTATTCACAAAAATGGACCCACTATAGCGGCTAACTTCAAAGACGGCATGCGGGCCATCAGCTGCTGGATGGCCTCTAACTGTCTTAAATTTAACTCTTCTAAGACCGAAGTTATGCTGTTTGGTAAGGTTCAGCCGGCCTGGTCTCCCTTATGGTGGCCGGAGGAAATGGGCACCCCACCTGAACCAGTCAGCAAAGTGAGAAACCTGGGTGTTATATTCGATGATAAACTCCATTTCCATCACCATGTGAATTCTGTAGTTTCATCGTCATTCAACATCTTGCGAAAAATTAAGAAGCTTTTGCCATACCTTCCTACCACCGCTGGCAAAACTCTTATTTCAACCCTAGTGTTTTCTCGTACTGATTATTGCAATGCCCTTTTCCTCAACGCTCAGGAAAAAGTAATCTCTAAACTGCAAATGATTCAGAACGCCTCCGCCAGAGTTCTACTTGGTATCCCAAAATTTACCTCTGTCTCAAGACAATTAGCTCAATTGCATTGGCTCCCGGTGAGGAGCCGCATTAAGTTTAAGTCCTTGTGTATTGTTTACAAGGCAATAAACAACATGGGACCCAAATTTCTTAGAAATTCCCTTAAGCCTCTACCAACCCCCAGAACGCTTCGTTCCAACACCGCCCACCTGCTTCAAATCTCTAGAGCAAGGAAAGTCAATTGGGGTGACAGACGTTTTGGCATTGCAGCAGCAAGATTGTGGAATTCTCTTCCTCTTAACATTAAATCTAGCCCCACACTGCTTATTTTTAGAAAGCTACTTAAAGCATGGCTGTTTTCTCAATGAACCAACTAGCAACTTCAGATATAGAGCTCTGCATCTGTTCTCTGAAACACTGGTAATAGACCTAGCTCCCAGCGCCGAGACACCCACGGGTAATTGTTGCGCTTTAAAAATCACATAAATAAATAAATAAATAAATAAATAAATATAACTTTTAATATTTTACTGCATAAAAATATATATAACCTATTTATGTTAGCTGACATTTTTGTTATTTAAATCTTAAGAAAAATACAATTAATTGAATCTACTCAAAATAAAGAAATTATTAATTCACAGTTAATTTAATAATGCTGTAGGGCTTTTAATTTTGTTCCACACATAAATATATTTTTAAAATTAATTTATGTTATTATTTAAATTAAAACTATATTCATTGTTATTAAGTTAAAAAAAGTTGAAACTTTTCTCTGTACTTCACCATGGGGAGATCTCTGCCCCATTTGCGGAGACCTTCGCCTACGCATGACAAGCTACAATCAGTACCTTTAGCTTCGTAAATTAGGCTTCACCCCTGATTTCAAGGGGATGGGAACATGTAAGGGTAAACTTTTCTGTGACTTTATAGTTTTAAATGGTGAGTAGCCAAAAGTAGTTGTAGTAGTAAAGTTATTCAAAAGTTTAAGAGTACATGTATCTGTAAATCTACATGTGTAAATATAACTTTGTGATTAGGGAACATAGTGTAAACACACAAGGGTGATAAAAAATAAAATAATGATAATAAATTGAAAAGTGCTTTCTCAATATAAAGTACTAGTCAGTCAGCAAGGCAGTCAAAAGAAGAAAACCGGTGAGCTTGTTTGGTTTGTAACCTAGAAATTCAAACCTTAGAGATGATTTTCTTCAGAGTCCCTGGATCCACCAGGGATAGAAAGCAGACCAGCCAGGTAAAACAGGTGTGCTTGTACAGAGAACTGTAAGTGATGTGGGCAGGTTCGAAAAATTGATGGGGCAAAATGCAAACATAGTTTGTTGTGGTTTAATGCAATTTATTTGGAACTGTTTTATCTTCCTCATCAAGTGGTGTTGGGACTCAGGAGTCGATGGATGGTTTTGTGGTATGCTTGAAATCCATCAATCAAAATTCTACATTTTTGATGTGTCTAAATATAACTTACTAGTATCAAACATAATGACTGCAATTACAGAGTTTTCTCTTTCTAAAACAAATTGTTCAGTTATAATCTACGAAATGTAGCACCCCATAAGGCATTCTTTGTGATAGTCATTTAAAAACAACCTCCTTTAGGTTTGAAAATAATGTAGGACAATGATTAATCATTAACTCATTTAATGTTCAGTAGTTTATCTTTGTAAAGGAAATACCCAACCTTTCTGGTGCAGTTCTCTTTTTACTGATACCAGCTTTGACATTTTCCTTCTCTATGTGATCATCTTTAATGCACTACTATTACAAATTCAAATGCATTGCATAATGTACATTTACAGTGTAATGCTGTGGGTCGGGACTAACAAAGACAGAATATCAAAGAGTAAAAAATCCTGACAGCAATATTTAGGGACAAAATATTGAAAGGTAAGTTTGTAAGAAATTGGGTTGCTGGTTGACTGTGGAGTAAGCCCTGGTCAATCAAGCAACCACAATCCTTGTCAAGTAAGGCACAAGCAAACCTCAAATTTACCTGTTCTCACCCACTTGGTGGATTGGCACAGAGTAGTCGGGCATAATTTACAGGCAGTGTGTAAAGTATTTGTGCAACACTTCAAACAGTAAAACAATAAAAACGTACCACATAAGGAGCCCACAATAGATGTAGAAAGATAGAGTAAGTTTTAATAAATATACCAAGACCAAAGCAACACAAATCCAATGAGTAGAATCATAGATGTTGATTTTTAAAGTTTTCATTGATGATAACTCCAAAAAGCCCCAACTGGGGATATCTGGTCTTGCCGAACCAGGACAAACTTTAGAATATGGGTTCATCACACAGCAGTAGATGACTCTTGAATGTACACGGAATGGAGTTTACTTGTATTTATTTTATATTATTTTTTGTTTTATAAGAATCATGAAGTATTATTTTATACTTATGTTGAAATGAGCACAGCACGACTTGGGGATTTTGGGATGTTTTTGTTGGTGCATTGTGGGAGGGCATTAGGATTCGGGAGGGAGGCGGAACATCATCACGTGATACTAGTTCTCAGGTGGGGAGGATAGTGCAAGGTTTAAAAACAGTTGTGTGGGGTGATTCAAAATTGATTGATGTTTGAGCGTACAAAAGGAGGTTACGCTGTTCATTACCACAGGTATGAATTGTGAATTACAAAGTTCGCAATAGTGCACTTGAGGTTTAAAAAGCAAGTTTTACATTGGAGTCACATTGTTTCTGAGGATATAGGGGTCATACATCACGGGTGATTGATTAAAGGAAAAGTTTGATTATCACGGTATAGGGGTGGATGTGTTGGTGTGCACGCTAGAAGGGCACATGTTTTTTATTAATTTTATTAATTTTTTTGACAGTATTCATGTAAAGTTTTTGAGGTTTAAGGGTCATAATAGAAAGGGTGTGTAATACACTATTTGGGAATACGAAACAAGGGGGTCATTAGCATAACAGGCAGATCACAGTCGCCCGTATAGCGGTGGCGATCCGCCCGCCAAAATCCACTGCCCGCATTACTTTTCCCCCCGCCACATTACGATGGCGGGGGGACCCCAGCGGACGGGAAGACTGTCAACCGGTTTTCCGCCGGTAGGCAATCTGCCTGATTGCCTACCGGGCGTAAAAGACAAAGAATATGGTGGCGGCGCCCATTGCCGCCACGAAAAAGCATGCAGTCTTCGGGGCCAGGAGCTGGCCCCCAGGGATTCTGGGGGTGGGGGGTGCACATGGGGGGTACCTATGGTACCCCCCTGCATTTCAATGTACAACGTGTACAGCAAGGTGCCTGCTAACTTGTACATTGAAGTGCACAACTTGCATTTGTGGCATTGCGGCGGGCAGTGCTTTCAGCACCGCCCACCGCAATGTTACAAATGTGGGATGCGCCTGCCAGTATGGCGGGCGCACCTAATTGCAGGTGTGAGACCGCCACAACCATTGCGGGCAGTCCCATTTCCCTGGGCCATACCAATGTGCCCCTAAATGTTTGGTTGATGCATATTTTTTTTAACACCGCAGATACCCCTGACGAAGGTCACAGACCGAAATTCATTGGGTGAATTTGAATGTAATGGAGGAATCGAGTTTCTCAACATGCTTGTGAATAGGCCCGAATGGGCAATTCTTGAGTAATAAAAACATATGAAATAAGGGAACCTCGTACCTTTGACGTGATAGATAAGCATTGAGAAATTATTTGGAATAAATTGGATTGAACTTTTGAAACAGAATGGTTTACGTGTAGTATTTGGATCACAAATGTGTATAAGCCTGTACAGCTCTTCGGTGACTCGCAAACCGCAGTCACAACATTTTGATGTATTTAACAGAATGCACATGGGCCGGAGCGCATTATGAGTGATTGCTTGCCAACTTTGAAAAAAAGCATGCATTGAATGGATTCTGCCAATACGGAAAGGGTTATGTTTCAGGTCAAAGACAGACATAAGGCAAGACAATGCCAACTTTCTAAAAGTGACAAGTAAAGGTGCCTACAAGGGATCTTGTTTTAGGATGATTCTATAATTATTAATCTAGGAATTTATCTACGGGTGAGTCTACTAAGAACACAAACCCAATTGTCAATCGACAAAACCAATAAATGAATATACAAAGCACAAACAGGGGAATATCTTTTGCTGAATATACAAAAATATTTATATATATAGAGATAAGTTAAAAAGGAGTACAAATGAACAGTTAATTCAGCAATAAATCATGAACGAGGTGGAACCAAATTTATGCTGCACTTCATGAAAGAAACATCTATTCCAATGGAATTTACAATGACATATCTCGTAATGAGGATAATGGTTACTTGAAAACAATAAGCATTTCGGAAATAGATGGTGGAGTCGACGTTTCGGTCTAAAATGATGTCAGTCTGTCAGACCATCTTCAGGACAGTAGCTAGGACCCCTATGTAAACATAATACAATCAGTTACATAAATGTAGACATAATTGCTCTATGACAATTTGATACAACAGCTAATCAAGATAACCTGTGTGCAAACAAAAAAAAACAAAAAACATTTCAGGAGTGACAACCCGATTACACCAACAATTTATACAGTGCTCTATTTTGTATACAGTCCAGGTGAACAATAATAGCATGCTAGGTGTCTATCAACATCCTAGGCTAAACGCATGTGTCAGCGAAAAATAGCCATGCTTACTTTATAGTTGGACTCAACACGATTAATCGTAGTCATGGAGATATGATTCTCAATGCTTATATAAATAGCAGAGTCGTCGCTAGGAAATCAAAACATATAAAAATATTTGAACTGGATGATGCCAGCTTGAAGTATAGAATATCATTATTTATAATTTGTTACCAACACAGACCTGAGGATCAAGGTTAATCCAAATTAATGGCGGCAAATTAATGGTGGCAATTTCAAGGGGAGGTTCCGGCCCCTCCAGTTTCTTAGTAGTGTATCTAGACTGTGAAACAACATCATATACTTATGTCACTGATGTGCATCGCATCTTACAAAAAAAGGATATTAAAGAGGCCTAATAGTACAATACTCGCAGACTCCCTTGTTGACGGAGAAGGACAATATCAAATTGTGCCAACTCTATCCATAAGGAACGGCCATGCTCAATAAGGTCTTGGACAGTCATGTTATTAAAGTATTCTTCTAATTGGTGTGTCTTGCATATCACAGTTAGTCAAGACCAAGAATATTTAAAATGTCTGTAAGTACATTTATGAAAAGACTCTCTGGTTGCATGAAGAAGCCAGCTATCTAAATAATCCACATTTCCCATATATAATGCATTACCAATTCATGTCTAAGATCTCGTTATTCTCAAAGAACAGTGGTACGTTCTAGGATACTAATCTAATCAACAGGGTCCCATGAACCATAAGTTCCTCCTAGTCATTCCCTAAAAAACCCAATTGGCCTACTCTCACTACTACAATTAAAATGTAAGGAGCGTTTACCTCGCTCAGTAGAGAAACGAAAAATCACTTGAATGGAATCCTAGATTGATGCTGCAAGATGCGTTTCTTAACTATTTGTGTTGTTTTGTCTGTATACTTAAAGCCACAAGGGCACTGAATACAGTGGACAACGTTGTTGGTATTACAGTTAGAAAAAAACTTTACCGTGATCTTCTCACCATTGAGTTTAAAAGATTTTAGATTGGTGGTGCTAGAGCAGCGATCATCTGGGAAATGCTTGGTACTGTATTGAAGGCCATTAGTTTAATCCCTGAAGCAGAGCTTTTTGCCCAAGTTTCGGTGCACACAGGTGTTCAATTAATTGTTTGCGATTTTTTAAGTTTGCGTTAGCTTAATGAGTGTAATTGTGCCCGTATCAAGGAATACATACATGTTGGGTATCGGATAGTTCCACCGACAACAAACCCCTCGACTTTTTATAAGCTGCCCAGACACAACAGAGACATAGTGATATTTCATTTTGGGATGTGAGCCAGTCTCTTAATTGTAGATAGTGGAAACCGTCAGTAAGGGGGAGGTCAGGGGAGGCCTAACTTTACTACTCCTAAACTGAGTATAATCCTAACTTTAAGACTTTCGGTATTCACAGAAGGCATTTAGCAGTCCTAAAGTTAGGGCTCCTAATACCGAAATGAGGTGCTTTAACGTTATTAAGCTCTGCAGCGGGTCGGTAGTGAAGTACAGCGGGACCTCCCTCGCTGCTTAGGCTGCGCCACACATATCCAACATTCCAAGTTACCTGCAATGAGGAGCTCACGGGACGACATGCCCACCGAGGCGGTGATAGAGTATTTATGTGGTGCTGCCTAAATGCTGTGACTGAAGTCATTTCATAAAGCCCGCAGCCCCTGAGGAAGTGCTTTGCATGAAACGCGTAGGACAGGACTTGATGATTAAGCGAAGTTTTTTCCACCACTTGCGGTGTGTTTCTCGATTAAATGAAGTTGGCTACAGTTACCTACCTGTTGTGGGCTCCTCATTGCAGGTAACTTGGAATGTTGGATATGTGCGGCGCAGCCTGAGACACGAGGGATGTCCCGCTGTACTGCAGTACAGACCCGCTGCAGCGCTTAATAACGTTACGGCATGTGGTACAGGTATGCCTAATGGAGAATCTGAATGTGCAGGACGAGCTGTGGGAGATGATCCATCGCTGCCCACTGTGGATAATTCGTGAGATTTTGGGTCCAGTCAAGGTGACTCACTTGAGGAAGATGATAGCACTACAAGGCCCAGCAAGCCATGCGGGACGACACGCCCACTGAGGCGGTGATAGAGTATTTATGTGGTACTGCCTAAACGTGACTGAACTCATTTCAAAAATCCCGCAGCCCCTGAGGAAGTGCTTTGCAAGAAACGCGTAGGGCAGGACTTGATGATTAAGCGTAGTTCTTTTCCACTGCTTGCGATCTATTTATCCATTAAATGAAGTTGGCTACAGTTACCTAGCCGTTGTGGGTTCCTCATTGCAGGTAACTTGGAATGTTGGATATGTGCGTCGCAGCCTGAGCCGCGAGGGAGGTCCGCTGTACTTCAGTACAGACCCGCTGCAGCGCTTAATAACGTTATGGCATGTGGTACAGGTATGCCTAATGGAGAATCTGAATGTGCAGGACGAGCTGTGGGAGGTGATACATTGCTGCCCACTGTGGATAATTTGTGAGATTTTGGGTCCAGTCAAGGTGACTCACTTGAGGAAGATGATAGCACTACAAGGCCCAGCAAGCCATGCGGGACGACACGCCCACCGAGGCGGTGATAGAGTATTTATGTGGTGCTACCTAAACGCTGTGACTGAACTCATTTCAAAAAGCCCGCAACCCCTGAGGAAGTGCTTTGCATGAAATGCCTAGGGCAGGACTTGATGATTAAGCAAAGTTATTTTCCACCGCTTGTGATGTATTTCTCCATTAAATGAAGTTGGCTACAGTTACCTACCTGTTGTGGGCTCCTCATTGCAGGTAACTTGGAATGTTGGATATATATATATATATATATATATATATATATATATATATATATATATATATATATATATATATATATATATATATGTTATAAATATATGTTCATATAGTTATAACATTTTAAAATAAATTAAAATTATGTTTGCAAATTGTTTTAAAGTAAATATACATACATATTGCATTTTATATATGTATCTTTAGATTTTTTAAATGACGTTTATTTATTATATTTGTTAAGATGTATATTACATCAGAATATTTTTTTAAGTTAATTCCAATAATTAATTTAACATTATTTATGACATATAAAAAAACAATATTTTGTACATAGATATTATTTTTTCAATATTTTTGTACTTTAATTATAAAAATAGGATGTCGATATTTTTGACATCGATATATATTTGTGTTGATATTTGTGTATGGGGATATTTTTGGAATCGATATTATGTCAGTGATCCAACTCGGTATTTCAATAAGTTAAAGTATGTACTTTAAAAAGAAGTCAAAAACAGTCAGAAGAGATTTTCACCATTTAAATGTGGCCACAACAGAGGCAGATCAAAAAAGGGATATTACGGAAAGGGGTTTCCCTATAAAGATTACTGCAGGGAGAGCTATATATTTGAAGAAGAATCTGCGCATCTGGTTGAAAAACACAGTGTACCTGTTGCTGTTCTCATCTCTGACAGTGAGAAAAAAAAATGGGTGGGGTAATACTAAACTGGCTATTGCAAGCTTTACAAAACCTTTAAATTTAATTTATAGAGCACGCAGGGTCTTAAGAACTTCAAAAAAAAATCCCAGACCTTCGTATAGGTAAAAATACTAAAGGTAGGCTATCTCTTTATTTGCACAAATTAATCTGAACTAAGTGTACACATAAAACATGTAAAAAGTGTTTCAATTGAAAAAGCAGGGTTGCTCACCTAGGCGTGTTTGGGGTTTTGGTGGAGCACTTCTAAGATTGTAGAGGAATAGTTCCCCTCCAATAATTGTTTTTAAAATAAAATGACAATTTGATTCATTTTGGCTAATAAACATTACATTTTACAAGCCTTTCCCAATAGGTAACCATAAAATATTCCAATACTTCACGGGCTGGCACAGAACACATGAGCATTAAATCCATGAAACAGCGAATCATAGCTTTGCCTAAAGGGTGAGTGGGTGCTCATCCCTTAAGGCTTGATTCAGAACTGGATGAATATCTCAGCAGGGGTGGCTCTTCCATTATGGTGGAGGAGTTTCGCTCCACTGCTGGAACCAGCAGACGCATGTAAAATAAAATGATAATAAAGAAGTTAATAAAAGTGCTTTATTATCATTTTATTATACTCCGGAGCAGCAGCCGAGTCTTGCGAGTGGGTCATCAGCAGCAGGAAGAGTGGTGGGCACAGAGCACTGTAAGTGCATGTGTCGATTTGCCTGCCGTCTTACAACAACCAAACTGACATGCGCACTTGGATATCTCCAGGCTATTGCTTGGAGATATCAGCAGGGCTCAGGAGCACAGGCTTCCAGTCCCTGCTGGAGCGCAGAACCAGCCTGCTCCACCCAATCCCTATCTCTCATGCTGGCTAATATTAGCATAAGAGTAAAGTCTGCATTGGCGCAGGGGAGTCTGGGAGCCTGTGTGAGTATCGTTGGAACTGAAGATGTGGCAGACGGAAGGCTGCAGGTAAGTTTCATTTTTATTTGTTTTGTTGCCATGCTGCCACACCGATTTCCCCTGCATCGCGATCGCCACTGTATCTCAGCCCATCCACCATGTTTTCAAGTACCATATGGTTTTTAAAGCACCTGTTTCTGCGTTCCTTACCTCCCGCACTTTTCAGGCAACCATAAAAATGAAATTATAACTGGTGATCAATGTTCCTGCTGCAGAGAGATCGGAGGTTTGTCTAGTGGAAGTTTTGACTCATAAAGTAGCACAGGAGGTTAAAATGCAGGCTTCAAAGCACGTGCACCATGCAGATCACAAAGTCCATATAATGTAAATAGGTTAGTGTATTACTGCTTCTGTCAGACCCTTTTCTTACATGTAGCTTATGAGTTTACATCCTAATATAGACCAGTGAGCTATTAACTAATATCAAAGAACTGCATGTTAACTACAAAGTATACATTAAAGAGTATGATTTCCCCCCCCCCCCCCCCCGTCTTTCATTATCCTAATGTTGCAAACAGGGTTCATTTGGGTAGAAATCAGTTCTTATTAGTAAAGCCAACCCCCAACCATGGTGTTTTATGTTTCAGATTCTGAGTTTGTGCGTCTCCAGACCAAGCACTCTTAAACTATACTGCCTAACAGTATGGATGACTTGTGACCTAGTCCTACACCTTGTTGTCCTCTGGCTGAAGTAACGTTTTCTATACACTGATTTACACACTTATGAGTATCTCTGGGTAATGTGTCTGTGATGTAAAGTGCTCTGACACCTTACACATTCAAGATAAGCGCTATAAAACAAAAGAAATGCATAAGAGAAAGAGTGGTTATGGAGACTTGAGGGGCATTGTTTGAGGTTGATGGTAAGGGCATCTGTGGAGAAGTAGGGCGTTGAGGGTACCAACGAACATTGTGGCACCAGGCGCCAGCAGCGCTAAAGCTGGCCCTGCATCCAGTGTCCCCCAACCAATCAGGAGCCTCTGTGCGTTCTTGAACATATCAGAGATTTCCCTGTATCCCCTGGCCTATCAGGGGCCTCCCTCTGTCAATACAATACAGCCCTGCTAGTGATTTTAATTGAAAGTTAGGATGAGAGAAGACACATCTGTAGAATAGGTATGACAGACAACAGCTGGCTTTTTAACACACGTGGCTGCTATATTGTTTTCAAATTCACATTAGTGCCATGGGTTACTTTTCCATTACATTCAAATATGCTTCGCAGTGGGAACTTTGCTCAAAATCAAATATTCTCAGAGGAGCACCGCAATCCATCTCACCAACGCAGCCTGACTCGCAGGCCCAGGCTGATTTCAGACTCCAATTAGAAGTGAATGAGATATCTTCACAATAAATCGGATAGGGGATTAAGCTTCTCAAAGTCTGGGTCTTGGGCTAATCACACCTTGACAATCAGCTGTCAGGGCCTGTGAACTCCCTCTTGAGAGGACGGTTTCATCACTGTCTTTACGTGGAAAGTTTGGCTTTTGATACTGCGCTGCTGGCCCTCAGAGCACACTCTTTAAATGTTTCTGCACAAAGGCCTTATTTATGTGAAAATATCTGTTGCAAAGGGGAACGCTGATTCGTCATGTGAGCATAGGTATTATTGAATTATCTTCAAACGGAAAAAGAAAAAGTGCTACGCAGGAAAAGCTTTACTGATATGTAGGCCACGCATGCAAATCCACCCCCCCTTTCTGCCCCTGAGGGACGAATATCCTTCAGAAGTCATTGTAGGAGCTTCTTTGAAGCCTCGCATTGCGGAGTCAGATACTAAAGAGATTGCAAAATTGTTATCTGTCAATTATTTGGTAATTTTGAATGTGGTTTAAAAAATTATAAATTTTCTCTACAATGTTTTGGCACAGGTTTCATTTGATTTTTTTAAAATTTATTTTAGCATTTTTATATAGCGTAAACTCGGCTCAAGGACATTGTAGCACTTTACCTTTTACATTACTCTGCCGGATTCATTTGATTTTTTAGGTGTGGTGAGAATAAAAGCTCTGATATCTACTTTGGCGGTCCAGGGACCGCCAATGCATTTTTGGTAGTCGGACCATCCGCATACCTGGCGGTCCGACTGCTGGATTACAATGTGGGCAATCGGGCCGCTGTCAGACCGCCTCCCGAACGCCGCTTCCCTTAGAGCCAAGCTCCCCCGGCTTTAGCACCAACGTCAATATCATGACCAGCCTTCTCGCAAAGACATTGCCATGAATATGTTGGCAGAAAGGCAGGTTTTGGGGTGCACACATGCCTCCGGGGCGAGTGTGTCCTGGGGACATGTTGACAGGTGGCAGCTGTGTGTGCCAACAAGCCATCGGCAATTATGTACACTGTTTCTCATGCAGAATGTGCTGCGGGGAGACAATGCACCCCACCACCTGGAGGCATTGCAGCATGGCTGGCATTGGCTGCAGGCTCTTGAGCTGCAGCATGCCGCCGCCATGACTTTACCGCCGACACATCCCCAGCTCTGCGGTAATGTTGTAATGCAGCAGTCGGATGCTGCCTATGTGGCAACATTTTCCCAACCGCCGCTGTCTCAGGCTGGGGGGTGTCCGCCAAGGTCATAATCAGGCCCTAAGTGATTTGTTCAGATTCAAATGATGTTGAGAAGATGCCGTGACCCAAACCTGGGTCCCCAGTTCAAAAGTCAGCAGCACTGGCCATAACACCTAAATAAAAGCCATAGCACACTGCAGTGGGTTGGTTGGTTATTATTATCCAAATTCACACTGTGCTTTGTTCATTAGGGCAGGTGTTAGACAAGTCCTTTTGATTTTGATTTTACTAAAATGTATTTCATTAAATTCTTCTAGGGGCTTTGTGACAACCCTCTTCATCCATTTGTCTTTTATTATGTCAGTCACATTTTTGTTCCAGCCACTACAGTATACAACATGAGCCAATAGGCCATGCATGTGCAGCCATTGGCTAACTTCACTGTGAGTGACAAATTCTTTCCTTTCACAAAGAACACCTCCACATAAAAAGTTACACCTAATAATAATATAATAATAATAATAATATAATACCTACACTATCCAACACTTACCCTACTGTTGCACCCCCTGGAGTTAGAATGATAATTTTTACCCCTACGCTATCCAATACTTACCCTACTGCTGCACCCTCTGGAGTTAGAATAGTAATTTTTACCCTTACACTATCCAATACTTACCATACATGTAATGTAATGGTATGCGTTGTAATGGTTTGCGTTGTAAATGTAGTATGCATTGTAGTGGGATGCGTTGTAAAGGTAGTTTCAAAGAATTTGGTGTAATGGCATGCGTTGTAATGGAATGCGTTGTAATGGATGTTGCGGTGTAAAAAATGCATTGTAAAGGTGTGCGTTGTAAAAGTATGCGTAGTAACGACATACATCCCTACAGTATACCACATAGCCAATAGGCCATGCATGTGCAGCCATTGGCTAACTTCACTGTCAGTGACAAATTCTTCCCTTTCACAAAGAACACCTCCACATACAAAGTTGTTTCCATAAGTACCAGGGATATCACTGCGACAATGTGCTTTCTGAGAGCAAAAAATGTTGTTGTTGTTAGGCAATATGTTTTTTAGATTGGCAAAGGCCTGGCAGCTTCCCAAACAATAAAGATTTGCAAAACTTTGGCAAAACAAATAAGCATTGACAATGTTGACGAGCACCAGACCGATTGGCTTTCCATTGCTTCCTTTTGTTTTGTTCTAGGACAGACATCACGGCCAAATGTCCCCCTTTCTCTTGCACAAGCAATCAGCACATCACCCGGTTGATGGGAAGCCATTTACTGTGAGGTGAGGAATGAGGAACACAACTAACATCACAATCTTCAGATATGTTGGAAAGTCTTTGGGCTGCACCACATCTTCATTGAACAAACATTAGCAGTAGCATGCAATTTTTTTCATGTCAGTGTTATTGCTATTTAAAGACACAGGTTTCCTCCTGAGGAGTGAACAACAATAGCAATAATAATAGATTATCAAGTACTGTCATTACAATACACATGCAAAATTAGCATAAGACACATATTTACAAACTAAGCTTCGGCAGTAGTACAGTTGCCGTATGTCAAGACCAGACCATTTTATCCCAGTAAGCAGAATAAGGCCGCAGTCAGATTTTCTGAAGGTGCTCTTGTCATGACTCCCAAATATTCTGAGGGCACTCGTGGCTGCAGAAAAGGATTATTTCAGGGCATGAGCATTTAGTCATTCGGTGGTTCCAGTTGTTGAGATTCCCATTCCTCCAGACAGGGGCGTAACGCAGGCCCCTGCCTCCCCTGCAGCATGGGGGGGGGGCAACCTTTCACTGGGCACCCACCCCTTCAAGGGGCCCCTATTCAGTCCAAGGTCAAGAAATATTTGTGAGCTAAAGGAAACCAGGGGCCCGCATGACATTCTGCAGACCGGGCCCCATCATTTTGCATTATGCGCAGTCTCCGGTGCTGGGCAGTGACTCTTTGGGGTGCACTAGGCATGCTAAGATAATATTTGAAATATCTGTTAGCTTCAATGATCTTGAGGATGTGAAGGAGGGTAAGTTTAAAGGTGGGTGCAATAGAGGGAATCAAAAATTGTATCCCAAAAACCTTGCATGGCTGGCCATCCCCACAACATATTGAAGAAAATGTGTCATCATAGATGTTGCACCTTAGACGTGTCGGAGAGGGTTAGCTGCTTAACCCCAGACTTGGTTGTGGCAATAGTTAATTTGATGAAGATACTTAAATTGAATGAGTCGGGAGTGAGAGGATATGGCTACCTATTTGAGTGAAATGAGTGCATCATGCCAACCCTGGTCAGTTAGCTGTAAGTTGATAACCAGAGATTAGCACATCTGGAAAGTTTACATACACGATTTGGGGCCTGTAGTTGGTATTGCTTGCAGTGAGTTAAACTTGGCAATTTCACCTTTCGCTTTAAGGTGATGAATAATATTGGGTTTTAGTTGGAGATACTGTTAGAACTTGAATCTATCAAGGTCATTGCATGTTTTGTAGTTCTGAAAAGGCAGGAGATGTGATTAAGAAGTTGCATCTTTGAGTTGGGAAATGCCAATATTGTCCCATGCCTGGAATACCCACAGAAACACAATGGCACAGATTTACGAAAGCTTTGCTCTGAAACTATATCACTTTTGTGACCAAACCCAGTACAGAGGGTTGGGTGGCATTTACTATCCAACCAGGATTTACATTGTAAAGCATCCCAAAGTATGCAATGTTGCACTATGCAATTCTTTGCCTATAGGCGGCACTCCGTGGGTGGTACGTGGATGTTCCCATGCAGCCACCAGTGGGATTTGACTCAAATCCCTATTTACTAATATTCACAGACAAGGATTTGGACCAGAACCATATAACTCCTCCAGGGGGGCGAGGATAAATGTTTTCATTTCTCCTCATTTTCAATCTTTGCTTCATTGTACAGCATATATACAAGATGGGAACAGTAATGAAGGATTGTTTTTTGCACTGGTAGGTTCCCCTTCAGATACAAAAAAATATGCTTTAAGAACACATACCCTTGAACTATGGAGCATGATGTGAGCTTTGGCGTATGGTCACCAGAAGGGCATCCTTGCAGGGGGATAGAAAAATGTGCCATATCCTAATAGATATAGCTCGTTTTTTCTCTCTCCCTTTGACACAATGCAGTGCAGCAACTTGCTGAACTGCCTTGAGGCAAATATTTATAAATCAGGGACACTTTCACACAGACTCGGCCCAGTCCATTGGGGGTTTCACCTGTTAGTCTCTTTTGCCAGTGGAATGCTCAGAGAGCGTCGCCATGGAGCAGGCAGTGGTTATTGAAGGTATGTGACTTCCATAAAGAAACCTTAGGGGTGAGTGATCTCCAAGTGCCCATCGTTCCGTAGCATAGGCTGGGGCATTGCATGGTCCAAACCAGAAGTTGTAGTGGACAGGGGAACGATGTTCCCAAGCTTTAATAGTTTGGTTAATATAGTTTACATATTTTTTATTAAAATGAAAACTGGCCCTGAACAGTTGAGTTTCTGCAGGCTGAAATGGAAGAAGAAGGTTCTCCTACAATGGGAAGTGAGAGAAGGGAGAGGCAGCTAAAGTAGAAGCAAGCCTTCTCCCCAGGGTAACTGCAACCTCAAAGAAATGTAAATGCATGAAATTGGTCCATCAGCAATTCTAAAGGCTGCTTGAGAGTCAGTAGAGGCTTTAATTGATAAAATCTGAAATGTATGCTTTTAATGGAAACCTATAAAAAGATTTGCACCAGGTAGATTCAGTATATTACTAAAACTATAAACACTTTAGACATTTAAAAACAACATTTTTGCACATTTTGCAACAGCCTATTTATACTATGCGCAATCTTTCTTGACTAACCTATTCACTGTGCTGACTTACACATTCAGAGTGCTGACGTATACATTCACCGTCACAGGATTGGACCTCGCAGCACTATAAATACACTATTTTCCCAGTGCTCTGAACAAGAGTCAAATTAGTGATTATTCGGTCGCACCCACAGACATCTGAAGTGATCGCATTAACCAATTGAGCTTTCCTACCAGAAAAATGTATTTCAAACAGATGCATTTAAGTTGCATTTATTTTTCATTTAGGTGTGTGCATTATATTTATATTCAGGGCTGGCTTTAGCTGCACCGGTGCAACCGGTGCAGCCACACCTGGCACTGAGATGGGAGCGCTAAGTTGATAAATAACTTATGGGTTTGAAAGCACCTGCTGCAGAGTTCCTTGTGTGTCCAGTAGTTTTCAGAGTACAATAAAAATGTCAAGATATCTCTGAGGAGTAATATTCCTGCTGGAGACAGATCAGAATTTTCTCTAGTGGCAATTTTGACTCATCATAAAGTAGTGCAGAGGGTTACCATGCACTGGGTTGATGAGTTCATGTAGATCACAGAATTGTACTTTATATTGATATTGAAATAAATCTTTATGTTACATTCAGTTCATAATTTACAATCCTTCTTTACCACAGTGACCTGTTGGGCCACTGGAATTATATGATTGTGTGGCTGCAGCGTTTTTCACATAATTATTAATTTGCTGCATTTGTCACAAAATACATCATGTACTGCATAATCTGCACATTTTAACAAAAAAAGTATTTCTAGCTCAAATTTATCCAAACTTGCTAAACATTCAGCAAATCGTGTTGCCCCGCAGTGGAAGGCCATTTGCAAAGGTTTCCTAGTCACCTTTCTGTTGCTTTTTGCTATATTTGAGTGTTAAACTGGTACTAATGAGGTGCAACAAATAGCTAGACACTATTAACATGAAAATATAATGAAGTAATTCTACCAAAAATTTCCCACTTTAAACCTCATAATTTGCCTTTCTTGTTGCATAATTTACTCAACCCTGTTGCATATTTTGTTTCTCTCTTGCCACACAGTTCCAGTGGATCTGCCTATGAATTGTCATCAAAGAACATTGTGGGTTTTTTCGCCTCATTATCCTAATGTTCCTAAAACATGTTCTTTTGGGTAGAAATACATTCGCATCAGTAAAGCTAACCCCAACCACTGTGGTACTTTTTAAATCTCAAGTTTGTGCTTCTTCAGTTTAAACTTTCATACAATATACTTCCTACTAGCATGGATGACATGTGATTCGTGAATCCTCATTGTTGTATGTAGCAAGTCCTTGAGACTGATTTATACATGTATGACTCATTGTCTTTGTATAATGTGTGTCTGTGTGTGTGTGAGTGTGATGAAGAGTGTTCTGACACCCTACACTTGGTACAATGAGTGTTTGTGATGTAGAGTGTTCTGACACCTACATTGGTACAATTAGCTCCATAAAACAAATAAAATGCATGGAGAGAGGACCTATGGAAAGATGAAAAGCACTGTTGGAGGGTGTTAAAGAGAGAATCTGTGACGTGGACGGGTTACTCCATCATAATGGTGATGGATATCCCGTCCGCCAAAATATAAAACCCATAGGATATAATGGATTTGTATTTCGGCGGACTGGATATCCGTCATCGTTGTGACGGAGTAACCTGTCTGCCAGTATCTAAATCCGGCCCTATGTTACTTTGTGAGGTAAAGAGGACAGTATTAAATACTTCTCACCCTTTTAGAGTAACTTAAAGTATGAGAGGCAGGCATTGTTGACATCACTAGACCTTTGACCTCAGCAACATCATTTGAAGTGAAATCACATTACCCTTGACTCAGGGACAGTAGCAAGTTATCACATATATAAAACATTCATTATGGAACAAGCAAGCGAAGAGCATTGATGAAATCTTACGTTTTTAATAATTGTAAAGCTCTTAAACTGAAGGGCATCCAGGCACCTTGCTTCTCGAAGTTAGTTTCATAGGGCCCGATTCGCAGAACTAACTTAAGACAAAATCCTGAACTTACTACTATTTTGGTATTCACAGAAGGCACTTACTCATTTGGTATTCACAGAAGGCACTTACTCATTTCGGTATTCACAGAAGTTAGGAGTCCTAACCTTAGGACTCCTACATGCCTTCTGTGAATACCAAAAGTCTTAAAATTAGGATTTTTCACAATTTAGTAGTAGTAAAGTTAGGACTCCTAACTTTAGGACTCATAAATGCCTTCTGTGAATACCGAAAGTCTTAAAATTAGGATTTTTTACAATTTAGTAGTAGTAAAGTTAGGACTCCTAACTTTAGGACTCCTAAATTCCTTCTGTGAATACCGAAGGTCTTAAAATTAGGATTTTTCTCAGCTTTACTACTACTAAACTGAGAAAAA
Organism: Lissotriton vulgaris; assembly: GCF_964263255.1. Lineage (NCBI taxonomy): Eukaryota > Metazoa > Chordata > Amphibia > Caudata > Salamandridae > Lissotriton > Lissotriton vulgaris. The sequence continues at coordinate 1,578,399,053 of NC_141689.1, forward strand.
TCCTAATTTTAAGACTTTCTTTGGATCAAGAGTGTTTTTTTTAACAATGCTCGGACCATGGCATGTTTCCAGGCCTGTGGGACTATCCCACTTGTGATGGACGAGATCAACAGCTCCATTAGAGTGGGAAGGATGGCTTTATTGACTTGGATCAACGTATCAGGAGGGGCAGGGTCGCAGGGTGATACTACCATCCTCCAACAGTGCCCCGCACTTCTCCATAGCCCCTATCTGTTCTCTGACATACATTTATTTTTCTACAGCACTACTCATAGTTCGCTCACACTCAGTTCTGTAATTTACATGGTACACAGTCTTTGCAGCAAGCCCCATAACCCTCTGTGCTACGTTATGGTGAGTCAAACCTGCCACCAGTCAAACCCTGATCTGTCTCCAGCAGGAACATTAATCACCATAGTCATCTTGACATTTTCATTGCTGTCTGAAAACTGCTGGGCACACAAGAAACTTTTCACAATGCGCTTTTAAACTCTTAAATTATTTTTAAAGACAGCACCACCCCGAGGTTAGTGCCAGGTGCGGTAGAACCAATCCCACCACCCTAAAGCCAGTCCTGCTTGTCTAGATTGAAGTCACTAACTCAAATGGACATCAGTCGCATTGAAGGGAGTCCTGAAATTCTTTCAGAGTCCGGTCCGCCCAGTGATTCAAATGATCGATTAGGACAACCTGTATAGTGGGAGACATAATGATTAGCTGCTACAAATACAGCTCGACTCAGAGTGTTGGTCTCCTGCTTGTGCACTGCTTGCCAGCATTCCCATGCCCACGACATCACTTCCTTCCAGTGCTGTTGTTCAAGTTACACAGCTGCCCCAGCAGCCTGGCACATTGAAGCTGAAGGCAGGTGCCTATGATTTCAAAACATTGAGCTGGCACTTAAGTAACTATGACCAGTTGAAGAGGTGTCATGTAATCTCACTGAGTTCATACTTCTTTTGGAAGATAAGTCCATGGTAATATTCATGAATCCAGATAGACATCAACATCTTTTAAATGTAGCTCCACAAATCAGTCTGGGAGGAGGAGATTCTTGAGGTGATTATCACCCCAGGTAACTTCAGGCAACATGGTCTGTTTTTGGAAATGGAAAATTCCCCGACTCAGAAAATTTGCCAGCTCCTCGGTTCTTCAGAACTCTATTACAAAGGGAGGGCTGGATAATCTACCATTTGTGGCTGGGTCAAATTCTCTAGACACTTAGGGGCCTATTAGGATGATGGGCGGACTTTGTCCGCCTGTCATCCTAGCGGGGATTGGGACCGCCCGCCATAAGGGCAGGGGTACCGTGGGGGGTATTAGGATGTTCCCGCCACAGTGGCGGGCACATCCTGCATTTTTAGCATTGTGGCGGGCAGTGCTCTTAGCACCGTCCGCCACAATGCTAAAAATGCATTTCAGCATTTGCATAAACAAAGCGGCAGGCACCGCGCAGTGCCTGCCGCTTTGTTTATGCAAATGAAGGGGGGTATCACAGGTACCCCCCCGTGTGCAACCCCCACCCCTCCTTCACTCTGGGGGCCTGCAGGGCCCCCAGAGTGAAGACCGCATGCCTTTCCGTGGCGGCATTGCCGCCACGAAAGGCATGCCTGAAAGCCCATGCTAATATGGCTGGCGGTGTCTAATAGACACTGCCACCATATTAAACATTTTCCGCCCCGGACCTGGGCGGAAAGCGGCGACCTGGGCGGAAAGCGGCGGATGGTCTTTCGATCTGCTGCGGTCCCCCCATCATTCTAATATGGCAGCGGAAATTCTGGAGAGGATGTCGGGCAGATTGCCCCCGCCAGGCCGGCATTGTCTACTGCCAGCCTGGCGGGGGCAATCCGCGCGACATCATAATGGGCCCCTTAGTATGCCACCTATGAATGAATGTGCAGTTACATATCATTGATGGTCTAAGGACAAGGCTGTGTTGGTATTCCCTAACTATTACTCTGGTTCTTTGCTTTGCCCTCTCATAAAATAACAGTTGCTTGAAATGCAAGTGGATGAGAGAAAGCTAGAGGAGGAAAGCTCACCACATAGGTAGAAAATTCCTCACATTTTGGATTCCTTTCCTACAAGTAAAAGATGGAATAAGAAAGAAAGCATCTTTATCTGGTGGCGGCCGATAGGCGTGCCATGGAATGATGGCTTTTAGAAGAACAAGCTCCATTTGTATTATATGGCTGTGCAAAGGGCCTATTACCATCCTGTGGACCCTGGGATGAGAGAGTTAAAAATAGGACAGGTCATCACCTCAGACTTTAAGACTCGTCATGGGACTTGTTCTGGAGTACTGGTCAGCCAGAGAAGTCAATGTGGATAGCCCTGGTGAAACGCGTGCTATTGATGAAGTGAGGGGCATGGCAATAGCTGGTGATAGAGGTTTTGGCACATTGGCAACACAGCGCAAACAAGCTTGGAATAGCGGTGTGGGCTAGGAATGGGTTCATCTCTTGATATACCCAACAGGGGAAGGCAGGTGGGACCAGGGAAACTGCCCAACAAAAGTAGCAATGATTGGGTTTTGAAAATAAGACAAAGGGGAAAACTAGCCTTACCTGGAAGATTAAGTAAAAACACTCCTGTTTAGGGAAGCCCTAAGCTCCACTTAGTGCCACGGCTTTACGTATCTATTCATTTTGTTAATATAGCTTTCTTCTGTCAAAAGCGCCTAGAGACCTGACGGTGATTTGGCGCTATACAAGCTGTAGTTAACAATAACAATAACAATAACAATAATAAATAATGTAGTGTGAAACACCCTAGCAGGCCCTACTAAAAAGCTCCTACAGCAATTTTTCTTCCTGAAAAAGAAAAACATACTTTCCCACAAAATCTGTCGCAAACTACCCACAGAACTCCATTTGTTGGTGTATACAACTTTTCCATGTTATGAACATAGTTACCAAAATATAGGAACATAGTTGCCTAAATATAGAAAAAAGAAGAACAAATTAGCCTGATCAAGAGCAAGGAATGTCACATGGATTGTTCGATACTCAGATGAGTTGTGGTCCCAGATCGGCTTTACGGTTTTATTCGGATTTTTTTGTGCTGAGATTAAAAAGTCTGATGCAGTACAAGAAATGTGATATAAACTCGATCGTTAAAAATGCAATAGGTCCAAATGCTATTTTACAACGACCCACTTCACAGAAAGATGCAAATAAACCTATGCGTATCCATCCCGAGTATCTGGATAAAAAGCGACATTCAATCAGATTCTGTCACCTGCACCATCTTCTCTCTCTCTCTCTTGATCTCTCTCTACCTCTCTCTTCCTCTCTCTCTCCCTCAGCCTTTCTCTCGTTCTCTCTCTCTCTCTCTCTTCCTCTCCCTCTCTCTCTTTAAGCCCCACTAAGCCTTCTGCAATTAATCTTGAGAGAAAATGACACAGTTACCAGGAGAAGCCCTCCAAAGGCTCCAGCCGACTCGGGAAATGCCCGGTGGAACAAAAAGCCAGTCCAGCCTTCATTTGATTGCAGAAGTCGTCTATGCCAGAAGCCTTGTTAGGCACGTGTTCAGTAAACGCTCTCAGAATACTATGTTATCAGGTCTCCAATAAACTGCATCAATAGCCCTTTTAGCAGCATGTCGGAGAATAGAGAGAAATTAAAACCACCCACGTCGAGGAGCTGCCGTTCAGATGGAGCCTTTGCAGCTGTCTCCCTCAGCAGGAGGCTGAAAACTGTGAGGTGAAAAAGGCAATATCAAAAGCTATAAAAAACGGTTAATATGCAACTTTCATACACCCAGAAGTGGGGGAGGGGGGGAGGAATATTCTACATGGCTTATAAAGACTGCACAATGTTCGCTCTGCAGAAACAGGCAAAGAAACATTGGGTCATATTATCAAGCAAGGGCGATACATTATTGCCGTTTTTATCGGCAGGAAACTGCCGCAAAAGCGGAGATAATGGGCTTAATAATATGCCCTTGTGAAATCCCATAGAAGCCCAGGTTCTGGTGTTAACCTGGGCTTCTATGGGAATGCACGAGGGCATATTATCAAGCCTATTATCGCCGCTTTAGCAGCAGTTTCCTGCCGATAAAAGCGGCGATAATGTATCGCCCATTCTTGATAATATGGCCCATTGTTGCACGTTATGACGTGTGGATGTTGCAGGATAGGAGCAAGCAGGGAGCGCTAGCATAATTTGAGGAAACGATACTGGAATGCATAAAACTACTTGGATTGCCGTTTGCAGTGCCAGTTCTCTCTCTTCTCTTCCCCACTGAATCAAGGAAACACCACTGCCGCGAAATTCAGAGTAAAGCAGAGACATCAGATATTAATACTCCACACACAGAAGCTACCCCACCAACCTTTCCAGAGAAAACCATCAGTCAGAGAACACACAGACGGGGGCACACTTATCATGCAGTTGCAACTGCTAAGTAAGAATTATCAAGCCATGCAAGAGCGCCTTACCATACCCTGTGTGGCTTGATAAATGTAGAGTAGTGCATCGCAGCGCAAATCGCTCCATTGCGTTATTCTGCCCCAGGGAGGTGTTCCCTGGGTGGAGCGTGGGTGTTCCCATGCAGCCACCCATGGATTTTGGCGCATTCACAGATTTACTATTACTGGTTGACCTGGGAATGTGTCAAAATGCTATGTCTCCTCAGGTGAGACGTAATGAAGAGAAATATGTTTATTTCTCCTCATTTTTCCGCTTTCTATAAAAAGAGAAAATGCCTCAGAGGATTGTTTCATGCAGGAATGTGTCCCAGTCTGCTCAAAAGCAACCCTGCTGACCACGCAGGCACCCTTGCACCGTGGTGTAAGGGTGCCTGCATTGGTGCTAGGCAGCACATTGTGCGCCGTATAATGTTAAATACTGTGCTGTGCATTCCTGCCCCTTCCCTGTCACGTAGTGCAGCAAGGTGGCATGCTGTGCTGCACTCCGGATTTTTTGATAAATGTGTCCCGCAAATTTCTAAGAAAGAATTTAGATGTTAGAGATCAAGGGGTCCATCCCAAAGAGTAGAGCACTCTCAGCCAACCCTAACAATGCCAAGTGTCTCTGTACTGTTTACGAAAATTCTCAAGACAGAATATTCCAAACAAGCCCAAGACTGAAATCTGACGAGAGTCAGACAATGAGTATTGCAGAGGGCTAATCAGTCTTCATGTGTTTCTGGTCAACAAACTATTTACTGGACCTTAAAACACTCATGCTTACAATGCCCGTGCCAGATATCAGACCGCCTCAGGGTAGCAGTATACGCCATGTAGTATTATCTAGCTAATCTTACGACAAAGCAGTTACCCTATTGTAACTAACAGCACATGGTGTCCAGAATTTAAGGCAGCATTACTGCCTTTTGGGGTCTATCTTTCCGGAAGTCAGAGGGTTTATTTTGTTACCCTCCCAGTTTTGCATAAGTTGTGAGGAAGATTTTGCATGCCACACCCACTACCTTGCCCAGGGTCATGGACAGAATGCTTTCTTTCACATGGTGGCAGCTGTTAATTGCTCACCTTTTACAAAAGCCTCCTAGTCAGAGTCTCCTCTCCCTCTCAAACAGTAGGGGGCGACATTGTTGGGATCCTTGATTTATCCAAGGGAAGGAGGATTTAAGTCTCCTTGCCCACCACCCCTACACATCTCAAGAGAGGGTTGGGGAATTTCCTTTCATTATCTTGTCTACAGCTTGAGTGATTCAACGTATTGGGTTTTATTCAGCTTGTATCAGAGTAGCATGGCCTAAATATCACCAAACTTTTGTTCCTCTAAATATTGTTTCCCAAAATATCACCCCAATTGAGCCAAATTTGTAAATGGCACTTTAGCTGCAATATTTATATCAGAAGCTATTTTTGTAACCCATATTTTAATTTATCACCCTTTACCCCCACCTTGCCTAATGGTGGAAATGGGGGTCAGTGTACTGCCCCTTGGGCCACCTTGCCCCTTACCTCGTTACAGCCCCATACACCTTTCCCATGGAAGTTAACAGGATTGGGAGCCCACTTGTCTAATCATATCCATTTGCTCCAGATTGGCAATTTGCCCTACCTCATCTTGTCCAAAGTCATGGGGGGTTGTGATTCCCTATCCCTGTATCGATGAGGTGGGGGCAAAAACACTAACACCCCACATCCTTGCAAGTGGAGGAACAAATATCCACCCTGTGCTTGGGTTAGCTGCAGAGTGCTAGCAATTTCCTGCAACATTTGGGCGAGACAGTAGCACAAACTAACCCACCACATTCAGACAAGGGGCAAACAACAAATACCCATGCTTTTAGGCAAGGTAGAGGTTTAATATTGACCCCCTGACCATGGAAAAAGCATGGGACTTCTAAATATTGCCCTGCCTTTGGGCAAGACATGGCACAACAGACTCCCTGCTCCAAACTTGTGCAAGGCAGGAAGAGCTAAGAAATACCCCTCTTCCCTTGGGTAGGGGGTACAAAACCTCACTGCCCTTTGGCAAGTAGAGCAGGCAGATACTACCCTTTCCTTTCTGTAAACTGAAAGTGGTAACATATACGCCAGCCCCTTTTGCAAATAGGGATTTGCAAACTCCTTCCACTACCCTTCCCAAAGCTGGGATCTACCCAATCCGCAGTGCCTTGGATAACCAGGGGCCATTGATATCAGGAGATTGGACTTGAAAGCACAAAAAGAGGCAAAAAGCATTCCCTGAAGAAACACTTTTGTTACAGTTTAAGCAAGGTTATCTGGAGGTAAATAGTTCCTACAACACAAAACCTCAAAATATAGGTAAGGGAGTATATTAAACCATGGCTGCTAGGGATATTTTTCTCCAGCGCTGGATTCTCAGATTTATCATTGTTCATGACGAGCTCAGCTCGTCATCAGCACAGCTCAACTGTGCCTCATGACGAGCTGAGCTCGTCATGAGCATCGAAGGGGTTAACACTATCTCCTACACCAACCATACCATAATCTCACAAATTATTTCACACGTACAATAATACACAACAGCATCTATGATATCAGTGAAATTATGTTGCTTATGTTTAAGGATCAATAGAATCAAACATACAATGTGAAACACATGCAAATAATACACAAACTAGTCAGACACTAGTTTGAGGAGTAATTCCTTATGTGGGATGAAACATCATCAGTATACCAAGTAACCTATGCTACACCTTGTTGATTTTAGATACTCTAAGTAAATAACATTATGTGCGCCGAACAAAAATATCAAGGTCCAATTACCATTACATAAAATTCTCAATCCACCCAATTTATTGACCAGGTTTTTCAAAGTCTCTCTCACTGAGTGACCCATCCACTTAGGGGGTCATTTATAATCTGGCGAGCGGCCCGTTGGCCCACCAAAAGAGTAGAGACCATTGCTTTAGCTCTGTTGGCAGAGGACGGCACACTGTATCTAGAGATCCCTGTGATAAAAGTCCACCTGCTGTTGGAGCAGATGACTCTTTATCACATGATTGGGGCTGAGTGGCCTGTCTGAATTCTATAGGGCAATTGTCCCTGAAAGGTTAAAGGTAAATATCCTTGGTATGCATGAGAAGTTTCTTCATGCAGGTCATGGATATGTTTTTATATTCCTTCCTTGGGGGCTGACACACCATGTATGGCATCCCTATAAAGGAACGATCTGTGATGGTCTCCGGCCCTGAAAAGAGCAGGATGCCCATTACTGTAACCTGTCACATTAATGGCCATCAGTTGGTTTGGGTTGCAAAGCCAGCTCAGGCTCCAACAACTGAAAAGCTCCCATGTTGCCAAATAGGGTGGTGGAACCGTGAGATTGGCCAACTTTGAATACACCGTTTTTGGTAGATGGTCCACATCAACCACGCCCTAAATGAGGTCTTTAGTCTTTTATTGTCATGAGTTTGTAATCTTTCACACAAAATGGGTGAGGGTAGAATTTAAGGTTATGACATTACCTTGACTACTGACTTTGTTGTATTTGAGTATTTTTGTTTAGGCACTATTTATCTCCTGCCAATCCCAACCTCCAAACTTTATCCCTGTATATTTGCATATACATACCTTTTTGGATGACAACAATTGATTTCTGAGTTGGCTGTAGGGTAAACTTTGGTGCTACAAAAATGCCTCAAATAAATGAACAAGTGAAGTTAGTAAGGCCTAGAAAAACTCAACGTTCCAGACATGTATTTTGGAACTCTCAATGTGGACTAGCACAATCACACACATTCTAACAATAGGAAGTAGGGCTCAGAATTAGAACAATTTACAGTTTACAACTGAAGTGTCTTGAGACTAATTGATTTTTGGGAAGAACAATGGAGATTTCTTTAAGCAAAATTAGCAATTTTACTTCTCAAATTTAGAACTATTTCACAATATAAAATGGCAGTTGAGAGATGTTTGTCATGTAAAAACAACTGTTACAAATGTAACAGGTGCAGTACTGTAATTGGGGGTTGTAGTCTTCACTCTCAATACAGTTATGGAGGTGGGACACAATACAACTGCACTTAGTGAAATAAGTCTGACATATGCCCAATAGAGAGCTTCAATATACTACTTAATCTCATTGTTGAACAAGGGGAGAGATTCATGCTTCACTTAGGATTTATCTTTATGAGCTGTGCTCTCTCACAACTACAAGATGTGCTCCTTTTGAGCTGTACACTGATTTTTTTATGAATGGTTTAGTATTTTTGCAAACAGACCTAGGTACTAATAGGTTGATTCACAAAATACCAAATCGCAAGGTGTTGTTCCTAATTAAAATTCATTAGGCAGGTCACAATTTCAGACCGCCTTTGATTGGCCACATCACAAAGATGGTGGCCTGCAGGAGACAGCAGATCACCAACACTGTGCTTGCTTTCCAAAATGGAAACTTTTATTAAAGCAGCACAAGTTTCTAATGGTGCTCGGTCGCTATAAAAAAAAAACATTTTGGAAAAGGTTTGTGAGAGAAATTGGCTACTCAACCTGAAGCTGCCCCCCACTTCACAAAGGGGGATGGTTCCATAGAGAATCCCTCCCCTTTTGATTTTCCGTTACCACTCCAACTTAGGAATCGGTAACTAGTGAATGTTTTGTGGTCATAAATCATTGATACATCAGGAACTGAATCGCTATTTTCAAGGGACGCCCAATACAAACCCCTTACAAACATCGATTCGGAACGCATTCATAATCCCCTTTATTTTTTATGAATTGCTAAATGTCTTTATTACATTAGAAAAATATTCTTACATGTTGCAAGCCATCTATTTTGAAAAATTGGAGGGTTTGCTCCCGGTTGAAAGCTGTACACATCAGATTCTTTAACACAATATTGGCCCCAAAAAACTGTTATGCTTTCAAGACAAACAAATTAATTCTTTGTCCTGAAGATGATGCCATGTATCTGTGTGTAGGCATCGAAACGCCGTCGACATAGTAGCATCATATGTACCCTACAAATAGAAAATTGTTCACAATGATGCTTTGTACTTTACCATTGTCTGTTCACTGAGATACTAGCACAGACCGCCTTTGTTGCGTCAAGTTTACCCCCCTGTTTTGTCTTGTCCCCTGTGGGTTACTGGTTGTACCCACCTTGTAAAAAATCCTTTTATGTTTTCCATATCTCTTAAAATAAAAACCTGTCCTGCTGGACAAAGGTCATACTGACTATTGAGTGTATGTCCATCAATTCTGCCTAATCCCTGAACTACTAGGGACCACTGTCTTTTGAAATACGTAACTGCCCAAGGTCCCTAGTGATATTCCTTTGGGTCTCCCTTGTTCTTTGAAAATAACTGAGCAGTTCTTAGCCATGTTATCCAATGGGAGGTGGATAACATGGCTAAGAGCATTAGCTCGGTAATGCATGAATATCGCTGACTTTTCACCGATATTCATGCATTGCGGCGATTTTTATCGCATTTGCGATAAACCTTGGTAACACCAAGGTTTATTTGCGGTAAAAATCGCCGCAGCTCAGCGGTAAATTTTTGTCTCTAACCAAGCAATAGCGATAATTATCGCTATTGCTTGGTAATATGCCCCTGCGTTTCCCAAGACTGGATAGCCTTTCAAAAGGTGTCTGAAATGTAGAATTGAAGTGAATCACTACTGTGATTATATCTCCACCCATCACTGCTCTGCTAGGTGCTACAGTCCAGACTTTCAGGTGTAGGAATAGAGCATTATGATAAAACCCTTCATTCTTTTTTTGATTGCCACCAGAATTCAGAGAAAAGGGCTATCAGGGCCGAATCACTTTGAATAGAGTTTGTGATGGATTTATGCCACTTTGGAGATTGACTGCTGTTTTCTGTAACATTTATGCTGCAAAATTTAACAGAGACTGGGTTTGCGTTTGGTTTGGGTTTGAGTTAGTCAACACACATTTTATCTGAGCCTACAAGATGCATTTACATCCTAAAATGTAATACTAATGGTCCAAAGAGAAGACCCATCTGTTGTGAAAAATATGCTTTCAGTGCATTAGCACAGTGTCATTTCTGTGCTGCAAATACCCGTGTTTCAACAGATTGTGTTGAAAGCAAATGTTACAGTTTTCTGAATTTTTACCAAAAACATGCAACGCTAGTGATGATGCTTCAATTGGGCGTTGTGGCTTTCTTTAGATGGGTGCAGATTACTCTGGAAAGGTAGTTCACCAAAAAAGGCACTACTGAACACATCATTGGTTTTCCTTTGTACTTGTAACAGGGAAGCTAGGGACTAAGGGCCATATGTAGGTGGCCAAATAGCGAGCACTAACGCTGAAATTAGCAGAATTTCAGCATTAGCGATCACTATTTGGCTGCGAGCAATGTAGGTGAGTTTAAACCTGCTAGCAAAATAAGGAATCGCCAAATTGCGATTCCTTATTTTGCTCTTGCAGTAAAGGAATCAGTACATTTGATTCCTTAAATGCAATGTAAGTAGCACAAAAAAGTGCACTTTAACCTTAAAGAATCGCTAATTACCACCAACTTCAAGTTGGTGGTAATTACCGATTAAAAAAAAAACAGCACTTTTTTGCTTTTTTAAATTGCCATGTAGCACACATTCATGCCCTTAGGACATGTATGTGTGCCACATGTGCACACATGCACATTTCAGGGGTGCACATGTGGCACCCCTGAAATGCCACATGTGCCCTTGCAATCTTGAGATATCTCCCGCTATTTGCGATTTTTTCATGGTGAATATCTTCCCATTCATTCCTATGGGCCTCCTAGCCCATAGGAATGAATAGGTAGGTATTCCTTATTAGCGAATCTCAAGTTACGGTTCGTTATTAAGGAATATTAAGGCCCGCAACCTCAGACAGTGGATCGACTACTGCGCCATCACCCTCGCTCCACTCAAGAGACCCTCCAACAGCTACACCAGCAAAAGAGCCACCTGGTTCACCGACGAACTCCAGACCTCCAAACGCGCATGCCAGAAACTGGAGAAGATATGGCTCCACAAATGCACACCGGACAACCACGCAGCCCACAAGGACGCCACCCGCAGATATCACCACCTCATCAGATTAGCCAAGAGATCCTCCTTTAAAGACCGCCTGGATAACAACGCACACAACAGCAAAGAGCTCTTCAGCATCGTAAAGGAACTCTCCAACCCCAGTGCCAACACCAACGACATTCCGCCCTCACAAGAACTGTGCGACTCACTAGCCATCTTCTTCCACTGCACGATCGCTGACATCCACAACAGCTTCAACACCACGACCGCCCCGACTACGCCAGACTCCACCTCACCTGTGAACACCACCAGCGCCAACCGCCTGACCTCCTGGTTCAACGTCTATGACGACAAGACACGCAAGGTCATGAACTCCATCCACTCAGGATCTCCATCAGACCCATGCCCACACCACATATTCAACAAAGCAGACGCAGACATCGCACCCCAACTACGGAAGGTCATCAACATCTCCTTCGAAACAGCAACATTTCCGGAAAGCTGGAAGCACACCAAAATCAACACCCTCCTCAAGAAGCCCAAGGCGGACGGCAAGGACCCTCAAGAACTTCTGGCCCATCTCCCTGCTCCTGTTTCCGGCGAAAGTCATTGAGAAAATCGTCAACATGCAATTGGCCCGCCACCTCGAAGACAACAACATCTTGGACCCATCCCAGTCCGGATTCAGACGAAACCACAGCACTGAGACAGCCCTCATCGCCGCCACAGATGACATCAGGCGCCAACTAGACAATGGTGAAACATCAGCCCTCATCCTCCTGGACCTGTCAGCCGCCTTCGACACGGTCTGCCATCACACTCTAAAGACATGCCTCCTAGAAGCCGGAATCCAAGAGAAGGCCCTTGACTGGACTACGTTCAAAAGACAAAAGAGGGTCCCTGAATGAGGCAATGCAAGGAGAAGAGAGCAGGGAAGAACTATCAAAAAGCAGAGAACCTCCCCTAGAACATTATCAATCGATAGGTGAAACATCCATTACTTTTTCCTGTGCACATGGCATATTTTTTCTGTTGGTCTTGGTGGTGGTGCTCCAGCAGCGTATTGAAGTTCTGATTATTGTCTTGTAATTCTGATATTGTTCTCATTGTCCCAAAAGAGACTGTTTTCATTCATTTCCAGTCACAAGAAACAGCCCTACGATACCCTGGTTTCTTCTATTCAAAAGATTTAATATTGTTGTTATAATTGAAGTAATCCAATTATCACAGTCAATTGGATATATGATATTGTTTTCCTTGCGCCCTGACGAAGGAACTGTGGATTACTGTCCTTTCCGAAATGCACTTCGGCGATTTCTTTTGCCTGTTTAATTTTTGTCTTTCTTGCTTTTGCTTGTAATTCTGTTTGTGATGATTGTTTTGTTCCTTTATTATGATGTATGGTGTTGTGGTTGCTTGAGAGGATGCCTGTGAGTATTAGTATGATTGAGGGCTGTATGATGTTGATCTAATTGAATTGTACATATTTGTATATATAGCTCGTATGAAATTGTTGCTTTCTATGGACCATTAAGAATAAAAATCATATGTTTTTCTAAAGAAACCTGTTTATGTGGGACTATGATGCTATATATAAAGTAATGGATGATATACCTTGACTGGACCACGTCCTTCCTCTCCGGCAGAACCCAGAGCGTCCGCCTCCCACCCTTCCGATCCGAAGCCACCGACATCATCTGCTGCGTCCCCAGAGCTCATCCCTCAGCCCGACGCTGTACATGGCCCCCTCGCACAAGTGGCACGCCATCATGACCTCAACATCATCTCCTACGCCGACAACACCCAGCTCATCCTCTCCCTCACCAAGGACCCACACACCGCCAAAACCAACCTCCACGAGGGAATGAAGGCCATCGCCGACTGGATAAGGAGCTGTCGTCTGAAGCTGAACTCGGACAAGACGGAGGCCCTCATCCTCGGACCCACCCCCTCAGCCTGGGACCACTCCTGGTGGCCGACCACACTGGGAACAGCACCGACACCCACCAACCATGCACACAACCTAGGATTCATCCTTGACTCCTCCCTCTCCATGTCTAAGCAGGTCAATGCCGTCTTCTCCTCCTGCTACAACACCCTCCGCATGCTCCGCAGGATCTACAAGTGGATCCCTACTGAAACAAGAAGAACGGTGACACAGGCCCTCGTCAGCAGCAGAACTGGACTATGGCAATGCACTCTACGCAGGAATCCCAGCCAAACACCTACAACGACTACAACGCATCCAAAACACCCCTGCCCGACTGATCATCAACGTCCCCAGCCGCAGCCACATCACCCCCATCTGAGAGACCTACACTGGCTCCCCGTCGACAAGAGGATCACCTTCAAGCTCCTCACCCATGCACATAAAGCACTCAACAATGCCAGACCAGCCTACCTAAACAGCAGACTCTGCTTCTACACCCCCACCCGCCAGCTCTGCACCACCAGCCTCGCCCTCGCCGCTGTCCACCGTATCCAATGAACGACCTCCGGTGGCAGATCCTTCTCCTACCTCGCCGCTAAGACCTGGAACACCCTCCCTACCCACCTACGGCAGACCCAAGACCTACTCGCCTTCAGAAGACTCCTCAAGACCTGGCTCTTCGAGCAGTAGCGCCGCGCTCCCCTCAGCGCCTTGAGACCCTCACGAGTAAGTAGCGCACTCTACAAGTACTCTGATTGATTGATTGATTGATTGATATATACTTATACATATATGCCGGACGCTGCGCAGCCGTGCAGCGCCCAGCATATATTGGGAGGTGGGAGGGAAGAGCAGCTGGGAAGCGGGAGCAGCGAGTGGGCAGGGGGGCGGGCCGCAGGGGACACAACAGTGGGGAGAACGAGTTGCACAGTAAGAAAAACGGGGCAGCAAAGAGGGGGAGCAGTTGCTCAGAGCCGAGAAAACGGGGCACAAAGGAGGGGGAAAACGAGGGACACAGGAAGAAAAACGGGGCAGAAAGGCGTGGAAAAACGAGTGACACAGAAAGAAAAACGGGACAGAAAGTTTAAAAACGCTGGCCTGCCGTATTTCCAAAAATACGGCTCAACCCTGTATTTCCCTAAGCGCTGGCTCTAAATAAGCTGCCTTGTGTCCCGACTGATGGGGATCGAAATGCCGTCGACATGGCAGCGCAATTCTATGGCGCATGTTACGTTTTGTGCTCCTGTAAAACTGTTTGTTCCATGATTTAAGTGACTTCAACTTAATCTTGCGGAGCCATCACTGTATTATTTCTTTGTCACCTTGCGCCATTCACGCTGTTCACGTTCAGCACTTGCATCTTCACCTTTCACTAATTGTATATTTCTCCACTCACCAAGTGCCCTCGGGTTGTCACATGATTCTCTCTGTACAGTGCTGCTTAACTGTATTTCCATGTGAAACACCCTCCTCTGAATTGGTGAATAACAAGCTTTTAAACCAAACGAGCCTCCATGGGCCTCATTTATGAAAAGTGACGCATCGCTGCATGAAAACAGCGATGCGTCACTTTTCACTGCGCACTCCTTACGACATTCCTGATGCGTCATATTTAATGTATGACGCATCATGTCGCAAGGAGTTACAGATAAGTCAGTATTTCTGACGTATCTGTAGGCGCAAAAGTGACGCATTGCTGGAGTGTGTCACAAAAGTGACGCAACTCCAGCAATGCGTCCTTTCACATGGGGAAAGCCCCATGTGAAAGGGCTTGCGTCAGTCTTACGGCTGCTGTGAGGCAGGCGCAAGATTTTGACGCAACAGCGTCCTAAAAGTGACGCAGTGAAATCTCATAGATTTCACTGCGTCACTATTACGAGGCTTTTTGCGGGGGAACACCCACTCTGCATACATTATACCTGACGCAGGTATAATGTGGCGCTGGGGTTTAAAAAGTGATGCATCTACCTAGATGCGTCACTTTTTAAATATGGCGCAACAAGGCGCATTTTTTACACCGCTGGTGCGTCACAAAAAGTGATGCACCGGCGGCGCAAAACTGACGCAAGGCCTTCATAAATAAGGCCCCTTGTTTCTTGTTCATGTAATGCTGACTGCATACATTACTTAACTGTCTCAAACTGATACCTGTTGGGAATTGCTATTGTTTATACTCCACACCCATCCCGACGTGGTCTATGGGTTAACTCCTGTTGTTCTTACACATTGTGCCAGCGCAGGCACCCTTGCACCATGTTGCAAGGGTGCCTGCGTTGCAGGGGCTATTGTTTATGTGTATAAAGGGACACATTCCTGCACATAAATATTCAATAATGGCTATTTGCTTTTTCTATGTGTGCTGCAGCACATATAGAAAGAGTAAAAAAGAAATTAAACATTTCTTCTTTTATCGCCATTCTAAGACCAAGTTTTATACCTGGCCTTAGATTTTGGCGCTGCCACAGCCTTCTAAATGTGGGTCAGCGTCAAAAAGCAATGGGTGTTTCAGTGGAAGGCCCACTGAAAAACGCAGTACATGCTCCTTTGCCGCAGAGGACTGCAGCGGAATAGGGCATATTTACATGGTGGTGTTATGCCACGCTAAGTGACTTTGTGCGATCTTGTAAATACGGGGAATGGCACAATGCTACCGGACCGCCGGAAAAAGTGACGCTCCCCTGGCGTTAGTGGCTTGTAAATATGCCCCAGATATTCCTTTATACGAATCAAATCCCTGCCCCAGTGTTCTGTGATCATAATAAAGTCTGTTGGTGCTCACATGTATCTCTTGGTTTGAGGAGAACTGAGCAGAAATGATGTCTGTTTTTTTCCCTAGTTTCCTTTTTCTTGATTTTTCCCAAATGCAATGCATTCACTTTTTTTGCAGAGCGGACGTTCAGACATTTACTGAGCTGTTCACTTGCTACTCTGCCATATGCCTTCATTGTTAGTACACGTTTTTATTGAATGTAATGCTCGGTGGCTAGGGAACAAGCTCTTGCCAGCGCATCGTGGTGTTAATATGTTTATGTTGGGAAGTAATGGGATATTGACTACAAACACGTGCTTGCTCCCTGCCTGCTTCAGGGTCTAAATAAAGGATTTTATTTTTTCATACTGTTTCTGACCTTTCCTTGTTTGATGCAGCATTGGCTGACGTATTCTGTAATTACTTAGACTTAAATAAATGAACATGCTGCCCTCACTATAGTGTATGCGCTTAATAAACATTTTGCCGACATCCTCTAACCCCACCAGATTCACACAGAAAGATTGTCAGAATCTGTTCGATTGAGCAATAAAAGCCAAACTTTAGACATGTAAGAATTGGCGGAGCTAATTCAAATGACTGTCATTGTGCAGTTAAAAACACAGCGAACATGCAGGCACCATAATATTAAAGCAGAACAAAGAACCAAACAGGTGTGGCCTAATGGCTTTAGCGGTCAACTTGGAGGCTGGAGAAGCTGATTTGAGTCCCGGCAGGGACGCTCAACATCCTGGGATTGTGGGCAAACTATTTAAAATCCCCTGCCTGCCACTTTTAACATGGGAAACAGTGACATACTGGCGGCGCAAGGGGCTTGTAAATAAGCCCCTGAATGTGTCCGTCTATAACGCAACTGATGATCATGTAAAGTGCTCTAATGGCCTCATTTTATGAAAAGTGACGCATCGCTGCGTGAAAACAGCGATGCGTCACTTTTCATTGCGCCCTCCTTGCACCATGCTGGATGCGTCTTATTTATAATATGACGCATCATGTCACAAGGAGTTACAGATACGTCAGTATTTCTGACGAATCTGTAAGCGCAAAAGTGACGCATTGCTGGAGTGTGTCACAAAAGTGATGCAACTACAGCAATGTGTCCTTTCACATGGGGCAAGCCCCATGTGAAAGGGCCTGCGTCAGTCTTACGCCTGCTGTGAGGCAGGCGCAAGATTTTGATGCAACAGCATCCTAAAAGTGACGCAGTGAAATCTCATAGATTTCACTGCGTCACTTCTACGACCCTTCCTTGCGTCAATACGCCCCCCTTGCATACATTATACCTGGCGCAGGTATAATGTGGCTCAGGGGTTTACAAAGTGACGCATCTACCTAGATGTGTCACTTTGTAAATATAGAGCAACAAGGCGCATTGTTTACGCCACTGGTGTGTCACAAAAAGTGACGCACCAGCGGCGTAAAAGTGACGCAAGGGCTCATAAATGAGGCCCCTAATACCTTTGGGTCGAGTTCGTGCTATACAAAAATCGGATTAAAAAAACAACACTTCGTTTCTCATGTCCAGTTTCTAACAGCCCTCTGTAGTGCCAGACCATGACTATGTACTCCTTGAGAAAATAAATGCTGTCTCTGGCACTAAAAAAAGATACTGCTTGCATTGGTGTCAATGCTGCAAAGACAAATGCAGCAATGGGTCCCCCTCCCCTTCCAGAATTGTGTGCATGAGACCCCCAACACTTTAGGGGGGACCATGAATCCTCCTTAAATAATATTTGGCCATAGATTGCATCCACCTGCAAAAGGCTGTCCAGAAATCCTTTAGGGGCTGGGATGCAGGGTGTATCTTCACATATGCATATGCCCAACGTACAGCCACTGAGAATTGTCGGTGTCTGCTGCCGAGGGGCAGAGCATTTGGAATTTAAGGTGTGGTAGGGACTCAACCTGTTCACCTTCGAAGTGCCGTACATGTATTGCCTTATCAAAAGCCGTTTTGCCTGTGCATTTTCTTCAGTGATATGGAACATGCACAGAGCCAAAAGAAGGCCCTCTTTTCTTGATGCCACGTTCATAGCTGCCAGGTTTCCCAGGTCCATGCGTGATGTGCTGCTCAAGTTCATGTTTTTTCTTTGAAATGTGGGAGTTGTAGTCCTGTGTTATAATGCAATAAACAAGACTACAAGTCCCAGAGTTCAAAGGAAAAACCTGGAATGGAGTAGCACATCTTGCATAGACCTGGCAAACTTGGCAGGGCTGAATTTCTCCAAGTCAACCTATTTTTACAAAACACACATAACATTCCGGTCCCTGCATCTCTAGATTTACATACATATTTGAAACTCCTTCATTCATGGATGTTTGCATGTGCAAACATCTTAATTGTGGATGTGAAAGACATGCTTGTACATCAACAATTCCTATGTACACCTGCCCCGTGGTTTGATAGATGGTGGAACCACTTGCAATATAAATATGCGTTTTGACTTTTCCCTCTTGAGCCTTTCTAAAAGCTACACCACCTAAGTTCTGTTATGTTATGTTATGTTATATTGTGTCTTTTATAGCGCTCGGCTACTCAAAAGAGTGTCCCGGCGCTTTATTGACAACCTAGGAAGACAAACACAACACAACAGATTAAAAGAAAGCAGGGTCAACAGAACACGAAAGAGACTAGGAGGCAAAAAGCCAGGTTTTCAGGCCCTTCCTGAAAGCCAGCAGATTTGAGGTGCTGCGTAACGTCAGGGGCAGAGTGTTCCAAAGCTGAGGGGCACGGAGCATAAATGAACGACCTCCAATACGGGCCCTCCTCACACATGGAACAATGGCAAGGAACTTCGACTCTGACCTCAAAGTTTGGGCAGGACGATAAGAAACTAGCCTCTTCTGAAGATATTTAGCTCATGTGGCGTAGAAGGCCTTGTGAGCCAGGGTTAGAGCTTTAAAAACTATCGGCTGTCGGATAGGCAGCCAATGAAGCGACTGCAACAGGCCAGAGACTTTGACTCGCCTATGCAGGCCAAAAATGGCACGTGCTGCAGCGTTCTGGACCACCTGCATCCATTGCAGGAGATATTTGGGCAGGCCAAGATATAGGACGTTGGAATAGTCCAGTCTTGACCCGATCAGGGCCTGTACCGTAATCCTCCTGTGGTCCTCAGAGAGCAACGGAAAAAACTTCCGAAGCATGCGGAGAAGCCCAAAGCAGGTGCCAGTGAGGGTGAGGATCTGAGATCTTAAAGTCAGACCGTTGTCGATTTTAACCCCCAGATTCTTAGCTAACTGAGACGACCGCCCCGGGGGAGACATGTCGGCAGGCCACCATACCTGCCAGACCGGATCGGATTGACAACCGAAGAAGAGCACCTCCGATTTATCTGAGTTGCACTTGAGGCTGTTCAGTTGGAGCCATTTGAACACAGCCCCAAGGCACTCGTGGACACTCTCTCCATCAAAATCCTCTCCTTTCCGGCAGGTAAAGAGCAGCTGGGTGTCATCTTCATAGGATACGATCTGGGCCCCGAAGGACTCGGCCAGAGCCGCCAGAGGGGTCATAAAGATATTAAAGAGAGTCGGGCTCAGTACAGAGCCCTGTGGAACTCCGACTCCCAATGGCGGCATCTCGGCAGAGGTAGAGGAGGCCCAGACCGTCTGTCGGCGGTCAGCCAGAAAAGATGTAAACCAGCTAAGCACCGTCCCCCTCAGACCGATCTCATGAGGTCTGACGAGCACATCCTCGTGGGGGACGGTGTCGAAGGCCGCCGACAAGTCAAGCATGATCAGCATGGCTCTACCACCCAAGTCTAACGTCTCCTTGATGTCCTCCGACACCTCCAGCAGCGCCGTCTCCGTACTAAGATTGGGACGAAAGCCCGATTGGGTGGAATGGAGCAGATTGTGTGATTCCAGGAAATTGGAAAGCACGTTGTGCACGTGCTTCTCCACGGTCTTGGCCAAAGCGGGGAGAAGAGAGATAGGCCTATAATTGGCCAAAACCTCAGGGGCCAAGCCGGGCTTCTTAATAAGGGGGATAACCATCGCTTGCTTCCAGGCCAAAGGGACCACACCCTGGCTCAAAGAGAGATTCAAAAGGGGATTGACCAGCGGATTTACGACTGCCGCCATCTTCGCCAAAAATTTGGCCGGGCATGGATCGAGCGGCGATCCAGATTTAAGGTTGGCCAGAAGAGTCAGAGACGATGCCATTAAAATAGGCGGGAAGTCAGATAAGACTGGCCCTAAAGGGACCGATGGAATTAGACGTTCTGACAGCGTATTTACGCTTCTTGATGGTAAGACTTAGACAATTTGGGTTGATTCAGAAAAACTTTTATGAGTGTGTGAATTAGCACTACAGCCGTACTCTTACACGCCTTTGCCAGTCAGCCCGATCTATTCAACTCATGAATAGTAAAAGTGCAAAGAGGGAACAGTTCTTTCTATTTGTACTACTTTCATAAAAATATTCCCATTTTAGATGTTATTGGGCTAATTCACAGAGGCACACAAGATGTCTACAAAGCGCCGTCCTCAGGATCTGCGTGATGGTTAGTTATTTCCACCTCCAGGCAGCTCCAACTCAGAAGAGCTATAATAGAGCTGAGGATTGGAGAGGCCAGGTGAGAGAAGGGAAGGAAGGGAACAGCGGGGAGGGAGATCTGTAAAAGAAAAGAATAAACACAAAACAAAATACACCAATCTCTATATAGAGGTTAGCCAACCTTTGGAATCGCTGTCTTAAGTGTGTGTTAAAATCCTTTCTTCCTTAGAACACACAATTAACCCTAAAAGGTTGAGCAGGGTAAGAACTGCCCCTATAAGAGAATTAAACAATCGTACTATAATCCATATGGAATTCTAAGAGATTACGAGGCATGCAAATTGTGGAGTATAGCAATATCTTAGTTCATGCACTAAGAGGGAAAGTGTTATGCTCATGGAGGAAAAGTGCAGGCCAATGCGGGTTAAACACCTGCGCACTTGTTACATCACAAGCACTTTGTAAATGCATAGGTATCGTTATGGTACAAGCAAGGAAACAAAAGTGGACCGTTATTAACCTAGTTTGTAATACATGGCCCTTATATGCAAATACTACCCGCACTCTACATGAAACCCCCAATGAATGAGCAGCGCGCTTGTTCAAAGTTTCACAAGCGCGAGTAAAGAAATGCCCAACTTTTCCAAGAATGACCGTCTTATGCTGCGGCCAGGATTAATATCCCCAAAACACGTGGTCCACACTAATGATTATAATCAAGAACAAACAATCATCAATAAAACATTTCACCGCACCGCAAGTGGAAGTGACTTGCTGGCCGGGACAGAGGGCTGTAAATCTCACCGTTAAGACCTGGCCGGTCTTACCTTGCCTCACGGTACAGCGCGCAATGCCAGGGGGGAGGACAGAAATCAGCCTGAGCAGCTCTGCGTCACACCTCCTGCAGCCGCACCACAACATGTCCTCTACAGCCGAATGATCTGGAATAGTGAGCACTGAGATACGTGCTCATGCTGACTCAAGCAGTCAGCATTCAAAATGGCCGCCACCTTAGACTTCTTTTCTGGGACATGTAGTCCCCTGAGGAAAAATAGGGAAAAAACATACAAGGGCTACAAAGAAAAAAACACAGAGGCAACCATAAACACAGAGGATGCATCAAGGCCTATATCTTTTACTACAGAACATAATACTTTACAACAGCAAGAAATACAGTAATGTAAAAACCATTTAGTGCACGGTGCAGCGCCACCACCAGCGGGACCGCAGGGCAGAGAAATGGGCCTTGCCACAAGGCAAAGAAGAGGATTGGTGCCGAGAACATGACCCCCATTTCGTTTTGGCGGAAGAGGGTGCGGCGAGCCCTAGACCGCGCACCGCCACATTAACAAAAGAGTAAATAACATAATTCCCAAAAAGTCTTTGGATATTCTGATGGCAAAGCAGGATGCCTGTAGAGTCCTGTCCACAGAAAATCTGTAAAATGTTTCCAGAAGCACTTAAGTGTTATTACCAAAACCTGTGGGCAATTAACATCTGTTATACATCCTCCCCCTAGTAAAGGAAGAAGTCACTGGTGAAGGCTCATAAAAAGAAAGTAGTAATTAATAGGGATTATTGGGGGTTACTTCAGGTTGCGACATAGCATGGTAAATCAAAAGTTCAGGCCGACAATGATGGAAGGCATGCCAGCTGCAGGAATTAGACTGGCCCTGTTGACAAAGTACCTTGGATGGAGCAAGCACAATTGTTGAAGACTCGATGCGAGGAGTCGGGGAGGCACCGCATCGTAGCAGATCCCATGGATGTAGGCGAAGTACAGGCATTGATCCGCACAGCCAGGAAAGGCATCTGCATTGAACCCCTTTATGATGCAGGCGCTGTGTCGATGTCGAGCTGGGCTGTCCTCCAGCATCAAGCCATGCATTCCATCAAAGTGATGTTGTCAGTCGTCTCCTGTATTGCAGTCGAAGGGCAGTGTATCAGATCTAATTGGTGCAAAGTAGTCACTGCATTGTGTTGGAGCAAAAACAACTGCAGAACCCACTTCTGAGGCAGAGGACTGGATTGGCACCTCAGGCAAGTGAGGGCTTACAGATGGCAGAGCCCAGCAGCAGCAGAGTTTTAGGAAGTGTTTGATGGTCCTGAGACTTCAGAATAGGGGGCAAGCCAGCAAGCCCTTAGAGTCAGTCTGGGTTCAAGTGAGATGGGTCCAGTACTGTCCTCAGCAGGGCAGGGATCAGCATTTAGCAGGGCAGCTCAGCGAAGCAGGGAAGCAGTTCCTTCAGAATAGTCAGTCAAGCAGAGGGGCACTCCTTGTAGCACAGCAGTCTTTATTCCTAGCAAAGTTCTTCACTGGTCCACTTGTCTACTCTCTTGGTAGGGTCAGAGCCCCAGTACTTATATCCAGTTACGCCTTTGAAGTGGGGGTGACTTCAAAGCAGGTCCTTGAAGTGCACAGGTTCACTTTCATCCCAGCTATGTCTGTCAGACTATCTGTGGGGGTTAATCTGCCCTTTGTATGGGAAACAGGGCACTGTTTTTTTCAGGTATGTCAGCTCCCCCTATCACTTCCTGCCCAGGAAGAGCTATCAGAATGTAGATAAATGCAGGTGAATTTTCTGTCACACCCATCCTTCCTGTGTTTGTAGAGCCTGTCTGGAGGGAATCCGCAAAGTTTAGCTGTCACCCACCCAGACGTGTATTGGAGACAGGCTGCAGGGCACACAGAGCAGAAAGAGCAGAGAAACGTCCACTTTCTAAAAACAACTATCACCTTTGTAAACGGAGGATCTTGGCTTTACTGATACACCAGCCCATCAGCCCAGCAGCGCACCGGTCTACCGGTCTACCAGCCCACTTCTCGCCGCACCCGCCTCGCGGGTGCCGCTTCGTCGGTGGGCGTTGGTGGAGGCAGCATTTTGGAGGAGCATCTGAGCATCAAGGCGGCAAGGCGGTAAGGGGCGCGAGGAACCAGCGGGGCTGCGAGCGTGCGGGGACTTCATTTCCCAGAAGTCCCTGCAAGACCGACGGAGAGCTTCCGGTCCGCTCTCCCTGCTGGCCCGCCCCCCGCCCACTAAAGGCTGATAAAAGTGTTCCTGCCTTTCCACTCAGCGGGACTATCACCTTTGTAAACGGAGGATCTTGGCTTTACTGACACACCAGCCCATCAGCCCAGCAGCGCACCGGTCTACCAGCCCACTTCTCGCCGCACCCGCTTCGCGGGTGCCGCTTCGTCGGTGGGCGTTGGTGGAGGCAGCATTTTGGAGGAGCATCTGAGCATCCAGGCGGCAAGGCGGTAAGGGGCGCGAGGAACCAGCGGGGCTGCGAGCGTGCGGGGACTTCATTTCCCAGAAGTCCCTGCAAGACCGACGGAGAGCTTCCGGTCCGCTCTCCCTGCTGGCCCGCCCCCCACCCACTAAAGGCTGATAAAAGTGTTCCTGCCTTTCCACTCAGCGGGACTATCACCTTTGTAAACGGAGGATCTTGGCTTTACTGACACACCAGCCCATCAGCCCAGCAGCGCACCGGTCTACCAGCCCACTTCTCGCCGCACCCGCTTCGCGGGTGCCGCTTCGTCGGTGGGCGTTGGTGGAGGCAGCATTTTGGAGGAGCATCTGAGCATCCAGGCGGCAAGGCGGTAAGGGGCGCGAGGAACCAGCGGGGCTGCGAGCGTGCGGGGACTTCATTTCCCAGAAGTCCCTGCAAGACCGACGGAGAGCTTCCGGTCCGCTCTCCCTGCTGGCCTGCCCCCCGCCCTTCTCACCCCCTACATAACAACATCCTACTCCCGCAGCGCGGGAGAAGACGGGGCAAAGACAGGGCCGTTTCAGGCCGTTACAGACCGAGCAAGACCGGACCGGGCCACCCCCCTTGGCTGCGCCTCGTCCTATACTCTTGTAAAATTCTCATTTGATAAAGGCTACACCTGCCACTTCAAAAATGTCCGTTCGTGCTACACGAAGCAAGACCACAAAAAATGGCAAAAAAGCCACAGGTACTCTGGACGACTTTATCACAAGGACTAGCCTTTCTATCGATAATGAGATTACTAAGCTCCAACATAGAGTCTCCCTAGAGTTAGAGTCCGCAAGAAAATTGTCAATTGAACTGGCATTGAAAAAGAAATCCTCACTAGGTCATATTGCAACTTCCAAAACCCCTGAGCGCACTACCGGCCCTGTACCTATTATTACCTTGGCTGAAGTACATTCTACCCATGATGAGTTAGCTTCAATTGTCAACTTAGAAGTAGGCAGCCCAAGTTTACATGATAGTGTAGCATCAGGAAATAGTCTACCCTCTGAGCCACTGACTGAGACTAATGTAGGGGTTAAGGTGCTGGGGGGAGCTGGTCTGAGCGATACCCAAGAAACCCGAGAGACTGTTAAGTCACCAACTAAACAGAAACGTAAACGTAAAAACCTATCCATCTACGCCAGAAAAAAGGCTAAGGTAGCATCAAATCAAAGTCTCCTAGGGGGGGCCCCCCAACAATCTACTGTCATCCCTACTACTGGGACTGAACATATGTCCTCTAATAATCAATGTAACTTAGACAACATAGAGCCATCTAACCCTGTACAAAGAGTGGATCATCTAATAGAAGAGGGTGAGAATATCTCTATATCCAGGTATTCCACACAAGGGGATAGGGAAGAGTTCTTGAAAATAGTCTGGGAAACGCTTAAAGCACTTCTCAGGCCACCAGAAGTTAGGTTAGCTGGTATTGAAAAACAATGACTTGAGGTAGAGAAGAGGGTTATTACGTTAGCAAGCCTAAGCCTTAATGGCAATGATCCTTCCCTACATGCTCCAATTTTGGCACCCGTGGTATCCTCAAATACAAACCCATTTAGTGTGCTGCAACAAAAAGAAGGGGTAGTTAAAAACAAAAATTCCAACTCGAAAGTTAGCGCCCAAACAGCACCTATTACCACACCTCTGAACGTGCCACCGGCAAATATAACTAATAAATCACAGCCGTCTGTTGCTGCTCAGTGTAAAAAATCGCAGCCAGTAAATGTGGCTGCCACTAATCCTCCAGCTCCTAAATCTTCGGTTTCTCAGAAGTCCTTGCCAACAACTAGACCCCCCAAGAGTAATAATACCCAGGGCCCTAACAAATCCATGACTGATAGATCCCAAGCTAATAGAATAGATGCACACAACCACCAGTCAGCTCATCCCTATAACAACTTTAGGGGAGGATATATTGACCTGCCCCCTGATGCTAGTCCATTTGTCATTGTCCTCACTGGTGTCCCCGAACTACAAAATCAAAATGAAGAGAATTTTGCTTCATTAAAAAATAAGGTGATTTATTGGTTAAATTCAAATAAACCGATTCCAAATCACATGAAAAGTAAAATTCTGATGGTACGCAGGGTACCATGGGTTGGACAAATGACAAAGTCAATTCCGGGTGACTGTATAGTCATCTCATTTGAGGAACCCCACAGTGCGGACCAGATTTGTGCATGGAAATCGTATGGTGATACATCTCCTATTATAGCTAGACCCCTTTCATTTTTTTATCCTCCTCCGAGGGTTCCCAAGCATGGTTCTGGTTGGAACACTCCAAATCTGTACCATGGCTATGCACCAAATCTGGCCAGACAAACTGAGCTAAACATGTGGTCTGGAATTCCTACTTTCAATAGGTTCAGCTGCTTAGATGCAGTTGACTGACTTGAGATCACACCAAACCGCATCCCCATGCTTTATGATCTTTATTGTACATTGGGCGTGGGGCATGTTCATTTCAGTCGAGGATACAGCACCTTATACAAGCAAAGCAATCCTGAAGGTAATTCAGTATGCCCTATCACGCCTAAAGTTTGCCCTGGTGAAAACCCTAATTGTGCCGTAGGGACTGTGACAATAAATGCAGGGAACCAAATAGACAATCTACACCTAGATAGTGTTGTTCCCCTGTCGGCCTTAGTAGTGCCTACTGCTATTTGTGACCTTCCTGATAATGTGCCAATTCCAAAACTGCACTTTCTATCCTGGAATATTGCTGGAGTAGGCAAAAACCTGAAGGACCCTGATTGGGCAGATTATGTCGACTCTAGTGATTTTTGCCTACTGCAGGAAACTTGGGCTATGGACGTTCCACACAAGATGGGTTTCAAAACCTTTGGTAATGTGGCTACACAGTCTGAGAGGGGAAGGCCATCAGGGGGACTGATCATATGGATCAAAATTACATTAACTATAAGGGTTGAATATATAGATACAGGAACCCCTGACATTCTAGCCCTAAAGATCGTCACTGTAAAGGGGTGTGAATATTACATTATTAACGTCTATAATAGACCCATAGGTCGTTCTAGGGTCTCACCTACCTTGGAAACTTTGGATTTCTTTTTGAAAACGGTGGTCGGTGATGTCCCAGTGATTCTGGGAGGTGACTTGAACTGCAATTTCGAACCGATTCTTGGGATCACGGAAGTTCTCGAGGATGAGGATCAAGCCTATAATATTCCCCAGCTTGAAACCCCTAAATATGTCAAGTGTACCACTCTAGCAGTCCAACTACTGAGCCTAACAGTCGATCATGGCTTGAGAGCATGCAATGGCCGCCTTCCGTCTGACCTAACCAAACAGCCAACCTTTGCGAAATCAGAAAGTAGGCTTGATTTTATTCTTGTTTCACTGAGCATCTGGCACTTTATGTTGGATTTTAGAGTAGTAACCAGGGATGAGAGTGATCATTATCCCCTGGAACTTCATATTGATGCACATATGTTCAGTGATATACCGAATGGGGAAGCTGTTGGTGAATCATGTGAAACTGTACACATTAACAACAATAGACGTGCTCTAAAATGGCCGCATTTGCTATCTGATGGCACAACTTTAGCAGCAATCTATTCTCTTTTTGACTCGATCTTTGGACCCATAGCTGGCCAACCCTTCCTAACTGAGAACTATGAACATTTTGTAGAACTGCACAAAGTCTTTTTTGATAAACTAAAAACCTACATGACTAAAATGCCAAGGAAACATCAGCAAAATGCAAGGATGGGATGCCATGGGAAGCTCTGGTATAATCGCTTGTGTAGGATGGCTAAAAGGAAGCTCCTAACAGCTATTAAAGAGGGCTCCAAGATGGATGTTAAACTCGCAAGGGAAGAACACAAGCACGTCTTAAAAGAATCTAAAAAAGAATGGGAAGAGCAGCTTTGGGCAGATATGTTGGTTGCTGCCAAATCAAATGACAATGTTGGCTTTTGGAGGTTGGTTGCAAATGGGGGGCACGCAGGAAGAGTGGTGAAGGACACATTTTTGGATGAATTAACATGGGTAAATCATTTTACATCTCTGTACAAACAATATGATAGTGCTACTGG